>NC_072377.2:175837500-176151458 GCF_028885625.2 Pongo pygmaeus
TCACCACCAGCACCACCACCACCACCATCACCACCACCACCACCACCACCACCATCACCACCACCACCACCATCATCACCACCATCACCACCACCATCACCACCGCCATCATCACCACCACCACCACCACCACCACCACCACCACCACCTCCATCACCACCACCACCATCATCATGATCATCATCTGGGTTATGCTTTCCTCATGGAATTAAATGATGGAAGACCTAGATTTTGTTTCCAGTTCTGTCGGTTTATAGCAAGGCGTGACCTTGGGTTATTAAACCTCTCCCAACCTGCTCCATGGCTCTAAAATGGGAAAACCGATTACTTCCCTCTGACTCTGAATGTGCTTTGTCCACTGTTGAGTCCTAAATATAGGCAGTGAATTATTACAGTGCTCTCTCCTATCCCAACAGACGTCACCCACCCCTTCGTAAAACACTCTGCCATTTTGGGCATGGAGATTTAAAAATCCTGGAAGAAAAGAATTAAGGCTTGTGCTCTGGTATAAATCTTCTTGTACAGAGCTGTTCAAGAAGTATATGTTTACTAAGTATATGCTGATAAATTGACTGAATGCATGTAAATTCTTAATTCACTCTCTGAGGACCTGAGGAATTGTAATTTTCTTTAGGTCAGAGACCTGTAGCTCTCGCTGGGAAGCCTTGAACCTCTCTCTTTCTGCCTCACATCCCCCACCAATGGCTCCCAGCATCACGCTTTGCAGAGTGCAAGGTCACAAATGGTGAGAACAGACTGCCAGGAAAGGGGATCTGGCCCCCAGCGGGGACTCAGGACACCTAAGGGCACCATAGACTTCCCCTCTTCTGGTTTCTTCATGGTGTTCAATATTGGATATCTCTTTTCCTCCTTAGCGTTGTAAAATACTAAATTGCTTTGACAAGAGAGAAATCCACATTTGTTTTATTATAACTTACTTAACATATTAAAGGGAAATTTTTAAGCTAAAATTTCAAGATTTCACTCAGACCTTCTTTGGGTAATTAAATGTCGCTGGTAAACAGGAGGCTGCACTGAATGTCCTGATCTCTGTTAATACCTAAACTTTTGCTGTTGTTTAATGAGCTTCATTTATAACACACATGCCCACCACAGCCCCCCTCTCAGGCCACAGTCCAGTCACTTCCGTGGCAATTGGGATGATTTGTTCATAGTCTGTTTATTCATTTAAAAAATAGTCAGACTTCTTCCTGAAGATCCTTATTCTCATTGAAAATATGTAACCCTGAAAAGCCCTTGTCCAAGTTCATGCCCTTTTCTCTTCACCCACAGCCTTTAGCTTTTGGCCTAAAACAGTGCTTCAGGGACCATGAAGCGCATACATGTCACCTGGGGATCTGTGCACGGTCTGACTCAGGTGGGGCCCAAATTCTGCATTTCCAGCAAGCTCCCAAGAGGAGCCAAAACTTGATCCCAGTCCACGCTTTCAGTAGCAAGAACCTAAACTTTTTGTGGATCAGCCTCAAAATAATTCCTCTTTAATTTTACGCCAAGAAAATCCACATTATACTTACATAATTTTGTAATGCAAGAGAAACAAATTTTTAAGCTGAGCAATTTCTACTACCACAAAAATAATTCTATTATTCTTTTTCTCTTGAAATACTAAAACCCATCATCTTTCATTTCTATCTCCACTTTATCTCCACTTCAGCCTCATATTCCCTTCTCCTATTTCAACCTGCTCCACAAGCAGAAGGCAAACTAAATACATTGAGTGTTACACAAGCACAACTGCACCTCAGATTTTCAGGTGTCATTTGCCTTTCAAATGTTAAATAATATCTAAAAGGTCTTGAGCTTATGTAATACTTTATGCCTTACGAAGGGCTTGCATACACTTATTTCATAAAAATAAGTTCACGTCTGGGAAGTGATGGAATAATAGAGTTTTTAAAAAAAGGTAGATGTACTTTGGAGTGAGACTCACAAATCCTGGCTCTGCTAAGAAGTCAATCTTGGGCAAATTACTTAACCTCTTTGCTTATATTTTCTCATCTGTCAAACAAGGTATATGATAGTGGCATCATGAGCTAGCTATTTGGACAAAGGTTATAGTTGGAAGATTTCAGAGAAAACCGAATGGCCAATACTTGGAACCTAGAGGGCTTTTGGTGTGTGTCCCCTCAATACTTACATCAGCCTGTTCCTCTAATTCTACTTCCTGTGCAGGGGTTTTTCAATGCACTCTGTTCTGGGGTACCTGTCCTTCTCCAGGATAGCACCTAGACCCTAACACCATCGCTTCCTTTCCTCTTTATCTGCAGACCTTTTCAATTCCTCTATAAAACCTCCTGCTTTTGTGAAATGTGTAGTGGTATTTGACACCTAGGTTTCAAGTGACCAAACAAGACATGATGACAAATCTAAGAAAAATGACACCAACGCTTTGAAGGAAACCAAAATCAATTCTCTTTCCTCCTCTTCTTCGAGCTCCCCTCTTTTTCCACTGTTATCTTACCTCATCTATCATGCTTAGACAGAAATCCATATGTCTAGTTTCAATCACCGTTTCTCAGGCAACAGCCAAGCCACTTAGCAAGAGTCTAAAGCAAGCTAATATAATATTCTGCCCAGAGTAATATTCGGCCAAAGGTTACTGTGCCAGAGTAGGCTAATTATTCTAAGAGGACTTACTTTTACTATAATTATTTGTCACTATGAACTAATTAAAAAAAAAACCCTGCGGTTTATTAAGTGCCTCTGTATCCCCTAGAAGCTTTTACATATGTATCTCATTTCATACTCATTACAACTCAGTGAAAGGTTTTTTAATTTTAAGGAAATTTTAAGATCAAGTCAGTGAAATTACTTAAGGTCACAAGTTAGTGATAGGCAAGTCAAGATTCAAACAAAGCCATAAGCGATTGTCTCATTGTGTTTTGTTACTATTGCTTTTAATTTAAAAATTAGGTTTAGCCAAGTAACATGTGCATTATCTGAAGGTAACGTCTCCCAGATAGGTCAGTTTCCCCATAGAAGGATTCTCCCACTTTCTCACTTGGAAGATGTAGACCTGGCTGCCAGCATTCTGGGAGCTCCCAGGGAAATGGCCTAAGGTCTCTCTGTTCAGTCCACTGACTTCCCCTTAATCTCCTGGTCCAGCATCCTATCCCTGGCCCAAACTGAGCAACTCTTACAAGAAATTAAACTCCTTGTCTTTTTTTTTTTTTTTTTTTTTTTCTTATTCTCTTGAACGAGCTGCCTGCAAAGGAATCTTACTTTTCTATATAGCAATTTTGAAAACATCCCGTTTTCAGGCCCAGTCCACAACCCTGCCTCCAGGGGCTCATATCGCTTTCAAGTCTTGACATTTGGAAGTTCTGCAGTGCAACGTGACTGGCCTCTTGTTGTCTTCCCCCACGATGGATCTCTAGGTCTGCCCTGTCTGTGCTGTACTAAATCAGTTACCACCTATTCATTTGCTTTCCAGCTTCCAAACATTGTGTTGAATTCCCCCATTTGCCATGGAGCCCTCTCGTGTTCTCTTTGCCTTTATTAGTTTGTGTTTTTCAAATTCCTTCAGTATAATTTTAGTGGAGTTTGAGGAGAAAACCGTAATACACGTGAGAACTCTTTGACCATGTTTAACAAGAAGTCCTATCCTCTATTATTGGTCATAGTTATTTTATTAAAAATTTTTTTATTTACCTTTTTTTTCTTTTTGAGATAGAGTCTCACTCTGTCGCCCAGGCTGGAGTGCAGTGGCGCTATCTTGGCTCACTGCAACTTCCACTTCCTGGGTTCAAGCGATTCTCCTGCCTCAGCCTCCTGAGTAGCTGGGATTACAGGCACATGCCACCACGCCGGGCTAATTGTTTTGTATTTTTAGTAGTGATGGGACTTCATAATATTGGGCAGGCTGGTCTCAAACTCCTGACCTCAGGTGATCCACTGCCTCAGCCTCCCAAAGTGCTGGGATTACGGGCATGAGCCACCATGCCCAGTTGCTTAGTAGTTATTTTAGAGTCATGGTGTGTTAAATAATGCCCAGAACCTCACTAGACCCCCAAATAAACAGAAGCCAATTAGATTGGGCCATAGATACTTTCTAGTATTTCATAAAATAGTAGCCTGAATATATTGGACATGTTAGTCTTATGACTAAGAAGAAAAAAAGGAAGGAAGAAAGCAGGAAGAAAGAGAGAGGGAAGGGGGTTAAAAAAAAAAAGAATGGAAAATAGCTCCCTAACAATTTTTAAATCATACATGATAATAAACTTTATACTTTACACAATTTTTCTTTATTAATACTTCTTGGACTTCACTATAAAACAATTTTATTCTCATACAATAACTCTCTCAGGGTTTGACTTCCAGAACAAATCAGAAGGCAAAAACTACAATTCTACTGTCAAGATTATAGTTTGCTTTAAACCCAAAAGCTGTCTTTTAAAAAATTGCATCCCAGAAGAGCATTTTTGGATTTTTAAATATCCTATTTATCCTCTCTAAACTTGGAATCTGAGTCAACATTGGCTTGAAATCATCTGTGGCAGATTTATAATTTTTCTGGAGGGGAAAGAGGGAAAAACAAGATGAAAAAATGGGGATGCTTTTTCTTTCGGCTTAAAACCAAAGATTCAAAGCTGGTGTGAATGAATGACTTGGAATGAAGCTTCTGGTAAGCACAGTGGTGTTTGCAACCGTGCTACAACCTTAAAATTTACATGGTTTGCAGAGTCTCCCCACTTTGCGTCATGAGTGTGGCTGAGGTTATTCTGGGGAGATGATAGCTGTGGAAAATGTGATTTAGAACTCTGATCCCACCCTGCACGACTGTGCTGGATCGATGCAGCTCTCCGTGGAATGGTGGAATATGGGAGAAACAGCTTTTTTTTTTTTTTTTTTTTTGAGACGGAGTCTTGCTCTGTCACCCAGGCTGGAGTGCAGTGGTGCAATCTTGGTTCACTGCAACCTTCACCTCTGGGGTTCAAGTGATTCTCCTGCCTCAGCCTCCCAAGTAGCTGGGGTTGCAGGTGCCCACCACCAGGCCCAGCTAATTTTTTTATTTTTAGTAGAGATGGAGTTTCACCATTTTGGCCATGCTGGTTTCGAACTCCCGACCTCAAGTGATCCGCCCATCTCAGGCTCCCAAACTCCTGAGATTACAGGTGTGAGCCACCGTGCCTGGCCAAAACAGCCATTTCTATGATCAGTGTGTGAACAACCTGGCATGGTCCTGGATGCAGAGGTGCTGACAGATGGAGAATCACTGAGCCACAATGCATCTGTGTGAAACAGGAAAAAATCTATGAGGATGTCTGCCAGTTCAAGAAGCTAAACTCTCGGAAGAACACCAATAGTGGCAAGAAACATAAAGGACCTTGTGATTCAGGTAATACAGAATCTGCACACCATTCAATTCTTATTAAAGAGTAAAAGATATAGATCTCTGTACGTGCTTTTCTATTTCTGACCTTGACTCTATGTATTGAAATGACGTAAGAGCCTAGTACGTGTTTTATGGTCAAAATCTGATTTAATATCTAGATTATTTGACCTCCAGCAGATCTAAAAAACTCAAGTGTACGGTTAGTTGTCCAGGGCTTGATTTGGTGCTCCATATTCAAACCAATCAAGGATCAAAAAATTAGCAAGTATAGAGTTTAACTATGTGACTTCAAGAATAATAGCAAATGTTTCTGTGTTTATTTCATTACAATAACAGAATTTTTATTTCATGATATCTAGACGGAATTAAAAGTAATAAGAAGCAATGAAGGGTAAATGCCTTAATAACTATGAATTATATCTTTGCTGAACTCAGCATATTTAAAAATATGATTTGATGAATTAATTGGATGAAATTTTGTTTTGATGTGAGAGTCTAAACTTATATCCTCTGAAAGAATCACATGAAAATAGATTGTAGATCTACAATACTTGATAAGTAAGTAGAAAAGACTTCGTATGTCAATGGAAAATTTATTTGCATTCATTTGCATTTATTTTGGTACACTAAAGAACCATAAGAAGACAAAACATAGTTCTCACAAGGCTACAATGTTCTTGACAGGAGAAAGAAGCCATTGTAGACGTAAAAATACTATACTCATTGGGAAAGATGAAGAAAAATGAAGCAATCACAACAGCAACTTTCACAAAGATAGTTTTACGACTCCATATTAATATAAATCATTCTTCAAAAACAAGCTGCTCCAATTTCTTATAGATTTTCCAGTGTCCTAATGCATCTCTCTGGAGTTCTAAATTGCTTATTAAACACTTCGAAACATACGTCTGGAAATAGCCATTAGTGAAACAGTGTAAGTGCAACAGTTTCCTCAGTGCCCAGAATCCACTTTATCACATGGGCACACTCTAGACGCATGTATTTCATGTATAATTATTGCATTTAGTTTTCAAAAGTCCATTGGTATAATTTTCCCTATTACATTAGTTTCTGACAAGTAAAAATGTAAGATCTCAAGAGGCAGATTCTCAGAATGAAATAAGGCTTAGCCAGCGATGTCCCCCACTGTGACAATGTCAACCCATTCTAACGCAGTGCTAGAATTACAAACAAATGCACAAGGTGTGCAGAGCATTGCAGTACTGGGTGTGCTGAAATCCAAGACTCCTAAGGATTACACACGTTTAGCAAAGAGAATGATTTGCCTAAGACCCAGGTGTTCAAAAGAATTTCTCCAATCCACTTTAGCCTATTATTATGTATGTATTCTGTTTTAAATGAGAAACAAGAGTCATTTTCTCCAGAATAATAGAACCATAGTGACACTTGAAGTAAGTCCAGTGATCCTATATGATGATGATAATAATAATAATAATAATATTTTGAGATGAGGCATCTGTTGTCCAGGCTGGAGTGCAGTGGCACAATCAGTGCTCACTGCAGCCTCGACCTCCTGAGCTCAAGCAATCCTCCTGCCTCAGCCTCCCAAGTAGCTGGGACTACAGGCATGCACCACCATGCCCAGCTAGTTTTTTTGTGCTTTTTGGTAGAAACAGGGTTCATCATGTTGTCTTGAACTCCTGGCTCAAGTGATCCCAAAGTGCTGGGATTACAGGCATGAGCCACTGTGCCTGGCCTATCATTATAATTATTATTAATGATTATAAGACTAAGTTTTCCTTCCAGTGTCCACTTTTTTTTTTAGTTTTTAAAGAAAACTAATTTAATAAGGTACCTCTTCTAGTATCATATTTGAAGTCATCAAAGCTAGTTTTCAAATCTTCTACATCACTTCTAATTACTTATTCACAACTCCTCAGTGTCATTTGTGAGTTTCTTGGGCTGAGAATATGGGTGTAAAGGACTGATGGTATCAATTATTCTGGAGCGTGGAATCTTACCATTCTCGATTTGGTTACCCACTCTACACTCTAATTTCTACATGGATATTATAGCATTATTTGAAGTTAACATAGAGGAAAATGAATTCAGTGAGTAGGATTCCTTCAGAATTTTCTGACAAGCCTTTAAAAAATCACATTTACAAAAACATAGTTAACCATTACTCTGTTAATTTATAATATGTTAATACTTTCCTGTAATGGTCTGAGTTCACATGCTTTGCAAAATGACCAATTTACTAACACAATTATGATTTTCCTGCAATTATATGAAATAATTTACACTTATTTTAGCACACTGTTTTATATATGTGTGTGTATGTGTGTGTATACATATATACATATATACACATATATATTTGTATACATATATATGTATATATGTGTATACACACACACACTTATCAGCAGCAAGAAGCCAAAATCCATTAAAATACTTTCAAGGCTGCACTTTACTTAAATCTGATTCAATGTTCTTGAGCTAAATAATACAAACCTAATATGGTTTAACAGTCCATTGGGTGCGATTTTCTTTGGGGTTTTGGCATATAATATGTTGGATTGAATTTGAACTTTGGTCATGCTGGGGATATGGAAAGTCTGTGAGACCTTTTGTAGACAAGACAGGTAGATTTATCATGAGTGATTTTGGCACAGGCTATTGTAAGTATATTACGTTTGTAATATACAGGGAAATTAATGGGCCAGCCTTCCTGATTAATATGCGACATCAGCTGGAACAATGGAGTCAGTATCAGAGTTCCCCTTAGTCAAGAATATGTAATTGATTTATGGGCAGTTCAGGATAAAAACAAATAGATTTGATTTATTTAAGCCCAAGAAAAAGCTACTATTATTAGCAATCAAAAATACCCCCAAAAGAGAAGGGAAAAACTATTTCCAAATATTGGGAGCTTTTAGCAGCAGCTAGAACAAAACTTTTGGTGGTTAGGAGAGCTAAGCTATTGTCTATTCTTTATGAGTTTCTTGATATAAAATGTACTCCCTAATGTTGACAAGCAACAGTTTCACACTAGCCCACTTTTTATTTCTTATCCCATTTGTTTTTGATTTGATGTGGACAAGTTAATATGTCCAAGGGCCATAGGCAGTAGTTTTGCCCTTGAAAGGGGGAATTTATGTGATTTCTGTTTTTTTATTGTGTGCCTTTGGCACTGACATTTCTGCTTTCTCAGGACAAAAATAAAAACTACCTTAATGTTAAATTGACTGAACACATTCTTACGTCCTGAGATTACTACAAATGAAAAAAAATACTTAATATTAAGAAATAGAAGCCATGGAATATAAAATTTATAAAATCTATCCACCTTTATAGGACCCCAACAGCCATGAATTAATTATACAGTGTTAGTATCAATTGCTATGTTGACTACAACAAGTAAATAATTTAAAAAGTGGGCAAGATAATTCACATAGCTAGATTAAAGATGTCTTGATTATTTTACCCTGGGTCATAACAAAGTCAATTTTCCAGGATGCTGTATCACTTAAGATAAAACTGAGCTATGTAACAATGACATTACATTATTTTTCAGAAATAAATTTTGTATATATAATAAGATATATGCATATTCGTATACTTTTTTTTTTTTTTGATACAGAATCTCTCTCGTCACCCAGGCTGGAGTGCAGTGGTGCGATCTCGGCTTACTGCAACCTCCGCCTCCCAGGTTCAAGTGATTCTCCTGCCTCGGCCTCCCAAGTAGCTGGGATTACAGGCGTGAGTCACACTGCCCAGTTAATTTTTGTATTTTTAGTAGAGACAGGTTTTCACGATGTTGGCTCAGCTGGTCTCGAACTCCTGACCTCAAGTGATCCACCTGCCTCGGCCTCCCAAAGTGCTGGGATTACAGGCATGAGCCACTGCGCCCGACCACATATGCGTATACTTTTAATTTTATCTTCTAAATGGATAAAAAAATGTGCTCTGAGTCAACTGGTAGAAGTTTAGGAGATATATATATACTCCCTAATATTGACTCTCTCTCTCTCTATATATATATATATATATATGTACATATATATATTTTTTTTTGAGATTGAGTCTTGCTGTGTCAGCTAGGCAAGGTGGAGTGCAACGATGCAATCTCAGCTCACTGTGACCTCCACCTCCCGGGTTCGAGCGATTCTCCTGTCTCAGCCTCCTGAGTAGCTGGGATTACAGGCGCATGTCACCACGCCCAGCTAATTTTTGTAATTTTATTAGAGGTGGGATTTCACCATGTTGGCCAGGCTGGTCTTGAACTCCTGACCTCAAATGACCTGCCTGCCTTGGCCTCCCAAAGTGCTGGGATTACAGGCGTGAGCTACCGAGCCCGGCCCATTTTTTTATAATTTGTTAAAGTAAAAATAACACAAATAGAATAAAGGCTCTGTTTTAGATTTAGCTCCATTATTGAAATAAAATTATAAAACTAGCTGTAATACAGAGACCAAATGGCGTAATTGAAAAAATATTTACTTTGTAGACAGACAAGCATTGTTTAAATCTGTGCTCTGATTTAAAGGATACAACTGACCTGCTTCTTTGAAGTCATCTGTAAAAATTAGAAAATACCTACCTTGCCAGCTGGCAGTGTTAAATAATAACATAAAGCTTGGTGCATAGGTATTAAACATATTTTTTTCTCTCATTTTCACTCCTCATAGTGAAAATGAGATCTTAGAGTAATGGCTATTTTTGTCCCATGTATTGTAGTATCAAGAACATCTTTTGTATTTTTTAATATGGTCCTTTTTTGTTAACAGCTTTATTGAGACATAATTCATATGCCATACAATTCACCCACTTAAAGGGTATAATGCAATGACCCTAGTAGATTCACAGGCTTCTGCATCCATCACTACAATCAATTTTAGGATATTTTCATTACCCCAGAGAAACCTCACTCCTATAAGCCCTCACCCTCCAGTACCCTATCCTGCCAAGTCACGGACAATCGCTAACCTATTTTCGTCTCTAGAGGCTTCCTATTCTGGACATATAATACGTGGTCCTTTGTGACTCACTTCTAACACTTAACACAAGGGTTTCCAGGTTCATCCTCATGGTAGCATGGGTCAGTGCTTCTTTCCTTTTTGTTGCTGAAGAATGCTACATTGCATGAACACACCACATTTTATTTACCCATCCATCACTTGATGACATTTGGGTTGTTTCCACTTCTTGGCTACTAGGAATAACACTGTTGTGAAAATCCATGGAGAAGTTTTTTCTGCGGACATGTTTTCATTTCTTTTAGGTATATACCTACAGGTAGAATTGCTGCCTCACATGATAACTCTTTGTTACTTCTGTACTATTTTCCTTCCATAATATTTACATTCCTACCAGCAACATGTGAGGGTTTTGGTTTCTCCCGCTGCTCATCATCTCTTGTTACCATCTGTGTTTTTAACTGGACCCCTGGTAGTGTATGTGTGAAGGGCTGTCTCATTGCGGTTTTGATTTGCCTTTCCGAGACGGCTCACGAAGCTGAGCATCTTTTCATGTGTCTATTGGCCTTTTGTATATCATCTCTGGGGGAATGTCTACTCAGATCCTTTGTCAATTTTTCATTGGGTTCTTAGGGTTTTTGTTGTTGTTGTTGTTATTGCTGTTGCTGTTGTTTTGAGATGGAGTCTTACTCTGTCGCCAGGCTGGAGTGCAGTGGCGAGATCTCGGCTTACTGCAACCTCCGCCTCCCGGTTTCAAGCGATTCTCTTGCCTCAGCCTCCAAAGTTGCTGGGACTGCAGGTGGGCGCCACCACGCCCAGCTAATTTTTGTATTTTTAGTAGAGACGGGGTTTCACCATGTTGGCCAGGACGGTCTCGATCTCTTGACCTTGTGATCTGTCCCCCTCAGCCTCCCAAAGTGCTGGGATTACAGGCATGAGCCACTGCGCCTGGCCGTGTTTTTATTGAATTATAATAGTTTTTTATATATTCTAGATACAAGTTCCTTAACAGATACATTGTTCCCCTTTTCCACACCATTTTCCTACTTTTTCTTCCTCTTCAACGTCCCCCATCCAACTTAACACAACACTCTTCATAGCTTCCATTTTCACCAGGACTTTTGGAAATTTGGATAAAAGTTTTTCCCATTGTAAATAGTCCATGTTTGGCTGGGCACAGTGGCTCACATCTGTAATCCCAGCACTTTGGGAGGCTGAGGCAAGCAGATTACTTGAGGTCAGGAGTTCGAGGCCAGCCTGGCCAACATGGTGAAACCCTGTCTCTACCAAAAATACAGAAATTAGCTAGGGATGGTGGCTTGTGCCTGTAGTCCTGGCTGCTCAGGTGGCTGAGGCAGCCTGGGTTCAATCACTTGAACCCAGGAGGTGGAAGTTGCAGTGAATAGAGATCACGACTGCACTCCAGCCTGAGTGACAAAGAGATACTCCATCTGAAAAAAAAAAAGTCCATATTCAACTAAATGAGAGGCATCTCTGAATGAGTTTCTAAGCAAAGTTTTTTTGCTGTTGGATTCCCTTTTTCATACTGCATAAATACTATGCAGATGTTTGTAAAAATTTTGGCTAAAAGTCTACTATGTGAGTACTGAAAAAAGACCCCAATTATTTATTCCAATTGCATTTATTTATTTTTATTTTTAATTTTTTTGAGATGTAGTCTCACTTTGCTGCCCAGGCTGGAGTGTAGTGGAATGATCTTGGCTCACTGCAGCCTCCACCTCCCAAGTTCAAACAATTCTCCTGCCTCAGCCTCCCAAGCAGCTGGGATTACAGGCACATGTCACCATGTCTGGCTAATTTTTGTATTTTTAGTAAAGACAGGGTTTCACCATGTTGACCAGGCTGGTCCTGAACTCCCGGCCCCAGTTGCATTTACATATGCACAAATTATTTTCAGAAATATTTCCTTAGACACTGGAGCCACTTTTTAAGATTTTTTTTATTTTTAATTTTTGTGGGTATATAATAGGTGTACATATTTGTGGGGCACATGAGATGTTTTGATACAGGCATGCAATATGAAATAACCACATCATGGAGAATGGGGTATCCATCCCCTCAAGCACTTGTCCGTTGTGTTATAAATAATCCAATTTCACTCTTTTAGTTACTTTTAAATGTACAATTAAGTTATTGTTGACTATAGTCACCCTGTTGTGCAATCAAATAGTATGTCTTATTCATTCTAATTTTATATTTTTGTCTACACATCAACCATCCTCACATCCCCCCTCCACCCCCCAACTTCCTTTCCCATACTCTGGTAACCATCCTGCTACTCTTTACGTTCATGAGTTCAATTGTTCTGATTTTTAGATCTCACAGATAAGTGAGAACATGTGATGTTTGTCTTTCTGTGCCTGGCTTATTTCACTTCACGCAGTGATCTCCAGTTCCATCCATGTTATTGGAAATGACAGGATCTTGTTCTTTTTATGTCTGAATAGTACTCCATTGTGTGTATGTCTTACATTTTCTTTATCCATTCATCTGTTGTTGGACACTTAGGTTGCTTCCAAATGCTGGCTATTGTGAACAGCTCTGCAATAAACATGGGAGTGCAGATATCTCTTAGGTATACTGATTTCCTTTCTTTTGGGTATATACCCAGCAGTGGGATTGCTGGACCATATGGGAGCTCTATTTTTAGTTTTTTGAGGAGTCTCCAAACTGTATGGGAGCCATTTTTGACACAAATTTCTCACTTTTTTTGTAGCTTCTGTTATTTCTTTGCCTCCTGAAAATACAGAGAATTTCACTGGAAAAATTTCATTTTTGTTATTTCTTTGCCCCCTGAAAATACCTAATGTCATTTTTGTTTGTGAAAATTCAGCCTACCCCATAAAACATCTGGAGTGGAAGGCAAAGGCAGATAAAACATTTCTTCCCAGTGATGATAGGTGCATTCCAATTCAGGTACATGAATCTTTGGCACAACACACAGAGGCACTCAATATATTTGTTGATGACATTAATGAATTCTCTTTCCCAGATCGCATTTTATAATCCAAGTTTGAAATATTAAAATGTTTCCATTGTAACCATGTCAGGCAATATAATGCCTTCCATATTCAAGGTGATAGAAGATATATAAAATCATTTCATATATAGGATCTCATTAATAGGACGTAGGGATCTGCAGGTGGTGGCAGAAAGGATGAAAGGAGGTTACAGCATGCTGTAGTGCAGTGCTTCTCAAAGTGCGGCTTAAAGACCACAAGTCACAGCACCCTCTTGACACCCTGGTGAAATGATCAGCTGCAGGGCTCAAGTGCAGCTGAAAAAAGTCAAGATTCGGGAGGTGTGCCTCATGAATCTGCAAGTGAAAACAACTGTTCCAGATGACCTCATGCCACTCTAAAATTTGACAACCACTGATATAGTTAAACAAACAAACGAACGGCATATTATGCCTCAGAATGAATTGCACTATGAGCAAATTCACCTCTTTGATCTGGTTTCCTCTTTTTCTCAGGTATACCTCAGGATTGTTTAAAAATGAATATTGGCCAGGTGTGGGGGCTTACTCCTGTAATCCCAGCACTGTGGGAGGCCAAGGTGGGCAGATCACTTGAGGCCAGGAGTTCGACACCAGCCTGGCCAACATGGCGAAACCCCGTCTCTAATAAAAAATACAAAAAAATTAACTGGGCATGGTGGCACATGCCTGTAGTCCCAGCTACTCCAGAGGCTGAGGCACAAGAATCACTTGAGTCCGGGAGGTGGAGGTTGCAGTGAGCTGAGATTGCACCACTGCACTCCAGCTTGGGTGACAGAACAAGACTGTCTCAAAAGAAAAAGAAAAGGAATATGAATCATTACCCAGTGCATTCCATTGCCAAGTGTAAACACTCAATAAATGGTAGTTACTATAATCAGTGTTTTTAACCATCTCTCTGGGGGCATTCTTCTTGGAATAATGGGTGGAGAGGACCCGTGAGTAGAGGAAACAGTGTAAGCAAAGCAGCAAGGACAGTCATGTTACACAAGTTATTCACTACAGCAGTGCAGTGTGCATGAGTGACAGCATTCACAGGTAAACCTGGAAAAGTAGGATTGAATTGGCTAAGAAGATCCAATAGGGTACAGAGATTGGATTTTTCACAGTGAGCCATGGAGTCATAGAAAGACTATATATTTTTATTATAAGAAGTTTCAAACATCCTCAAAAATAGAAAGAACAGTATAATGAAGCCCTCTATACCCACCACCCAGATTCAATCATTATCAATGGTTTGTCACATTTATTCATCCATCCTTTTTTGTTTTACTTTTTTCTTTGCCAAAATATCTTAAAGCAATCTCCAGCTTTCCTGTTATGTCACCCTGCATGGCTCAGTATGCCTCTATGGAATATATTGCACTTTCTTACATAAACAAAATGCCTTTATCATACCAGAAAAATTAGCAATATTTTCTTGGCATCATCTATCAGCCTGTCTGTAATCACACCCCAACTTTCTTTGAAAAATCTTTTTACAGTTGGTTTTCTGAATTAGACTTCAAACAGTTCAAACATCACAGTTAGTCACTAGGTTTCTCAAGTCCCTTCAATCTAGAAAAGTACTCTCCCTCATCCTTGTTTTTTATATCATTGGCTCATGGCAGGAACCAGGTGCTTTGTTCATACAGAACACTCCATACTCTGGATTTGTCTATGGTCTTCCTTAGGGACAGCATGATCATTTATCTGTTAGTAAAATTACCAGAATTACAGTTTTGAAACAAATAAATATATATTGTACAGTAAGTCAAATAGTAATTATGTTAGTGTCATTAGAAACCAAGATTTTTAGCATCAAAGAAAAGAATGGTACAAATGTAAGAGAAAGAAGATAAGTGAAAAATCTGTAACCTTAAATTTCAATTGAAAATATCAGTTTAAATCCGGGATGTAATTTTATTTTTGAAAAAAACAAAACCAAACCATTTACCAGCTCTGAGCAATGAAAAGGCCTAGAAGTTATGCCCAACCCTGTAGTCAAGAGCACCTGTAGCACCCAGATTATGGTTTTGCAATATAATTTTCCACTAAGAGGAAAGGAGGCTCCTTAGAGAAATGGCTGATTCCAGGTCTGAGGCAGCAAATACACAGATTGAGTCTGAACATGTTGTCATACCAAAAAATAAGGGCATTACCATTCCACTGGCACCTCCTCAACAGGACACAGGAACCAACTCGATGGGACTCCCACTGGCCAAAGAAACACAATGCAAACATCAGAAAACATAATGGCTAGCATGGATTGTAATACCTCAAATATGTTTAAAACCTAAGTATTCCTGAAAATACTAACACAGGGCTAGAGAAACATGTGAAATGATACCACAGGGATGTAATCAGCCAAATCCAAAATGCAGGATATTTGACAGGACAAATAAGTTGCTTTCTTCAATAAACTAATGGTAAGAGAAGTAAAAGCAGGAAGCAAACTAGTACAGATTAAAAGGGACTTGAAAATGATATCAGCCTGGTGTGGTGGCTCTTGCCTGTAATCCTAGCACTCTGGGAGGCTGAGGCAGGAGGATCATTTGAGCTCAGGTGTTTGAGACCAGCCTGGGCAACATGGTGAGACCTTGTCTCTACAAAAACTACAAAAATTAGCTAGCATGGTGGCACACGTCTGTAGTTCCAGCTACTCAGGAGGCTGAGTTGGGAGGAACGCTTGAGCCCAGGAGGCAGAGGTTGCAGTGAGCCGAGCCGTGATTGTACTGCTGTACTTCAGCCTCGGCAACAGAGCCAGACCCTGTCTCAAAATAGAAAAAAGAAAAACAAAAGAAAATCATACCAACCAAATGCAATGTGTGGCCCTTCTTTGGATTTGGATTCAAACAAATTATATATAAAGATATATGTGAACTAATTAAATCATTGTGAATACTGACTGGCCACTGGATGATATTAAGGAACTGTTAAAAAATGTTAAAAGCTATACTAGAATTGTGTTTCTTTTTTTAAAAAAAAGAATCTTTATCTCATAGAGACCCATCCTAAACTATAATGTCTAGGAACTGCTTTACAATAAGCTAGTAGGGGTAGATGGATAGATCCTAAGGAGAGAATAAGAGATGAAAAAAGGCTGGCCTATGTATATTGTGGTTGATGGTATACGAGAGTTCATTATGCTAATCTCTCTTCTTTTTTTTTTTTGAGACAGAGTTTCACTCTTGCTGCCCAGGCTGGAGTGCCATGGCATGATCTCAGCTCACCGCAATCTCTGCCTCCCAGGTTCAAGTGATTCTCCTGCCTCAGCCTCCTGAGTAGCTGGGATTACAGGCATGCACCACTACATCTGGCTAATTTTGTATTTTTAGTAGAGATGGGGTTTCTCCTTGTTGGTCAGGCTGGTCTTGAACTCCTGACCTCAGGTGATCTGCCCGCCTCAGCCTCCCAAAGTGCTGGGATTACAGACATGAGCCACCGCGCCGGGCCCTCTCTTTTTTTATATATGTTTAAAATGTCCATTGTAGGAGGTTATGCATAAATAAATAAATAACTGCTGAAAGAAAATTTTTCTAACAGATGAGAGGTGGACCTCTGACATATGATCTGATGTGATGACTGCAAATTTAAGGAATCAGGAAAACAGATGAATGTGTTAATGCTTGCCACACCAAAGATGAATATGGGATAGCCTATGCCTACACAAGACTGCTAAGTAGCTTTTTACTCCAAATTAAGGCAAAAACAGGAAAAATGGCGGAAAGATTGTGCTATACTTTTAAATGTAGTTACCCCTACACAGCATGAGAAGGGATAATAAGAGTTATTTACACTTTTAATTCAATGCTAATTTTTAATAAATAGATACTCTAAACTTGCATAATGAATGTTTACTTTTGTCTTTTTTTTTTATTTTATTAAATTTTTATATTTCCACAGGTTATTGGGGAACGGGTGGTGTTTGGTTACATGAGTGAGTCCTTTGGTGGTGATTTGTGAGATTTTGGTTCACCCATCACCCGAGCAGCATACACTTTACCCAATTTGTGGTCTTTTATCCCTCACTCCCTCCCCACCCTTTACCCCATGAGTCCCCAAAGTCCAATGTGTTTTTCTTACGCCTTCGCATCCTCATAGCTTAGCTCCCACATATAAGTGAGAACATACAATGTTTGGTTTTCCATTCCTGAATTACTTCTCTTAGAATAATAGCCTCCAATGTCATCCAGTTTGCTGCGAATGCCATTAATTCGTTCGACTACCATGTGATCCAGCAATCCCACTACTGAGTATCTACCCAGAGGAAAAGAAGTCATTATATGAAAAAGATACACATGCATGTTTATAGCAGCACAATTTGCAATCGCAAAAACATGGAACCAACACAAATGCCCATCAATCAAAGAGTGGATAAAGAAACTGTGGTATATACATACCATGGAATGCTACTTTTGTCTTTTTAAAGTTAATATTTAAAGAGCAAATGGCATCCACCTTTCTGTATGATCTTTCTTTAACTTCCATTCTGCTGTCTTTTGCACCTGATCCTTTCTTTCAGTTCTTACAAAAGCCCCTTAGCTGGGGTACCTACCTTCTGGGCCTTCCCCTTCACATTGTCCTGAATATTATAACTACAGTCATCTTTTGACTTCATTTCCATCCTGTTCTCTCCCATTACCTGCAGAAGAACAGCCCAAAGACCCCGGGCTGGTTTTGATGTTCCTCCATTATCTTGCTCCAGCCAAACCCCTTCAAGCATCTATCAACTATTTACCTTCCCAAGTCCTCTCTGCAAACCAAACTGATTCACTCCCGTCCTTTGAATGATGTGATCCATGTCTTCTCCCTTCTTTAAGAATACTGTGAAATATTTACCTTAACATGTATTCACGCTTCCATTCAGGAATACTAATACTCCACATTTGTGACCCTTCATTCGGCATGATTGTGACTTACTTTGTGATGTCTTTTTTTGTTATTATTTTCCTCATATCTGAATGCAAAATTAAGCCTCTAACAGTTTATGCTTTGTTTCTTCATTGCATTAGAGGCCTCTTAAAAGCAAAGATGGTCTTAAACTTTGTGTTGCCCAAATATATACTGGAATGACTTACAGAGAATAGAGATTCAAATATTAGCTAATTGATATTGCCACTCTAATACAAGACTGAATGGCAACTTAGAATTAACCAAGATAGTTTGTGAATAATTTGAAATGGTCTTCATAGATTCTAGAACTGAAAAGTCAGAGTAAAACTTGGCCACTTAAGAACACAAATTTCTTTGCTTTCAGGTTCTTTGTATATTAAATAAGGTAAACAATGTGATTTGTCTGGGGAATATTGAACTCAAATGCTTTAAGACACCCAGTAATAATATAAAGTAATCCAAGCATGGCACAGATCTAGTTTAATTTGGGGAGCTTGATAAATACTAGTACATTTATAGGGATGTGTGTACTGGGGGAGGAAAGGCCAAATAGGAGTGCCTTAGTCTGCTTGGGCTGCCATAACAAAATACCACAGACTGTGTGGCTTAAACCACACAAATTTATTTTTTCACAGTTCTGGATGCTGGAACATTCAAGATCGAGGTCCAGCAGTGTTTGATTCCTGATGAGGGTACTCTTCCTGACTTGCGGATGGCTACCGTCTCACTGTGTCCTCACATGGTGGGAAGAGAGAGCTCTACTATCTCTTCCTCATTTTATAAGGGCACCAGCTGTACTGGATTAGGACCCATTTTATTTAACCCTTATCACCTCCTCACAAGTCCTATCTCCAAACACAGCCACGCGAGGGTTAGGGCTTCAACATATGAATTTTGGAGGAACACAAACATTCAATTCACAACAAGGGGTAAGGAAAGAGTGGAGTAGCACCATTTCATAACTGTTGGCCTGAGAGTAAACCTCTAAGTGCAGCACATTATGAAGTACATTGTATCTTGCACTTATGCGACCTCTAATCTATTGGATGCATAGGCTCTTCATTCGCATATCAAATTCCTGCATGGAACTGAGTCACAAAGAATGATAAAGATTATGAAGACTATATTGAACAGACCGGGTGTGGTGGCTCATGCCTGTAACCCCAGCACTTTGGGAGGCCAAGGTCAGGAGTTCAAGACCAGCTTGGCCAACGTGGTGAAACCCCATCTTTGCTAAAAATACAAAAAATTAGCTGGCCATGGTGGCAGGTGTCTATAATCCCGGCTACTCGGGAGGCTGAGGCAGAAGAATCACTTGAACCAGTGAGGTGGAGGTTGCAGTGAGCTGAGATTGTGCCACTGCACTCCAGCCTGGGCAGCAAAGTGAGACTCCATCTCAAAAAGCGAAAAAAAAAAAAAGATTTCAAGACTCTATTGAAGAAGAGGGAGAATATGAACCTGCTGACTATAAGAAAGGAAACAAATTTATACAAGTATAGACATTTCACATAAAATATCACGTATATTTACTTATATACTTAAGATAGTTTTTTTAGAAAGTCGAGATTTCCTATCAAAGTGTTTAATATAATTATTCTTTCCAGACAAAATAGGATCTAGTTTTTTGATAGTATTCACACAATTTAAAAGCCTGTCTTACTCATATGATGACCACATACCACTTTAGTTGACAAGAATAATTCAGTGATACTGTAAGTACTTTTCTATGATAAACTTTCTGTTGAGCATTACGGAAGAACTAAAACAGGCTGAATGCATGATTCATTCACTGAAGAAGATTAACATTTTAAATGAGTTTAATCCTCTATTTCACAAATAGCTTAACATAGCAATCTTTAAATACTCTAAGAATCAATAAAATGATTTGCAATTGGATATTTGTAAAATGTTGCCCACAGACCACCCTCAGCAAATGATCAGAAGATTAACCAGTTTGTGAAATGACTAAGGTTCATCTACAGTCAACATGGCAGCAGAGACAGATATAAAATAGCATCAGTCATCCAGTTTTTAAACAGATTGTCCAAATTGTGTGTGGGGAGGGGTGTGGATCAGTGGAAACAGCGGGGTGAAAATCTTGGCTAGAATAGCTCATTTAAGATATGCCTTCGCCTGGCCCATTTTCAAAATTCTGGTATCTCTTTTGTAAAACAGTCAATATCAGATTGTTTGCAGGTAAGGCAGTCCAAGAGGTCCTGCACAGGAAATGTCCAGTGCTAGGCAAATGTCAAATGGCCAATGCTGAGTCCTTGCTGAAGGTGTCAGGCCAATGGTAACCCCTTGGCGAAGTGCCTCTGCTTTAGCCTAAATTCAAATGATCTGGTTTCCAAAGGGGACTTTGGAAATGCCATACATTCTTCCCCAGTCTCAAATATGCTGGTTGTGGTAAACCATACAGAAATAAAAACCACTGTCCAGATGGATTCTATCATCACTTTGTCAGTGGATCCCTCCAGAGGAGGTTTCAATATTAGACAGAGTGGCCAGCTATACATCAGTCCACAGAGTGGTTCCATGTTGTTTTTATCATGTCACGAATTCCCTTCTTACTCACATGGCCAATGCATTAGCCAGCCATGGTCTCCTTTAACACTCTAAAATTTGATTATTTAATACATCCATATTTGCACAGATTCTCCTGGCCCACTGAGGCCAATATTTTGACTTCTCAGACAACCACCCCGTGGGACCCTATTAGCTAATTAATGATGAATGTTACTAACATGTGCCTAGAGTATATCTTCATTTTTTCCTATATTAAACAGCAATTCAAGTATATTCCTAATGATGCAGACATGACGGGCACCACTTTAGTTCTCCCAGGTAGAGACAGTCTCTCAGAGATTATTTTATCCAAACGAATTCTGCCATAATAAGGAACCAATCCTAGGGACCTTGGCATGTTTTGTCTTGTTTTGTTTTGTTTTGTTTGAGATGGAGTCTTGCCCTGTCGCCCAGGCTGGAGTGCAATGGCACAATCTCGGCTCACTGCAACCTCCGCCTCCCAGGTTCAAGCGATTCTCCTGCCCCAGCCTCCCAAGTAGCTGGGATTACAGGTGCATGCCTCCATGCCCAGCTAATTTTTGCATTTTTAGTAGAGACGGGGTTTCACCATGTTGGTCAGGCTGGTCTCGAACTTCTGACCTCGTGATCCGCCCGCCTCGGACTCCCAAATTACTGGAATTACAGGCCTGAGCCACCGCGCCCGGCCGACCTTGGCATGTTTTTGCAGATTATTGTCTATGTGTGGCAACTATTTAAGTGATGCCATTTCAAGGAAAATAAAAATTACCACTGACTGATTTTCTTCAAATCTAAGGCACATATCAATTGTAATAAGCCTAATTATTTTATATACCACGAAAAAAGAAAAACTGACAGTTGAACTATAGCAACATAACTTAGAATTCTTACTAAGTACTTATTGAAAGAGATCTTTTAGACTTATTTAGACCTGGATTTTACCTTTATACTTTTTTTTTTTTTTTTGAGATGGAGTCTCGGCTATGTCTCGCAGGCTGGAATGCAGTGGTGCAATCTTGGCTCACTGCAACCTCCGCCTTCCAGGTTCAAGCGATTCTCCGGTCTCAGCCTCCCAAGTAGCTGGCTCATGTTTGTATTTTCAGTAGAGACTTGGTTTCACCTTATTGGTCAGGCTGGTCTCAAACTCCTGACCTCAGGTGATCCACTCGCTTAGGCTTCCCAAAGTGCTAGGATTACAGGTGTGAGCCACTGTGCCTGGCCACCTTTATTCATTCTTGTACATACATAACAAAAAAACAGAAGTGAAATTAACTGCTTAAGAGATCTCTAAAACTTCTTTGCACATAGAATTTGAATCTTCCAAATTACTTCAACTCAGACTCGTTGGTGTCCGTGTGTTTTCAATTAGTAATGTCCTCTTGGGACATAGCATTTTTTGAAAAGAAGGCTCCACCACAGCCACTGACTCTCATCCTGCAAGTTCTTAGGACGGCACTTTCTTGATCTTACCAGAAGGGCACAAAAAAAGGTTTCTATAACCAATACGAATGTTCCTTCCTCAAATGAACCTAAAAGAGTTTGTTGACTGAAACATAGAAGGGTTGTAATTTTCCAGCCAGGCTGCCAGTACTTATATTCAACTTTGCAAATATGTAGACAATGACTAGTACTTCTGGCCTCTCTCTGGCTGTTCACAACTATAAAAGGCCTTCCATTGTAAGGTACGTCCTGACCTCAGAAATTATAAAATGTGAAAAATGATGCTGTGCATCTGGAATCAATAAAATATGACATTAACTACTGTGTGCTGGACACTTTAAACTTTCACATAGATGTTTAAACTTTCACATAGTATCAGATGTTTAAAACAATCTTGCAGAGTGATTGGCATTACATTCCTAAGGATCCCAGAGATGAGGTAATTTTCCTTGGGTTAGCTAGGATGAAGAGGATTCAGAATGCAAGTTCAGATGTGAAAGTAAAATTCCTCATAAAACATTCTGATAAGGTCCCCATTAGACCTAATAGTGACAGTTTCATAAATTCCTATAATGGATGATAAATCCTTTCATTCCACCAAAGCAAAGGTTTACTACCACTTTGGGTAGCATATTAATACCTTGGTGTGACATTAGGTAAATATGCTAGTTCTTGAAGAAGTATTTAATTATTAAACCTACTTTTAAGCTGGATGATGATAATATCCAGTCTTCTAGAACAATCTAGTTTATGCCAATTGTCCTGGTGTATTTCTTGTGTTTTAGAATTCTCTTTTTGGAAACAATCACAAACTTATACAAACTTACAGAAAAGTTCTAATTACATTGGAAAGTAATTTGCCAAGCTGATAACCATAATTTCCAAAGACATCAGTGTGTATTTCCCACAAACAAGGGCATTCTCTTGCTAACTACAATACGACCACGAAATTAGGAAATTAATATTGATATATTACTGCTTTCTAATCCTCAGATCTCATTCAAGTTTTCCCAAGTATCCCCAAAATGTCCTTTATTGAAAACAATTCAGTTCAGAATTGTGCATTGCATTTACCATGTCTCTTTAGTTTCATTATTCTGAGACAGTTCCTTAGTCTTTCCTTGACTTTTGTCATCTTGACACTTGTGAACAGTATAGGCCAGTTATTTTGTAGAATGTCTCTCAATTTCAGTTTGATGTTTCCTCATGATTAGATTCAGGATGTGCATCTTTTGCTGGACCATCGACAAGGTGGTGCTGTGTTCTTACTGCATTCCATCAGAGAGTACACGATTTAGACTTGTCCCATTACTAATAGTATCCACATTAATCACTCAGTTATGGCTGTATATGCCAGACTTTTGTATTGAAAAGTTACTTTATTTTGCTTTGTAATGAATAAGTATTTTGTGAGGTGTTATTGTGAGACTATGTAAATACTCCATTCTTAACCAAATTTCATTTTTTTCCACCACTACAAAAGCATTTCTTTCATACAAATTCCAATGCTTTTGATCAGAATTATTGGCAAAATCAATAACAGGATTCTGTCTGACATAAGTTGGCAACCCGGGAGATGGAGGTTGCAGCGAGCCAAGATCGTGCCGCTGCACTCCAGACTGGGCAACAGAGAGAGGTTCTCAAAAACAAAACAAACAAACAAATAAACAAAAACAAAACAAAACAAAAAAAATGTGGCAATACCAGCACCTGGTTAAATTCACCTTTCCTGATTGGTCTTGCCCTCTACACATCTCCCATCAATGTTTCTTTAATAAGTACTTTCTTTTTTTTTTTTTTTTTTGAGACGGAGTCTTGGTCTGTCGCCAGGCTGGAGTGCAGTGGTGCCATCTCGGCTCACTGCAACCTCTGTCTTCCAGGTTCAAGCAAGTCTCCTGACTCAGCTTCCTGAGTAGCTGGGATTACAGGCAGGCGCCACCATGCCCGGCTAATTTTTGTATTTTTAGTAGAGATGGGGTTTCACTGTGTTGGCCAGGATGATCTCAATCTCCTGACCTCGTGATCCGCCCGCCTCGGCCTCCCAAAGTGTTGGGATTACAGGCGTGAGCCACCGCGCCTGGCCAATAAATACTTTTTAAATGAGCATTAAGGCAATCTGTTTAGATTTGACTTTTTGTTACACCATAAGTTTTTCTCTTATTAAAAAATGAATAATGTACATTTTAGGGAATCTTGACAGTACATAAACATTATGAAGAAGAAGAAAATCACCTGTTAATTTCACATTACCATTCACAAGACAGCAATGTTAACATTTGTTTTTTTTCTGTTCCATTAATTTTTTTCTACGCCTTTTTTCACTGGACTCAAATTTTGCATTTTGCTTTTTGCACTTAACTTTGTAACGTGGCATTTTTTTGTGTTTTTACGAAAGTCCGTAAGCATAATTCTTTTTTAAATTTTATTATAAATTGACAATTTACAGTTGTATATATTTATGAGGTACAAAATGATGTTATGATTTATGAATACAATGTGGAATAATTAAATCAAGCTAACATATCCATCACCTCGAATATGAATCATTTTTTGTGTTGAGAACACTTGAAATTTACTCTCAGCAATTTTGAAATGTACAATATACTGTCATTAAGTATATTTACTACATTGTTCAACCTATTCCTCCTGTCTGAGATTTTTTACCCTTTGACCATCATCTCCCCATTTTCCTTATTCCCCAGACTCTGTAACCACCATTCTCCTCTCTGCTTCTGTGAGTTTTAGATTCCACATGTGAGTGAGAACATGAGGTATTTGTCTTTCTGTGCCTAGCTTATTTCACTTAGCACAACATAAACATAATTCTTACTGACTATATAAAATTCTGCCATATGCTGTACTGTCACTTAACCTTTTCAGCTTTTCTCTACTATAAATCAGCTGTAATAAATACCTTCACGGTTTTTTTTTTGCAATTTAGATTATTTATTAGGATCACTTTCTAGAAGTTGGGTAGAGAAGATGTACTTATTATTATTAATATTATTATTATTTCTGACATGGAGTCTCGCTCTGTTGCCGAGGTTGGAGTGTAGTGGCACAATCTTGGCTCACTGCAACCTCCACCTCTCAGGTTCAAGTGATTCTCCTGCCTCAGCCTCCTGAGTAGCTGGGATTACAGGCGCCAGCCACCACACCCAGCTAATTTTTGTATCTTTAGTAGAGACGGGGTTTTGCTTTGTTGGCCAGGCTGGTCTTGAACTCCTGATATCAGGTGATCCACCCACCTCAGCCTCCCAAAGTGCTGGGATTACAGGTGTGAGCCACCGCACCTGGCCAGGGCGTACATTTTTAAGGTTCTTGATATATACTGCCAAATTGTTTTTCGAAAATATGTACTGCTTTATTTGTCCAATAGCATTGACTGTCAGGTGATATTTTATCATATTTTTGCTTAGCAATAACTTTAAGGACACTTACTAACATAATATTACTATCTTGCTTACATAATCAATTCCTTAAACTACTTAGTATTATATGGAAGCACTAATATGCAAATAGACAATATACAGAATGAGAAATATTTAAGGTTTACTTGTCAAAATACTGGCATCATTATTATTATTATTATTATTTTGAGACAGAGTCTCATACTGTTGCCCAGGCTGGAGTGCAGTGGCGTGATCTCAGCTCACTGCAACCTCAGCCTCCTATGTTCAAGCGATTCTCCTGCCTCAGCCTCCCGAGTAGCTGGGATTACAGGTGCTGCCACCATGCCTGGCTGATTTCTGTTTGTGTTTTTAGTAGAGACGGGTTTCACTATGTTTGCCAGGATGGTCTCGAATGCCTGACCTCGTGATCCACTCTCCCCGGCCTCCCAAAGTTTGGGGATTACAGGTGTGAGCCACTGTGCCCAGCCAATACTGGCATTATTAATACAGAGCAGTATACTTTTACTATTGCCAGTATGTTAAAAGTGTAAAACTATCTAAAGAAAAGTATGTATAATTTTTAGTGTATATGTAATAATCAAGATTATGAAATAACGAATTCATATCAACAGTGGAGAAGAATTTTTTGTTATTGTACTCTGGTTAGGCACTGGATATTTAAATAAATTATGTTTAAGGTCAATGACTTGACAAAACAAAAATTAACCAGCATGAAAGAAAACACACGGGTGAATATTTTATTAATAGATAACTGTTGCGTTTTGGGAGGATTTAATGTAAATTTGAATTTTGAGGATGCATTCTTCTCCTGTTTCTCTCACCTGCCTGCCCTCTGCTGGATTCCCAAAGCTTACTGAGTTATTCAGCAATCTTTCTAAATGTACTTAACAAAATTGCAATTGTAGAATAAGCTAAGGGAATTGTACACTAATGTTTCCTGTACTTTGTTTAAAAGTGCTACTAAAGTAAATGATTGATCATAGATTTTACTTTTTTAGTACTGATAGAGTTTCAGTTTCAGTCTCACAATTTACAAAAATATTAACATTAACAGCCTTTCCATTTCATCCAGAAAGGTAATGTAGGTAATGTCACAACCATTCAAAATTTTTCAGGCTAGAAAAGCTGCGTGAGGTTGGAGCAGGGCAATGAGGAAATATCCAGTTTGATCAATTTACAAATTAAAAAAAGACAGTAACTTAGTCTGTTTGATTAAAATTATAATCCTATGCTATCAAAGTATAATTTTAAACATTATATTCAGATGACATAAATGTACTTGATAATTACTATTTATATAGTACTCATTATTTACCAAGCACCTTCTAAATATTTTACATATATCAACTCATTTAATCACCACAGCAACCTATGAGATAAGTCTTATTACATGTCCATTTCTCAGATGGGGAAATGAAAGCATAGAGATGAAGTGACTTCAAGTTTGCCAGCTAGTAAGGAATGCAGCTGACATCAAAATCTAGACTCTGTTTTCCTAACCACTGTGCTCTCCTGCCTCATCTCATGTTATTGTTCAGAAAATTATTTGAATTACAGACTTACTGTCATCCTGATCTTAGAAACAACAAATCAAAACTCAGAGATGTTAGATGAATTTCCTAAGGTATCAGAATTACAAATGTTAATTGAATCTCCTGAAAAGTACAAAGATCAAAGATCCATCTGTCTTTTTTAGAAGGCTAGTTTCCATAAAGGAAGATAATTTTATAATTCCTATGGGTTCTAAATGTCCTTCCTTTAATTGAGTTTTGTGATAGAAATGAATTATTTGACGTCCTGGAGCATCTTCTGTGCTAATTTTAATAGTTATAGGGACATAATTCTATCTTAAATTTTATTAACTGACATAAAAGAGATGGAGTTGTATGCATATTTTGTTGATAGACACTCACGGAAGAGAGTGTTGATTGAAAACAGAAATCTTAAGCAGTCACTCAAATTTAAAAAGGAAAAAAACAGTTGTCTCCTTGTTTCCAGAATTTCCTGGTGAATCCACAGAGTAGTTGGCATCCTCTGTTGTTGTTTTCACAACCCTACATTTCTGGCGACAATATTCTGGAGTGGGAAAAAAATTAAATGATTCAAAACTCAAATAATTGTTTCTCCCTCAAGGACCTAAAATTTGAGGTGATAAAAATGCCATTTTAAAACAATAGCTTTAAAAAGTGGTTGGGTTTTAGAAGTTAGGCAAAAGCAGCAGGCAGTTAAAATAATGGGGTATTGTGCAGCAGACATCTTACAGAGGTCAGAAATCAGGATGGGTGTTTGGGATGTGGGCATCAGATATGTTGGGTTGTGGGAATCACAGTTGAGATTGGATATCAAAAATACTGAGACATGGAAATGGAAGTTACGACTATGGGAATCAGGAACTTTGGGACACAGGAGTGAAAAATGGCAGGGGGAGGGTATTAACGATTTTAAGGTTTAAAGGAGTTCAGTTGTGGAAATGCAGATTTATGGACAGTGGATGAGCTATGAAAACCAAGGGTCAAGAATGGAAGCTGCAAACAGGCTTGTAATAATAAACTGTCTTAGAAATAGGAACACTTTTACACTGTTGGTGCGACTGTAAACTATTTCAACCATTGTAGAAGTCAGTGTGGCAATTCCTCGGTGATCTAGAACTAGACATACCGTTTGACCCAGCCATCCCATTACTGGGTATATACCCAAAGGACTATAAATCATGCTGCTATAAAGACACATGCACATGTATGTTTATTGCGGCACTACTCACAATAGCAAAGACTTGGAACAAACCCAAATGTCCAACAATGATAGACTGGATTAAGAAAATGTGGCACATATATACCATGGAATACTATGCAGCCATAAAAAATGATGAGTTCATGTCCTTTGTAGGGACATGGATGAAATTGGAAATCATCATTCTCAGTAAACTATCGCAAGGACAAAAAACCAAACACCGCATGTTCTCACTCATAGATGGGAATTGAACAATGAGAACACATGGACACAGGAATTGGAACATCACACTCTGGGGACTGTTGTGGGGTGGGGGGAGGGGGGAGGGATAGCATTAGGAGATATACCTAATGCTAAATGGCAAGTTAATTAGGGTGCAGCACACCAGCATGGCACATGTATACATATGTAACTAACCTGCATATTGTGCACATGTACCCTAAAACTTAAAGTATAATAATAAAAAAAAAATAAAATAAACTATCTTATGTTGGATTAGACCTCCCACTGAAAACTATTATAAAGATAGGACACATGTGTGTGTATGACAATTCTATCACATATATTAAATATATATTAAACTATGAGTAAATATGAATTATCAGCAATCATGCACGCACGCACACACACACACACACACACACACACACGACAGATAAGTATCTTTAACAACTAAAGACAATAGAAAAGGCAGAACTTAAGTGGCCACAAATCTTGAAAGAAGGAAAGCACAAGAGGTAAGATTCAAATTTACCTTAGATTCCCCACCTGCTCCTCCCTGTCATCACCCCAAGGCATTTTCCAAGTGGCAGCAAGGAGTAACAGCTAAGTAGAAAGCAGCAGTCTCAATAGGCTAGGAGCAAAGGCTGGAGTTTGGGAATAAGAGCAACTGAGATTTGAAGGACAAAATTCTAGAAAGAAAGAAACTATAGAGATGTGAGTCCCCAAATTTGTGTCCGTTCCTAAGATATACATGCACATGAAGAGACTCTAAGAAATCCAGCAGAACAACAGCACCTAAGGAGCTCAACAAAGATTTCAGCAGCTACACAGGGCTGGAGAAACAGAGACTAGAGTTCAAGCCCCACAAGGTGGAAGAATCTTGGTAAACATTCCAGACTTTTGTTTTTTTGAGACAGATTCTTGCTCTGTTGCCTGGCCTGGAGTGCAGTGGTGCAATCACGGCTCACTGCAGCCTGTAGCTTCTGGGCCCAAGTGGTCTTCCCACCGCAGCCTCCTGAGTAGCTGGGACTACAGGCACATGCTACTACACCAAGCTAATTTTTTGTATTTCTTCTAGAGATGGGTTTTCACCATGTTGCCCAGGCTGGTCTCAAACTCCTGGAGTCAAGTGATCCACCCTCTCTGGCTTTCCAACGTGCTGGGATTATAGGCATAAGCCACCATGCTCAGTCACATTCTAGGCTTTTAGTTGTAAGACCTAGTAAGGACCATGGCCTAGGAGTAAGGTTGTAACTGAAGTTAACCAGAATTAAAAAGACTCAATGATCCACTAGTACTCTTGTCTGCCTACTACAACAAGAAAACTTAGCCCTCCTTGGAGAAACCTGTTACCATCCAGAGCCTCTGCAAATTTTCTTCTACATCGTTTGAATTCAACAAGAAATCATGAGATATGTTAAAAAAAAAAAAAAAAAAACACACACACACACACACAAAAAGAAAGAAAAAAAAGGGCCAAGCACCAAAAACCCAGGAAGACTCAGATGATTCAGATATTGGACTTAACAGATAAGGGCTTTAAATAATACAGTTAAAATGTTTAAGAAAATAAAGATAAAGAATTTCATCAAAGCCTTGGAATCTATTTTTAAAATGGGAAAGGAGGAGGAAGCATGAAAATTTCAACTTTCTAAATGAAAATTCCAGAACTGAAAATATTATAACTAAAACTAAGAATTCAACAGAGGAGATGTATAGCAGCTCAGACACAGCCGAACAGAGTTTCTATGGAATGGGCAGCAGGCAAATAAAAAATACAGAATATAAATAAGGAATATAGCAAAAAGTTATAACATACATGTAACTGGAGTTCCAGAATGGAGAGGTAGAGAGAGAGAAAGAGAAAGAGAGAGAGAGAAGGGGACAGATGCAATATTTAAAGAAATACTGACCAAGATTTTTCAAAACTTGATGAAAAAGATTACATTCACACTTAAAGAGCTTTATGAATCCCAAGCAGGATAAATACAACACACACACACACACATACACACACACACACACAAACTTAGCGACATCAAGCACAAAGTGCTGAAGACAAAAAGAAAAAATAAAAAAAGAGAAAAATGTTCAAGTAGCTGAGAAGGGGGCCAAAAGACAGGAGCAACAGACTGATGGCTGATTTCTCAGTACAAACAATGACAAGCAGAAGACAATGAAAAGACATTTTTAAAATGCTGAAAGATTAAAAAAAAGCCAATGTGAAGTTCTATACCCAGCAAAACTATCCTTTAAAAAATGAAGGCGAATTAGGATGATTTTATGTTAACAAAAGCTGAGAGACTTTGTTGTTAGCAGACCTGAATACAAGAAGTGCTTAAGGGAGTTTCCCTCTTAAATACTACAGTACAGTGCTCCCAAATGGAACTGTTGAACTTGAAGAAAAAACGAAGAACATCAGAAAGCAGCGACTTTGACCCACTTCTGCTCCAATAAATTCTCATTGCAGTGGAATCATTTGTTGTAAAACATAAGTTCATATTAAACAAAATGCAGACAAAGAATAAGAGGTAAAGCTTGAATTTTACAACTTAACAGCATGTAGACATGGTCGTTTTAATTTTAACCAAAATCAAGTTAAAAACATTGTTAAGCAACAGTGGAATTTGGGCCCTGGGAGTCAGGGGTCAAGGGCAACAGCTGGCATGTGGGAGTCAAAGGTTATGGCTTGTGTGTGTCTGTGGTTCGTGGCTGTTAGGAGACAAGAAAATCTGTGGAGATGCAGGGGTCAGGAGTCATGGGCGATAGTTGTATTTTGAGGGTCAGGGGTCAAGAGAGCCTTTGGAAGACTTATGAGTCAGGGTCCACGGCTGACAGGTGGGTCGTGGTAGTTGTGTCAAAGGGCAGAGGTGGAAGGTCATGACCCACCAACACACGCCGGTTGAAACTTGAGCGCAAGGGACGGTTGAGATTCCCGGAGGACACGCCCCTATCGGCCCCGCCCCGTGCACCGCCTCCGTCGCCCGGCCCCGTCCCTCCCAGTCCCGCCCCTCCAGCGCTTCGAATGCGGACGCCGAGCCTGGCTGAGGCTGCGAAGGACGAGCGGCGCAGGGACCCCGCAGGCGGCTGGGGCTTCCGCGGCGCCCGCCTCTGCTCCCTCCCCTCGGGCGCTGGGTGCCGACCGGCCGGCCGGCGCCGCCTCCTGGGAAGATGGCGCTGCACTTCCAGGTCAGTGTGCTCTGCGCCGCGGTCCCGCGCTCCGCCGCCCTGGGAACCCGGCGGGACGCGTCTGGAGACCGAGGGCCGAGGACAGCGGCGGAGGCCGCAGGGCCGTGGGCCGGTGTCCCCGGAGTCCCAGCCCCTGCCTCTGTCCCTAGCCGGGGACCGGGACACTGGTCTGGGCTGCACACCCCAGGCCCGGGCCGGAGCCCGAGAAAGGGGCGGCCGAGCCTGGGTTGGAGGCGGCGGGTGGAGGGGGCGGGGGACAGGCCCAGGGCTGGTCCCGAGGAAGGTGTGGACGCCGGCAGCACGCGCGCTGACTGCGGCTTTAGTGGCGCCGGGGCAGGTGGGAGTCCCAACTGGGCCGGCTTTCGCGCGCCTCGCGCGGCTGCCGAGCGGTGGGGCAGCCTTCCCGCCTTCCCGCCGCGTCGCCGGCGCGGCTCTGTCGTCAGCCTCCCTCCACACAGTTGAGCCCCAGCCGGAGCGGGGGCTTGGGATCCACCGAAGGAGCGGCGGCAGCAGTTGGACTTTAATTGGCCAGAGGAGACAGGGGCTGCGTCTGGGGGCAGTTGCGAGGGAGGGCTACGCGGCCGCTTCTTCGGAGGAGGAAACCCGGGCCGGGCGCGGGCGCGGGCGCGGGCGCGAGGATCGCAGAGGCTACGAAGATGGGACGCGTGCTTGTGTATCCTCGGGCTGCTCTGACATCCCCGTTCAGTTATTCAGCAAACATTTATTATCTCCCCACTGTGTCTCAAGCACTGTGGAAAGTTCTAGGGATAAAGGATGACATCTTACTATCCTCGCCCTCATACAGTTAACAGAGAATTACGGTAGAAGTGAAAAATGTATGGTAGAAATAGTCGCAGTATCATGAGAGTACAGGAAAGGGGGCAGCCAGCCAAATGTGTATGTTGAGAAAGAGTGAAGCAGAGCTGTTATGCTCTTAGCTGAGAGATGCTTTAAGATTCTTTGAGCCTCCATTCTTCCATTTATTAATTATTGAGCGCCTACTATGCTAGGCGCTGAAGATACAACAGCTCTGAACAAAACTCTGTGGTTTCTACTCTTAGGGAACTTGCAGTCTACTGGTCCTTGAAAGAGTCGTAGGTGTTTGCCAGGTGAAGAGGAAGGGAAGGATATGGAGGTAGAAGGACAGTGTGAGCCAAGGCAAAGAATTGTGGAAGAACATGGTGTACTGCAGAAAGTTCAGTCTGGTTGGGACAAAGGAATGGGACCAGGGGAGGCAGTGGGTGGCAGGAGATGACCCCGGGGAGGGAAGGGAATTTCATAATATGGTGATAGTGTATCTAAAAATCTCATTCCCCTTGTAGACTTCTTTGAACCCCCTGTGATCACATTGACTTATAACTTGGCTGATTTATTGATTCTTCTAAAGGGTCTTTTTTTAAAACCAGCTACTGTCTGATAATCGACAGTTCTACAATGTTATGTAGTAAGCCCCACACATTACCTTTTGATTTCGTGCCATTTCTAAGGGTCCTCAGGTCAAAATAATGTATTACCACTTTAGTAAATATGCCCTCTGGGAAATTTTCACAGGAAGAATCTTACAAGGAGGATTTATGGATTGTAAATAGGTAATCAGATGTTCACAGAGCCCGAGTAAATCTTGAGAGTAAATTAAAAGGTATGGTGGAACTTTGGAATTTTTTCATGCATGGAAAGATGATGTATAGTAAATCACCAAGTCCTGGAAGACTTCTTCATATTTAGGCACAGTGTTGGAAAAATTAGCTGCTGATGTCAAAACTACCCATATTGGTTTTGCAGGAATGTACTTCACAGTACATTCCTGTAGACAGCTTAAAAGTGGAGTTGGACAAATAAAAGATCAGACAGTTTTGTTGACTAGAAAAAAACTGAAATTTCTCCGTTTGAATTCTTTTTAGCACATAGGATCATATTGTTCATCAGTTAACTCAAGGAACATTTGTTAATAGTGATAACCAGTACCTAGCATTTTGAGTTTTCGTGTCATTATAGAGTTGAGCCCTGCCACTAACTTAAAAAGTGTGCATATATACATTTTATTCTGAAGACACTGAGTCTTAAAACAGTTGTGACTTGCCCAACGTTACAGAGTTAGAGTAGGCCTCATAACTCACAAGTTCCGTGTTCCCCATTACCTCTGTCTTACTGTCACTTACCCAAAAGGGCAGCTAGGCAAAAATTATGCCATCAAGATGATGAGTAAAGAAGCAGATTTGTGTAGGGTGAGGTTAGGGTACTGGTCAACATCTTTTTCACATCATGACTTACATAAAAAATGTTAATTGTGTGTTTCATTAACATAAACCGCTCATTGCCGAAGGCCATCAGTGTGCACTTTCTCCAGTGTCTCAAGCTCTGCCCCTGCTGCCTGGAGAGCAGAGGGATCAATATCTCAGGCATACCTGTGAATCATTCAAAGCAGTTGCATTCTGGTTAGGAAGCTGTGAATTAGGATACCCTGTCGCAAAGGAATTAATAGGTCTGGATTCCCTGACAGGCAATTTAGATAAGGGGGCAGAGTGAGGAAAAAGATAGAATTGAGAATAAGTAAGAGGTAGGCACTTTAGATAGAACAGAGGTACCTTAGTGAGAATCGAGAGAATGTTAGGAAAAATTTAAGGGACTCAGTTGATCCAACTTTTTTGCTTAGGGCTGTTTAAGAAGCAGGAAATATAGCCATGCTTCTTAATCTCCAGTCAAGCTACCTGATTTGATCTAGATGTGATTGAGAACTATTATTTTTAAATGCAATTATAACATGAAAAAAGATATGTGGGAATGACCATTCTGGCAGTGTGGACTTGAATGGAAGAAACTATAGAAGATCAGTATGGTCTTTTATATTCACCAGTAACCGGAGAGATTATTTATAATTTATTGTGGATCTTCTGTATGGCAGGCACTGGATTAGGCTTTCCCCATCTTTTCTATCTTCATTCTCACAATTATTTTGGAAGGTAGATATTGCTGTTTGCGGTTTTTTGTTGTTGTTGTTGTTTGTATTTTGAGACAGAGTCTTGCTCGCCCAGGCTGGAGTGCAGTGGTGGAATCTCGGCTAACTGCAGCCTCTGCCTCCCGGGTTCCAGTGATTGTCTTGCCTCAGCCTCCTGGGTAGCTGGGATTACAGTTGCAAGCCACCACACCCAGCTAATTTTTGTATTTTTAGTAGAGACAGGGTTTCACCATGTTGGCCAGGCTGATCTCGAATTCCTGACCTCTGGTGATCCGCCCACTTCGGCCTCCCAAAGTGCTAGGATTACAGGAGTGAGCCACCGCGCCCGGCCCTGTTTGCAGTTTTAACAGCAAGGCTTAGAAAGGTTAAATTACTTGCCCGAGGTCACTTAATAAGTGAGTGGCAGATTCCAAAGGTTGTGTCCACACTGTTGGACCAGTGGTTTTCAAATCGAACCATGACATTTCTAAGACCCCACTACTCTCTACTCGCATTCCCAGAGGAGCCCCTTGAGAAATCCCTGGCCCTGGCAGCCACAGTTAGAAAATATTGCTTGATCTAGTGTCTCTGAATATCACGGGGAGGTGTAGAGTTGAGTCTTTATAGAAGAATAATTGGGAGGACTTTATGACAAATTAGGTATGTCCCTGGAATTAGCCGTACTGAGATTTGAGGGCAGAGTCCACAAGACTGCCCTTTCTTCTCAGACCAAGTGCAAGTTTGGGGGTTTCCCAAAACCACCCTCAGGTTCAGTAGTTGACTCATAGAATTCACCGAAAGTTGTCATACTCAGTTGCAGTTTGTTACAGGGACAGGATACAGATTAAAATTGGTCAAAGGAAGGTGACACAGGGCAAAATCTGTGCAGGTTTCAAAACTAAGCTTCTGTTGGCCTCAGGACACGTTGTGCTCCCTGCATCAATATATGGCAATATGCACTAATTATTGCAAACTGGGTAAGCTCACCCAGACTTCATTATACAGGGTTTTTATTGGGGCTTCAGTTCTTAGGTATGATTGATTGATTGCCCACGTGTTTGAAATCAGTCCTAGGTTGACTATTACCTTGTGACCCAAAGTCCCGACCCTAAACACGTAGTTGGTGTTTCTGGTGTGGCCAGCCCCCAACCTACCACTATTGGGTATGGCCAGCGCCCCCCTAAATAAAAACATTCCTATCAGGTATGATATACATTACCTTTCAGAAGCAAAGGTCAGATGTCTCTTATGGCAAGACCAAATCTGTTACTATACAGGAGGTACAAAGGAGACTAAGGAGAGGGGGAAGCAAAAGATAACATTGAGCTTGTAAATCTACACTCTGGTCTAGAAATCTGAAACTACTGAGAAGAAGGGACACTTAGGCCCGGCGCGGTGGTTCACGCCTGTAATCCCAGCACTTTGGGAGGCTGAGGCGGGTGGGTCACGAGGTCAGGAAATCGAGACCATCCTGGCTAACACCGTGAAACCCCATGTCTACTAAAAATACACAAAATTAGCTGGGCGTGGTGGCGGGCACCTGTAGTCCCAGCTAATTGGGAGGCTGAGGCAGAAGAATGGTGTGAACCCGGGAGGTGGAGCTTGCAGTGAGCCGAGATCGCACCACTGCACTCTTGCCTGGGCGACAGAGTGAGACTCCATCTCAACAACAAAAAAAAGAAGGGACACTTAAAGTGGAAAGCATGTTCAATTCTGTTTGTGACATTTTTGGGTGATTTTTTTACATCTTTCTAGATTTCCAAGAGAAAGAAATTTGTACACAAATGTGAAGATGGTGAACAGACAGGGCTAAAAGTATGGACTACCAGGCATGGTGGTGTGTGCCTGTAGTCCCAGCTACTTGGGAGGCTGAGGTAGGGGGATCACTTGAGCTTAGGGGTTCTGGGCTGTATTGTAGTGTGCTCCACCGATCAAGTGTCTCCACTAAGTTCATCAATAATATTGACCTCACATCAATATGGGAATGGGGGACCACCAGGTTGCCTAAGGAACGATGAACTGGCCCAGGTCAGAGACGGAGCTGGTCAAAACTCTAGTGCTGATCTGTAGTGGGACCATGCCCGTGCATAGCTATTGCACACCAGCCTGGGCAACATAGCAAGACCCTGTCTCTTGAAGTGTGAACTAGGACATCATCTCCAGGTTGATGATGATGGAAATAAAGAGTGGCAATTTGGGCAGGTTGGGGGAGACAACATGTATTTGGGGTCTGTAGACTTGTATTTGACTCAGAATTTGATTATTTATCTCTAATCTTGAGGAATTTATGTATATTTGATCTCAGCTTTAGTTTTTTAAATCTGTAGAATAAATATACTGAAAATACATACTTCACAAGAGCCTATTTTTCAGGATTGGTTTGAAAAAAAGGTGGAAATACTTTTGTAAACTATAAAGCACTAAAACAAATATTATCTATTTCATTTTAAGAAGGAAGAATTCCAAGAGATCCAGGTAAAAGCCTTCAGGGATACTCAGGAAAAGGTAGTAAGAGGAAGAAAAAAAGAGTTTGTGGGAAATGAGTAACTTCAAAATGAAGGCAGTTTCTGTTTATTGTAATCAAGAAGCTTAATTCCAGAAGGCAGGAAAGATACAGGAAAATAATTGAAAAGATCTTTAAATTCAATTGAAGAGGATTTTTGTGGCTTATTAATGTTTTACTATTAGAGAACATTTGTTTCTTTTTTCAGCTTTACTGAAGTACAATTGATAATAAAATGTGTGTAAACTGTGCAATTGGATGGGTTTTGACATATGTATACATCTGTGAAATTGTCACCAAAATCAAGAAAATGAACATATCCATCCCCCCAAAAGTTTCCTTGTGCTCTTGTGCCCCTTTGTAATCTCTGTTTTTCCCCCACTCCTCTGCTGTCCTCCCTCCCAGCCAGGAAATCACTGATTTGCTTTCTGTTTCTTAAGAACCATACAATATACACTCTCCAGCATTCATCTATTGATAGTTGCATGCATGACTATCAACATGTGTGGCTTTTACTCAGCATTCACCTGTTGACAGTTACATGTGTGTGTGAGTTTTTACTTGCTATATAAAAATAACTCATCATTTAGGGGCCAATTCTGTGTCAGGTACAAAGGCCAGAAATAAGTCCAGAATAATTTGGAAGATCCTTATTTAGACTATGGTCAAGATTACATCATTGTCTCCTAGGGTATGAAAGTTGGATGCTGTCTGTTTTTTTGTGTGTGTGTGGTTTTTTAGACAGGGTCTTGCTCTGTCACCCAGGCTGGAGTGCAGTGGTGGGATCTCGGCTTGCTTCAACCTCTGCCTCCTGGGCTTAAGAAATCCTCCCACCTCAGCCTCCCAAGTAGCTGGGACTACAGGCATGTGCTACCACACCTGGCTGATTTTTTTTTTTTTTTTTTTGTATTTTTTGAAGAGATGGCATTTTGCCACATTGGCCAGGCTGGTCTCAAACTCCTGAGCTCAAAACAGTTCACCCACCTTTGCCCCTCAAAGTGCTGAGATTACAGGTGTGAGCCACCATGCCTGGCCTGTCTGTTTGTATTTGATAGTTACTCTGTGGGAGATGAATGATGTCCACTTCTTTGTTTTACCTCTTAGTTATTTATATGGGCTTCTAATGTTATCATTAAGACTTGTAGAAGCTTTAAGAACTCAAACCTGATTTGTCAACTAATTGAGAAGGGATCCATTTTTCTGAGACCATTCTCATATTAATCATATTCTCAGATATCAATGCATAAAACTAAGATGAAAATTTATCAGTTTACTATGAAAAATAAAGTTTCCTTAGAAAATGAAGTGCTAAACAGAAGATTGCTTGATTGTTTAGTAACCACCATATTGTGGGTTTAATTGCTTTATATGTCTAGATAATACCTTTCTACCAGGGGAAGGGTCTTTGTGTGTGTATCCCTTTCTCTAAAAAGGTTTTTAGTATACCAGGTACATGTTTGTTACCATTACAGTGAAAGAATAACTTGATTTTCCCTTTGAGTCTTTCGTAAAAGAAAATTTAAACCTTTCCCTTTTTATCTTGGATGGCCTTTTTCATTTGTTAATAATTTGAAATATCTTCGGAAAAAAAGTGATTGGTAACATTGTTGATTTAAATACTATGTAAATACACCCCAGGTCTGTTCTTTCTTGAGGTTCTTTATATCAGTAAAACAAAACAGACAAATAATTTCCAGACTTTTCCATTATCTTTCCAAATGGGTTTATTTAGGTGCTATTAAATTGATTACTATTAATATTACTTTTCCAGGGCTCACAACACTTTTTTTTTTTGAGTTGGGAGTCTCGCTATGTTTACCAGGCTGGCCTTGAACTCCTGGGCTCAAGCCTACTGCCTCAGCCTACAGAGTAGCTGGGATTACAGGCATGTGCCACCATGCCTTAATACAGATATATTTTCATAGATCTGGCGGCAAGAAATCTGAAACATACACAGGTTTGGTCCCTTCTGGAGGCCCTGAAGGAGAAACCATTTCATGCCTTTCGCCCAGCTGCTTCTGATGGCTGCTGGCAATCTTCATTGTTCCTTGGCTTGCAGAAACATCACTCTAGTCTCTGCCTACATCTTCATGTGGTCTTCCCTGCTATGTCTCTGCATCTCAAATCTCCCTCCTTTCTCTTATAAGAATACCAGTCAGTGGATTTAGGGCCTACTGTAAATCCAGCATGATCTCATACCAAGATTCTTAATTAAGGATTTGTGAAGACCCTGTTTCCAAATAAGGTCACATTTATAGGTACTGGAGTTGGGACATGGACATATATTTTAAGGGGATATAATTAAAATCATTACAATATTATTAGGTAATGTTGAAAACAACTGTGTACCAGAAGTTACATGACACTAACTCTTAATCCTCCAAACATATGAGACAGGCACTGTTACTAGTCTCGTTTTTGCTGCCTTTTGTTAAACAGGTCTATTACTATTTCTTGGCCTAATTCTTTTTGCAGTCAAAGTCTACTTCAAAGAATCTTAGGCCTAGATCAATGCATGCCAGCAGGATCAGTTTATTAATTATACTGAGTATTATCAGTTCTAAAATTCAGTGCTCCAAATTTATTAGATGAAGGAAAAGACTTCTTAGGTTGATCATGAGAGGGAAAAAGGGACCCGTTTTTATTTTTGTATATAAATACATGTTTAATTTTACTTTAAGTTCTGAGATACATGTGCAGAACGTGCGTGTTTGTTACATAGGTATACATGTGTCGTGGTGGTTTGCTGCACCTGTCGACCTGACACCTAGGTATTAAGCTCCGCATGCATTAGCTATTTGTCCTGATGCTCTCTCTCCCTTCCCTCACCCCCACAACAGGCCCCCTGTATGTGTTGTTCCCCTCCGTGTGTCCATGTGTCTTCATTGTTCAGCTTCCACTTATGGGTGAGAACATTTGGTGTTTGGTTTTCTGTTCCTGCATTAGCTTGCTGAGGATAATGGCTTCCAGCGTCAGCCATGTCCCAGCAAAGGACATGATCTCATTTGTTTTTATGGCTGCATGGTATTCCATGGTGTATATGTACCACATTTTCTTTATCCAGTCTACCATCAGTGGGCATTTGGGTTGCTTTCATGTCTTTGCTATTGTGAATAGTGCTGCAATAAACATACATATGCATGTATCTTTATAATAGAATGATTTATATTCCTTTGAGTATATACCCAGTAATGGGATTGCTGGGTCAAATGATATTTCTGGTTCTAGGTCCTTGAGGAATCGCCACACTGTCTTCCACAATGGTTGAACTAATTTACATTCCCACCAACAGTAGAAAAGCATTTCTGTTTCTCCCCAGCTTGGCCAGCATCTGTTGTTCTTGACTTTTTAATAATCACCATTCTGACTGGTGTGAGATGGTATCTCGTTGTGGTTTTGATTTGCATTTTTCTAATGATCAGTGATGCTGAACTTTTTTTCATGTGTTTCTTGGCCACATAAATGTCTTCTTCTGAGAAGTGTCTGTTCATGTCCTTTGTCCACTTTTTTTTCTTATGAGATGGAGTCTTGCACTGTCGTCTAGACTGGAGTGCAATGGCACAATCTTCGCACATTGCAACCTCCACCTCCCGGGTTCAAGCGATTCTCCTGCCTTAGCCTCCCAAGTAGCTGGAATTACAGGCGCCTGCCACCATACCTGGCTAATTTTTGTATTTTTAGTAGAGACAGGGTTTCACTATGTTGGCCAGGCTGGTCTCGAACTCATGACCTCATGATCTGTCTGCCTCCGCCTCCCGAAGTGCTGGGATTACAGGTGTGAGCCACCATGCCTGGCCACTACGTTTGCCCTCTTTTTGATGGGGTTGTTTTTTTCTTTAAATTTGTTTAAGGTTCCATGTAAATTCTGTCACATGGGTTGATTGCAAAAATTTTCTCCCATTCTGTAGATTGCCTGTTCACTCTGATGATAGTTTCTTTTGCTGTGTAGAAGAAGCTCTTTAATTAGATCCCATTTGTCAATTTTGGTTTTTGTTGCAATTGCTTTTGGCAATTTCATCATAAAATCTTTGCCCATGCCTATGTCCTGAATGATATTATAAGTCTTTAATCCATCTTGAGTTGATTTTTGTATAAAATGTAAGAAAGGGGCCCAGTTACAGTTTTCTGCATATGGCTAACCAGTTTTCCCAGCACCATTTATTAATAGGGAATTCTCTCCCCATTGCTTGTTTTTGTCAGGTTGTTGAAGATCAGATGGTTGTAGATGTGTGGTCTTATTTCTGAGGTCTCTATTCTGTTCTATTGGTCTATGTGTCTGTTTTGGTACCAGTACCATGCTGTTTTAGTTACTGTAGCCTTGCAGTATAGTCTGAAGTCATGTAGTGTGATGCCTCCAACTTTGTTCTTTTTGCTTAGGATTGTCTTGGCTATATGGGCTCTTTTTTGGTTCCATATGAATTTTAAGGTAGTTTTTTCTAATTCTGTGAAGAATGTCAGTGGTAGTTTGATGGGAATAGCATTGAATCTATAAATTACTTTGAGCAGTATGTCCATTTTCACAATATTGATTCTCCTTGTCCATGAGGATGGAATGTTTTTCCATTTTTTTTGTCCTCTCATTTCCTCGAGCAGTGGTTTATACTTCTTCTTGAAGAAGTCCCTCACGTCCCTTGCTGTATTCCTCAGTATTTTATTTTCATTGTAGCAGTTGTGAATGGGAGTTCATTCATGATTTGGCTCTCTGCTTATTGGTGTATAGGAATGCTTGTGATTTTGCACATTGATTTTGTATTGTGAGACTTCGCTGAAATTGCTTATCAGCTTAAGGAGTTTTTGGGCTGAGATGATGCGGTTTTCTAGATTGTAGGATCCTGTTGTCTGCAGAGACAATTTGACTTTGTCTCTTCCTATTTGAGTACCCTTTATTTCTTTCTTTTGCCTGAATGCCCTGGCCAGAACTTCCAATACTGTGTTGAATAGGAGTGGTGAGAGAGGGTATCCTTGACTTGTGCCAATTTTCAAAGGGAATGCTTCCAGCTTTTGCCCATTCAGTATGACATTGACTGTGGGTTTGTCATAAATAGCTTTTATGATTTTGAGATATGTTCCATCAATACCTAGTTTATTGAGAATTTTTAACATGCAGGGTTGTTGAATTTTATTGAAGGCATTTTCTGCTTCATTCTATTGAGATAATCATGTGGTTTTTGTCGTTGGCTCTGTTTATGTGATGGATTATGTTTACTGATTTGCATATGTTGAACCAGCTTTGCATCCCAGGGATGAAGTTGACTTCGTTGTAGTAGATAAGCTTTTTTTTTCTTTTTCTTTTCTTTTTTTGAGACGGAGTCTTACTCTGTCACCCAGACTGGATTGCAGTGGCGCAATCTTGGCTCGATGCAACCTCCACCTCCCAGGTTCACGAGATTCTCCTGCCTTAGCCTCCCAAGCAGCTGGGACTACAGGCACGTGAAACCATGCCTGGCTGATTTTTGTATTTTAGTAGAGATGGGGTTTTGCCACGTTGGCCAGACTGGTCTTGAACTACTGACCTCAGGTGATCCACCCACCTTGGCCTCTCAAAGGGCTGGGAATACAGGCGTGAGCCATGGCACTGGGCTTGGATCAGCTTTTTGATGTGCTGCTGGATTTGGTTTGCCAGTATTTTATTGAGGATTTTGACATCGATGTTCATCAGGGATACTGGCCTGCAGTTTTCTTTTCTTGTTGTGTCTCTGCCAGGTTTTGGTATCAGGCTGATGCTGGCCTCATAAAATGAGTTAGGGAGGAGTCCCTCCTTTTCAGTTGTTTGGAATAGTTTCAGAAAGAATGGTATCAGGTCCTCTGTACCTGTGGTAGAATTCAGCTGTGAATCTGTCTGATCTTGGGCTTTTTTGGTTGGTAGGCTATTTTTTTACTGCTTCAGTTTTAGAACTTATTGATCTAATCAAGGATTCTACTTCTTCCTGGTTTAGTGTTGTGAGGGTGTGTATGTCCAGGAATTTTCCCATTTCTTCTAGATTTTCTAGTTTATTTGCATAAAAGTGTTTATAGTATTCTCTGATGGTAGTTTGTATTTCTGTGGGGTCAGTGGTGATAATCCTTTTTCATTTTTATTGTGTCTATTTGATTCTTCTCTCTTTTCTCCTTTATTAGTCTAGCTAGCAGTCTATCTATTTTACTAAGTTTTTATAAAAACCAGCTCCTGGATTCATTGACTTTTTTTGAAGGATTTTTCATGTCTCTATCTCCTTCAGTTCTGCTCTGATCTTAGTTATTTCTTGTCTTGTGCTAGCTTTTGGATTTCTTTGCTCTTGCTTCTCTAGTACATTTAGTTGCAATGTTAGGGGGTTGATTTTGAGATCTTTCTAACTTTCTGAAGTGGGCATTTAGTGCTATAAATTTCCCTCTTAATGCTGCTATAGCTGCATCCCAGAGATTCTGGTATGTTGGCTCTTTGTTCTCATTGGTTTTGTAGAATTTCTTGATTTCTGCATTAATTTCATTATTTACCCAGGAGTCATTCAGGAGCAAGGTTAATTTCTGTGTAGCTGTGTGGTTTTGAGTGAGTTTCTTCATCTTGAGTTCTAATTTTGATTGCCCTGTGGTCTGTGAGACTGTTATGATTTCAGTTCTTTTGTATTTGCTGAGGAGTGCTTTACTTCCAATTATGTGTTTGATTTTAGACTAAGCGCCATGTGGCACTAAAAGAATGTATATTCTGTTGTTTTGGGGTGGAGAGTTCTGTAGATATCTATTAGGTCCCCTTGATCCAGAGCTGAGTTCAAGTCCTGAATAACCTTGTTAATTTTCTGTCTTGTTGATCTACCTAATTTTGACAGTGGGGTGTTAAATTTTCCCACTGTTATTGTGTGGGAGTTTAAGTCTCTTTGTAGGTCTCTCAGAACTCATTTTATGAATCTAGGTGCTCCTGCATTGGTTGCATATGTATTTAGGATAGCTCATTATGTTGAATTTTTCCGTTTATCGTTATGTAATGTCCTTCTTTGTCTTTTTTGATCTTTGTTGGTTTAAAGTCTGTTTTGTCAGAAACTAGGATTGCAACCCCTGCTTTTTTTTTTTTTTTTTTTTTTTTTGCTTTCCATTTGCTTGGTAAATTTTCCACCATCCCTTTATTTTGAGCCTGTGTATGTCTTTGCATGTGAGATGGGTCTCTTGAATACAGTACACTGATGGGACTTGACTCTTTGTCCAATTTGTCAGTCTGTGTCTTTTTATTGGGGCATTTAGCCCATTTACATTTAAAGTTAATATTGTTATGTGTGAATTTGATCCTGTCATCATGATGCTAGCTGGTTATTTTGCCCGTTAGTTGATGCAGCTTCTTCATAATGTCCTTGGTCTTTATATTTCGGTGTGTTTTTGCAGTGGCTGGTACCAGTTTTTCCTTTCCATATTTAGTGCTTCCTTCAGGAGCTCTTGGAAGGCAGGCCTGGTGGTGACAAATTCCCTCAGCATTTGCTTGTCTGAAAAGGATTTTATTTCTCCTTCTCTTACGAAGCTTAGTTTGGCCAGATATGACATTCTGGATTGAAAATTCTTGTCTTTAAGAATGTTGAATATTGGCCCCCACTCTCTTCTGGCTTGTAGGGTTTCTGCAGAGAGATCTGCTGTTAGTCTGATGGGCTTCACTTTGTAGGTGACCTGGCCTTTCCCTCCTGCTGCCCTTTATATTTTTTCCTTCATTTTGACCTTGGAGGATCTAATGATTATGTGTCTTGGGGTTGATTGTCTCACTGGGGTTCTCTGTATTTCCTGAATTTGAATGTTGGCCTGTCTTGCTAGGTTGGAGAAGTTTTCCTGGATGCCTGAAGTGTGTTTTCCAACTTGGTTCCACTCTCTTTGTCTCTTTCAGGTTCTTCAGTCAGTCATAGGTTTGGTCTTTTTACATAGTCCCATAATTCTCAGAGGTTTGTTCATTTCTTCTCATTCTTTTTTCTCTCCTGCCTTATTTCAGCAAGATAGTCTTCAAGCTCTGATACTCTTTCTACTGCTGGATTGATTTGGCTATTGATACTTGTGTATGCTCACAAAGTTCTTGTGCTGTGTTTTTCAGCTCCATCAGGTTATTTATGTTCCTCTCTCAACTGGTTATTCTAGTTAGCAGCTCCTGTAACCTTTTATTATGGTTATTAGCTTCTTTTCATTGGGTTAGAACATGCTTCTTTACCTCAGTGAAGTTTGTTATTACCCACCTTCTGAAGCCTACTTCTGTCAGTTTGTCCAACTCATCCTCCGTCCAATTCTGTGCCCTTCCTGGAGAGGTGTTGCGATCATTTGGAGAAGAGGCACTCTGGCCTTTTGGGTTTTCAGCATTCTTTCATTGATTCTTTCTTATCTTCATGAGTTTGTCTAGTTTCGATCTTTGAGGCTGCTCACCCTTGGATGAGGTTTTTGTGGGGACTCTTTTTGTTGATGCTGCTGTTGTTGCTTTCTGTTAGTTTTTCTTTAAATACTCAGTTCCCTCTTCTGTGGGGCTGCTGCGGTTTGCTGGGAGTTCACTTCAGGCCTTGTTAATATGGGTCGCTCCTGCACCTGGAGATATCACCTGAGGAGGCTGGAGAACGGCAGAGACAGGTGCCTGTTCCTTTCTCTGGGATCTCTGTCCTCGAGGGGCACTGACCGCTTCCTTTGGCTGGGAGTAGGGGCTTCCCTGCCCTGTGTGGCTCTCAGGTGGGCCAACGCACCACCTTGCTCTTCCCTCTCCCTGTGGGTTACCCCAACTGCCTAGTCAGTCCTGATGACAGAACCTGGATACCTTGGTTATCAGTGCAGGATTTGCATGCTGTTTTGATTCTTCTCAGTGGGAGCCTCCGATCGCCACTGCTTCTAGTTGGCCATCTTGGCCCCCTATTTTTGTATTTCTTACCTGGATAAAACAATATAATTTTTATGTATTCATGAACCATAAATATTGTATGCATTTTCCTGTTGTGAATAGTATGTAGTAGTAATCTGGGTTTGTTGGGCTAATCTAGGTGGGGGAAATGTTTAAAATGTGGTTCATTTGAGGTTCTTTATCTTAATCAGCCTATTTGAAATCTTATTTTTGGACTTCTGTGTTTACTCTAGCAGGAAATTTCCAAGTCTGGGATGCTGGGCTTTGATGTAGTTAGGGAAATGGAAAATGCTGTAAAAGTGCTAAGAAGGAGAGAGGAAGAGAGAAGTAAAAGAAATAATGGGAGCTAGAGTAGGTCTCATTTTGGTGTTACTTGTGTATTCCTTTTATGAGAAGGTATATGCACGTGAGGGAATGTGTGGGCTAGTGTAGCTATAAGGTTGCCACATAAAATTCAGGCTAGAAAGGACAAAAAGATGGCATTTTTTTTTAAAGGAATATCCTATTATTTTCATATGCCTACCTGACATTGAAATCTGTGCCAATATTTTTTCTTTCAGACACTGATTCTCTAATTCAAGTTTAAAGTGAGGTAATTTGTTTTCAGAAGACCTCTTTAACAAAAAAAATTTTTAAGCTGGAGAGGAGTGCTGAACTCATTTTTTAATTCCTTTTTTAGATGGTTTCCATGTGTCCCAGATCGTCATGAGATTAGATTTATGTCATCAAGATAGGATTATAAACAGAATGCTTTAGTCTTTATGCTTATAAAATGGAGACTTTAACATAACTGGTTATTACATTGCTAGAAATACCATGGGATCAAGTCAAAGTTCCTGAAAATCCTGCAGCAGTTTGAGTTGTTGGTTCAGAAGCCCGAAATCAACATATAATAAAAATAATATATATATATTTTTGAGACAGGGTCTTGCTCTGTCACCCGCTGAAGTACAATTATAGTATCAAGGCTCACTGCAGTCTCAACCTCCAGGGCTCAAGCGATTCTCCCACTTCAGCCCTCTAATAGCTGGGACTACAGGTGTACCCTACTATACCCAGCTACTTTTGTTGTATTTGTAGAGGGGATTTTGCCATGTTGCCTGTGGTGGTCTTGAACCCCTGGGCTCAAGCCATCCTTCCGCCTTGGCCTCTGACAGCGCTGGGATTATAGGCATGAGTCACCATGCCCGGCCTTAAATTCTTAAAATTTGAGAAAGAATATAAATTTGGTTACCTGCGACTTGTGCATGATCATTTCCCCCATCCATCTCCCTAACCTCATCTGGTATCTCCTTGCTCTGTTTATCAGCCGCACTAACCTTTAATGCTTTGAGATGACTAAATTCCATTCTACTGAAGGACCCTGGTAAATGTTCTTTCTTTGCCTGGACTGCCTTCTAGTCTTTTTAAAATCTGATTCACCATTGTAGGTCTTAGCATAAATATTATTTCTTGAGGCGTACCTTTCCAAATCCTTGTTGTAGACAAGTTCTCCCTTTCTTGTACTTTTCCATTGCAGAACTATCAATTTGTAAGTAAATAATTTGGGGAGTAGGAGATGGGCCTGTTTTGTTTGCAACTGTATCCCCTAGTAAGTAGTTGTATTTCAATAAACATGTGTTGAATTAATGAATACACATGTGATATTTGTATCCCTTGTTTTTTGTGATTAAATATTTACCTCATTTTCTTCATTGAAGTAAAATGCTAATTTTTTTTTCTTTGAAGAGTTTGGCTGAGTTGGAAGTGTTGTGTACTCATCTCTACATAGGGACTGATCTTATACAAAGAATAGAGGCTGAGAAAGCACTCTTGGAACTTATTGACAGTCCAGAATGTCTCAGCAAGTGTCAACTTTTATTAGAACAAGGAACAGTAAGTATTTGGTAACAATGATTAACCATGAAAGATCAGTAGATGTATGTCATTGTTAATGAACTCGTGTGTTAGCAATGGTAACTGATAGATATTGCCACATGGTTTTTTTGTTTTTGTGAAACTATAGTTCCACTGTCAAAGGGGTTAATCAGGAAAAGAATTGGAAAACCTGGAAAGCAAACTTAGGGAAGAGCCAGGAAATGAAATAGGAATGAATTGAGATAGTTTCTTGATTACTACTGGTCTCTTTTTATGTCTCATATTAGTGGGCAAAATTACATTTTTAGGAAGTTGACTAACAACTTAAAAAAATCTAGATAGGGGAGGCAGATTGTAATTACCTCAGAAACATGAAAGGATGATTCGAAAGCATGCTGATTACCTCTTGCCTGCCTCCCATCTAGATATTCATAGTCTAGACATTCATATTCATTTAGTAAAATATTCAAATGTCAAATCAGACGCTGTACTGTTTACTTGATTTATGTACATGAATTAAAGTAGCTCTTTGTTTAGTTGGAGAGGCAGATACATAAAAAGCTATGAAATGATGCAGTAAGAGACTGTGTGGTCTAGAGCAGAGTTGTCAGACTTTTTCTATGAAGGGTCAGATAGCAAATATTGTAGACTTTGTGGGCCAGGAGGCAAAATGGAAGATATTTTGTAAGAACATCTATAGAAAGAGAAAAAACAGATTTCTACAAAGTTTTATTGATGAGATTCAAAATATAATAATCTAATACAGACTTTTTAATAATATAGGTCTGTTAATGAAGAGAATAGAACTGTTTTTGGGCAGATAACATTTTTCTATTAATAATTGGAGTTCAGAGTTGTTTTCTATCATCAACATTGATTGCAGATGTTCATATGTTAATGCTGATCTATAATGAGATTTTGCATATTTTATATTTGAAAGTATCTTTTCACATAGATAGGTACTGCCAAATATTAATATCAGTCCATGAGCATATGATTATAATTAAGCACATTCATCATTTACAAGGCATTTAAAAAATTCTGTTAAATCTTGATATTTGCTTTTTAGCATGTCATTATACACAGATTGACCACTTTCAATTGAAGATTAAGTGGGAGCTCTTAATTGCACAGTTAAATGGATTTTATAATATGGAAATTTCCTTTACATTTGCATCAAGATCTGAAGCTGGAGCTGTAGTTGAAGCTCAGAAAATATATCTCTGAATAGAGAGCTCACTACTTGTTTTAACTTTTGACAATGTGGGAAGTATATAGGGCTGCCTGACATTACTTGCAGTTCAAATGATGTTATCAAAATGGCTTTACTGCAGTATAAGTTCTGCATATAGGTACTAAGCACGTTTTAGGCAATTTTGTAATTTTAGGTTGAATTTATTGAGGAACATTATCAATTTTGCAGCAAAAAGTAAGTTCCAAAGCCATTTAGTGTTGAACAATAGTGACGTGGTTGTCTCATTCAGAAAAATTTTAGCCTTATCCCTGAGCTAAAAAAATAGCAGTAAAAATTTATCACTGATAAGCTATTAAACTATTGTGTGAGGAGACAAGTAAGGATATTGTTTCCAACACAGAATATTCAAATACTGCTTCTTTATCTTACAGAAATTAACAGAGTTAAAGTTCACAAAAGTGAATGAAGTCCTCTGTTAACACTACTGATTTATTAACTTACAATAGATTCATGTATTTACCACACAGTATCTGCTGATGAATAATATGGTGAATAACCATAGACTTTAAACATCTTATATTTTTCACAAGGTTTGTAAATTTGTTCAGCTAAGCCCTTTTCCGCTCCATATGTTTTTACCACTAGTGTGACATATCATAGCAGATTCTACTTCAGTTTATATTGAATTAATGTGTCCTCAACTTCTTTGAAAATATTCTGTCCTGTAGTTCTCCCACAGTCTTCATAGAGGCCAATTCTTTAGTTGCTTCACATTCAGCATTGACTTCTAGAATAAACAGATAGTAAGTATTGGTAACATTAACAGTATGAGCATTATAAGAAACATCTGTCCACTCATCAAGACTGAAGGAGAACCTTTCCAAATCATTTGTCTTGTTTTTAAATTGACTTTTGATGCTGTTCCAATGTCTTCAACTTTTTGAGAATTTGCTCCCACCAGAAACTAGTAATCTTATTTTCTCTGCACACATAACTTTGGCTGCTGTAATAAAACAATGTTGATTTAATTAACTCATCATTGGTAAATGGCTGTGTGATTGGCTAACAAATGAGCCACTTGGAAACTTTGGTTGCAGTCTCATTTTTTATATTTGTAAAGACAGTCTACTATGATGAGATATACAATTTTCTATTTTTTCTGACTTTTGATTTCCCGAGTTGGGAATATTGTGATGGGAATATTGGGGATATTGCTTGGTCTGATATTGTCAGTGTATATTGTATTCTTTTAGGACAACCATAGTACCATTACATAAAAAGCATATTGTTTTGCTGTGTAATCAATAAAAGAATAGTCCATACTCCATTGTGCCTTAAAAATTAGATATTTGAAGTCCACTTTTATCTTTTCTTATTTTGATATGATAGACATGTGCTGGTAATAATAAAAGGAATGTGTCACATCATGACAACACCCATGGCTCTCTAGGCACTGTAGAGTTGTACCTACCTCACTGTGGTTTATGATACTCTTGAGCAGCAGTAGGAAGCACTGAGCGCCACATGTGGTCTCTGTTTTAATTATTCAATTCTGCCATCATGGCATGAAAGCAGCCATAGGCAGTGTGTAAATGAATGAGCATGGCTGTGTTTTAATAAACTTTATGGACACCAAAATACGGATTTCATATATTTTTCTGTCGCAAAATATTGTTATTGTTTTGATTTTTTTGAACAGCTGAAAAGCTGTTTAAAATTGCAAAAAACATTCTTAGTTGACAACCCATGTAAAAACAGGAAGGATTTGGTCAAGGGCCATAGTTTGCCAGCCTCTGGTCTAGAGAAAAAAAGAGGGAGTATCTTTGCAAGAATTTCTAGGAGGTGGAGTGAATACATGAACCAAATTTTCAAGGGTGAGCATGCGTTTAGAGAGTTTGAGTATAGTATTAAGATAATTGGGGGCCAGAGAGAATATAGTCAGACATGGGTTTCAAGGAACACGGAGGTCAGGGTGGGGAAGATTTGGAAAGGAACCTAAAGGCTATCATGGTCAGAGCAAAGTCAAGAATGGAATCAGATGAATTTGAAGAGATAATCAGAGGCCAGATGGTGTAGGGCTGTAGACCATGGTAAGAGTACTGTATTTTATTTGAACTTGCTTTATTTCTCCCGTTTGCTTATTGTTATTTGAGATGGCTGTCTACATCTCCCTCAACTAATGATTTCTTATAAGAGACTGTATGCCTGTGTATGTGTATCCTTTTCTGTATATATGTATCTCAAATTGACATATTTTATCTATTGTAAATTTGCTAGTTTGGAAAACCGGAAGAATTTCTGTTATTGCTTAGAAGAACATCTCTATCACAATGCTTTATTTTAATTTCATTTATGATAATAATAAATTATTCTTTACAGACATCCTATGCTCAGCTCCTTGCAGCAACATGTCTTTCAAAACTTGTCAGCCGAGTCAGTCCTTTACCTGTTGAGCAGAGGATGGACATCAGTAAGTGGCTTATTATGCTTTTTAACCAACTGCGCTTTAAAAATCTTTTTCTTTTAAATATACTAAACTGTTACTAGGATTGCAAATTTTTTGTGTTTGTCATTTTTTAAAATGTGAGTATCAAGTCTCATTTACTCATCTGTGATGAACAGTGATGTGTTACATAAAGCAATGTCTAATCAAAAAAGCATTTTTTTTTCTTTTTTTGAGACAGAGTCTCACTCTGTCACCAGGCTGGAGTGCAGTGGCGCGATCTCAGCTCACTGCAACCTACGCCTCCTGGGTTCAAGCAGTTCTCCTGCCTCAGCCTCCCAAGTAGCTGGGACTACAGGTGCGTGCTACCACACCCAGCTAATTTTTGTATTTTTAGTAGAGACAGGGTTTCACCATGTTGGCCAGGATGGTCTTTTGACCTCATGATCCGCCCACCTTGGCCTCCCAAAGTGCCAGGATTACAGACGTGAACCATCATGCCCGGCCAAAAAAGCATTTATTTAATGATAAACAATAACTAGCATTTTGTGTACTGTTTGTTAAGATTTGTACTATCTCATTTTATCCACCAAATAAGATTTTTGAGTTATCCTCATTTCACAAATGAGGAAATTAGATTTGCAGACAGGCTCTGTCACGTGCCCAAGATCACACAACTAGAAAGTAGTAGAGTTATGATTCAAAGCTGCTCTACCTGTTTAGAGTCCAGGCTTTTAGTCATTATCTTAACTTGGTATGCAACTGAATGACAGGACAGAATTCAGTGCTGTAGTATTTTTCAGGATGCTATGTCAAAATCATTTGGGGTATATGTAAAATAAAAGCAGGTTCTTATTAGGAAGATAATTTATATTGGATAAACAGTCTTGGAACTTGAAAAATGATTCTATAAAGTAGCAGTATGTTTTTCAGAGTTAATGTATTTTAAGGTTTTGTGTGTATGAAAGTAGCTTGCATTTCATATGGACAAAATTGTAATAATTGAGGTATGGGATTTTTTTGGTCATCTTTATTCATATTAGAAATAGATTGTTGACTCATTTCTGTTCTTCAGCCTCAAGGTTAACATAATTTATATTTATCAGAAAAGTTAAAATGTATTGCATGTGATGGATCTTTAAGTTTAAATTTGACTGGTCAAAATCTCACAATGATACCTTGTTTTCCTCTGTATTGACTGTTATTTTTATAAGCACTCTGAGTCTTAGGTACTGCAGAAAGCCTTGAGAAGGATTTATCCACTGTTGGACTTGTGTACTTAAGAAAGCAAAGGAAAAGAGTTTACAGTTTTAAAAATAAGGGTTCAAATAGTATAAAGCTAAGTCATAAAACTTGTGATTTTGTTTATTATACTTTTCAATACACATCTTTTAAATAGACTTAATTTTTTTAGAGCAGTTTTGGGTTCACAGCAAAATTGAGCACAAAGTACAGAGGATTTCCATATACTCCCTTCTGCCACACATGCACAGCTTACCAACTATCAACATCCTGCACCAAAGTAGTACATTTGTTACAATTGATGAACCTACATTGACACATCATCATTAACCAAAGTCTGTAATTTACATTAGGGTTCACTCTTGGTGTTGTATTTCTATGGATTTTGACAAATGTGTTAATACAATGACATGTATCCACCAATATAGTATTATACAGAATAGTTTTACTGCACTAAAAATTCGCTGTTCTCTGCCTATTCATCCCACCCTCCCCCAACCCTGATCTTTTTACTGTCTCCATAGCTTTGCCTTTTCCAGAATATGATATAGTTGGAATCATACAGCCTGAGGTATCAATCATACATGTAGGCTTTTCAGATTGGCTTCTTTCACTTAGTAATATGCATTTAAGTTTCCTCCATGTTTTTTTCATGGCTTGATACCTCATGTCTTTTTAGCACTGAATAATTCTTTGTTGTCTGGGTATACCGCAGTTTATCCATTCACTTGCTGAAGGGCATCTTGGTTGCTTCCAAGTTTTGACAATTATGAATAAAGCTGCTATCAACATACATATGTGGGTTTTTGTGTCCCCAAACATTTTCAGCTTCCTTGGATAAATACCTTGGAGCACAATTGCTGGATTGTATGTTACAAGAGTATGTTCAATTTTATAAGAAACCACCACACTGTCTTCCAAGGTGGCTGTACCACTTTGCATTCCCACCAGCTATGAGTGAGAGTTCCTGTTGCACCACATCCTTGCCAGCATTTGGCATTTTCTGGATTTTGCCTATTTTGATAGATGTGTAGTGGTATCTTCTTGTTTTAATTTGTATTTCCCTGAGAACATATGATATACGGCACCTTTTTATGTGCTTATTTGACCTCTGTACAGTTGACCCTTCAACAATGCGGATATTAGGGGCATTGACCCCCTGCGCAGTCAAAAAGTCACTTACAACTTTTGGCTCCCCCAAAACTTAACTGCTCCTAGTCTACTGTTGACTGGAAGCCTTACCAATAACATAAAAACAGGCTGATTAATCCATATTTTGTATGTTATATGTGTTATATACTATATTCTGTGAATAAAGTAAGCTAGAGAAAAGAATATTATTTGGAAAATTAAAAGAAAGATAAAATGTATTTACTATTCATTAATGGAAGTGAATCATCATAAAGATCTTTATCCTCATCATTTTCACATTGAGTAGGCTGAGAAAGAGAAAGAGGAGAGGTTGGTCTTGCGGTCTCGGGGCGGCAGAGGCAGAGGAGGCAGGAAAGGCAGGAGGAGCACTAGGTATAACTTTATGGAAATACACTGTAATTTCTGTCTGACTTTTTTGCTTTTTCATTTCTTTAAAAATGTTTCTATAAAGTACCAATCCTTCTGTGTTCACTTTAAATTCAGTGCCCTGTATCATAGAAAGGTCCATGTCCTAAAAGAAGTCTGGAATAATGGAAACATTTCTGCCAGATTGTCTAATGTTAATTTTTTTTTTTTTCTGGCACTGCTGTTTCTACTACATCTTCTCCCTCATCATGTGGCACTGGTTCAGAAGCACTCATCTCCATGAAATCGTCTTCTGGAAATTCTGGAAATTCTGGTGTTTGTTTTGTTAGATTCCCTAGTAGGTGTAGGTTTCTCCCTGCTTAGCAATTTGTAGGAAACTTTGATCTTTTTTTTCAAATGAGTAATGTCTGACAGGCTTAGACCTTTTGTTGCCTTTACTTCGAGTTGACATTAGTAAATCCTTAAAGGCTTTTTAGTAGCAGACTTCCAAAAGATTCAGGAATTTTAGCATACTTTTAATTTCAGATTTTCAGCTGACTTTAGCTATAGTATACAGTAGGTTAAGACTCGTGTCTATGACTTTTACTCGAAGAACAGCAGTAAAGTACAGAAGTTTTCTATATTTAGCCAAGATTTATTTCAGTAGAAGATAATCTTCTCTGACTTATCTTTGAGATTGGAATAAGCCTTTAAAGATAAACCTCAGAATTCTCATTTTGGGGTAATATCGTCCATTTCAGTTCCCTAGGTTTGGCATAGGAGATAGTGACTACACTGGTGTGTGACTCTTTTCCTGGAGATTTCTTCCTGAAAAATGCAAGAGCTGTTGGTGAGAGCAGACTTGCAGTGATGATAGTTGACTCTGGTCTACAAAGATTTTGTAACTCTTGGAAAGCCTCTTGTAATCATTCTTAACCTCTTTGTAGCTAAAAATTCAGAGTAGTTGAAATCTGTAGGAGTGCACTTCTGAGGGCCAAAAATGTGACTGACTTGGGAACAATTCTTAAACTGATTAACTAGCTGTAATATAGTTTTGTGAATTTATTGCACTGATCCTGTGCCTTGTGGTATATTTGTCCCTATTAAGTAAGTATTGTTTTGTCCTCTTTAATATTGCTTGTAAACAGTAGTGCCCATTGGAACATATATTTGATTTTTAAAAAATGTTTCATATGAAAACTACCTATTAGGTTTATTAGATCTTGAATTTCTCCAAGATCCGTATCTTGAAACCCTTCACTCTCCACCCTTTTTTTTTTTTTTTTTTTTTTTTTGCCATATCCACAGTCTCTTTCATGATTTCCTTGATTGGCTCTGTTGTATATCCTGTGAAGTCATGCACAACATCTGGACAGAGCTTCCTCCAGCAGGAATTTATTGCTTCAGGCTTGATGGCTTTCATGGCTTTTTCTGTAACAACAATGGCATCCTCAGTGGTAAAATCCTTCCAGACTTTCATGAATGTTCTCTCTGTGGGGGTTCTCTTCCATAGTGTTGACAATCCTTTTTATACAGTACCGTGTGTCATGAGCTTTAAATAAAGGTCCTTATGACCCCCAATTCAGAGGCTAAATTAGAGATGTGTTTAGGGGCACATAGACCACTTTAATGTCCTCATTGAACTCATGGGGTTCTGAGTGGCCAGGGACATTGTCCAACATGAAAAGAGCTTTAAAAGGTGCTCCCTTACCAGCAGGGTACTTAGTAACTTCAGGGACAAAGCATCTATGAAACCAATCCAGAAAAAGATTCTCTTCTAGGCCTTGTTGTACAGCCAGAAGACTGGCAGCTGGTATTTATTTTTTTCCCTTCAAGGCTAGGAGATTAGCAGCTTTGTAGATAAGGGCAGTCCTGATCATAAACCTGACTACATAAACCTTGACTGTGGTTGGAACTATGTACAGTCTAAGTGTGTGTGTAAGTTTTGATAAATTTTAACTTTTTATAATAGGTTTCTGTATATTTTATGATAGTAAGTGATAAAATAGAGTAGTGTCTACATTTATACCTTCTTATTTTTTAAAAATATTTCAACACTACACCATTCGTTTGAGGTGCTTTTTTTTTTTTTTTTTTTTTTGGAGACAGAGTCTCACTTTGTCACTGAGGCTGGAGTGCAGTGCTGTGATCTTGGTTCACTCCTCCCTCCGCCTCCCGGGCTCAGGTGATCCTCCCGCCTCAGCCTCCCAAGTAGTTGAAACTACAGATGTGACTACCATGCCTGGCTAAGTTTTTGTGTTTTTTTTGTAGAGATGGGGTTTCACCATATTGCTCAGGCTGGTCTTGAACTCCTGAGCTCAAGCGATCCGCCTGCCTCAGCCTCCCAAAGTGCTGGGATTATAGGCGTGAGCCACCATCCCCGGCTATGTCTGAGTTTTTAAAAATTGTCATAAGTCTCCAAAAATTTTTCCAATATATTTATTGAAAAAAAATCCACGCATAGGTGGTTCTGTACAGTTCAAACTCATGTTGTTCAAGGGTGAACTGTTATCTTCTTTGAAAAGGTGTCTGTTAAGGTCATCAGCCCATTTTTTTAGTCAGGTTGTGTTCTTATTTTTGAGTTTTAAGAGTTCTTTGTGTAGTTGGAAAGCTGTTCCTTTGATATGTCTTGTGCAAATATTTTCTCCCGATCTGTGGCTTATCTTTTTATTCTCTTGACATTGTCTTTTGCAGAGCAGAAATTTTTCATTTTCATGACAAAGTTTACCTTATTCATTCTTTCTTTCGTGGATCATGCCTTTGGTGTTGCATCTAAAAAGTCATCACTGAACCAAGGTCACTTAGATTTTCTCTTATTTTATCTTCTAGGAGTTTTATAGCTTTATGTTTTACACTTAGGTCTGTGAACCATTTTAAGTTAATTTTTGTAATGGGCATATCTATGTCAAGAATCCTTTTTTCCATGTGGATGTCCAGTTGTTCCAGTACTATTTGCTGAAAAGACTTTTTTCATATTTAAAAGACTCATAACATATTTTGTTACTCCCTTTGCTCCTTTGTCAGAGATCAATTGACTATATTTATATGGGTCTATTTCTGGGTTTTTTTATTCTGTTCTGTTGATTGGCATCTTAGTTGGTTTTGTGCTGCTGCCACAGAATACCTGAGACTGGGTAATTTATCAAGAAAGAAATGTATTTCTTACAGTTCTGGAGGGTGGAAAGTTCAAGATCAAGGGGCTGGCATCTGGTGAGGGCCATCTTGGTGCGTTATCCCATGGTGGGAGGGCAAAGAGAAGGCAAAAGAGAGTGACAAAAGGGGGCTGAAATCGTCTTTTAAAGGAACCTACTCCTGAAATAATGACATTAAACCATTCATATGGGCAAAGCACTCTTGGTATAATCATCTCTTAAAGATCCTGCCTCTTAAGATGTTACAGTGGCAGTTAAGTTTCAGCATGAGTATGGGAGGGGACAGACATTCAAACTATAGCTGTTGATGTGTCATTTCTTTTGCTGATACCAAACTGTCTTGATTACTGTAGCTTTATGGTATGCCTTGAAGTGGGGTAGTGTCAGTCTTCCAACTTTGTTCTTCTTCGGTATTGTGTTGGCTATTTTGGGTCTTTTCCTCTCAGTATAACCTTTAGAATCAGTTCATTGATATACACAAAATAAATTACTGGGGTTTTGATTGGGATTGCATTGAATCTTTAGATGAAGTTGGAAAATACTGATATCTTGACAGTGTTGAGTTTCCTGTCTATGAACATGTAATATGTATTCATTTATTTAGATCTTCTTTGGTTTATTTTATTATAGTTTTGTAATTTTCCTCATATGGGTCTTGTACATATTTTGTTAGATTTAAATCTAAGTATTAGTATTTCATTTTTGAGGGTACTATTGTAAGTTATTTTGTGTTTTATTTCAAGTTCCAGTTGCTGGTAAAGCAAAGTGATTGACTTTGGTATATTAACCTGTATCCTGTAACCTTGCTGTAATCATTTATTAGTTCATAATTTTTTTGTCAGTTCTTTCAGATTTTCTGCATATCATGCCATCTGTGAGCAAAGACACTTTTATTGCTTCTTTCCTAATCTATATGCATTCTATTTCTTTTTCTTATTGCATTTGCTAGGACTTACAGTATTATGTTGCAAAGCAGTGGTGAGAGGGGACATCTTGCCTTTTTCCCAGTCTTACTGAGAAAGCTTCAAGTTTCTCACCATTAAATATGATTTTAGCTGTAGGTTTTTTGTAGATGAGAAAGTTGTCCTCTGTTCCTAGTTTACTGAGAGTTTTTACCATCAATAGATGTTGAATTTTGTCAAATACTTTTTCTGCATCTATTTATGTTATCATTTGATTTTTCTTTAGCTTATTGATGTGATGGATTACATTAGTTAATTTTTGAATATTGAACTAGCCTCATGTGTCTTTTTTCTTTTTTTTTTTTGTAGTTTCTTTTTGTTCCATGTTCTCTTTCTCTCTTGCTTTCTTTTGCTTGCTCTTTCTTTCTCTCTCTCACACTCTCTCTCCAAATAGTTCATAAGCTAACTCTCTAGACATAGATTATAGCATATACTTCTCACTATTAGAATTTAGGGTTGTTTCCATCAAAGGATTTTTAGTTAAATTTTGAGGTGTATATCGTCTCTTTCCTTTCCCAAATGACATACTGGCTTTTGGAACAGGTAGAAATTGAATGTTTCCCCTTTCTTTTATATTATTTTTATATTTAGATAGCACACTCTAAAAGACTATCTACAAGTTCGGATTTAGAGTTTTGAATTATGAATTATTACTAAAATATATGGTTTGTCCAATATTTGGAAACAGGAAACAAACAGAAAATAGGAATGAACCAAAATAACCTGATTCAGAGTCCCAGTCATTTTACCTTTTTGACCTTCATATTTTTGGCCTATAAGACAGAATAATAGTAATACATAATAACAGTATCTTCACATTGCAATGAGAGCCACATCAAGTATTTGATGGGAAGCACTTCACAATTTCTGACGTGGTTCATAAACATGAAATATTATTGTTACTGTTATATAGGCTTTTGACACGCAAGGGACCTCTAGTGTGTAGCTTTCCAACTTTCTACTGTACTTTTGTCTGGGGTTTTTCCCAGACAAAACCACAGCTGTTTGTTGTGGTTTTTGTTCTCCCATGTATCTTCCCAAACATTTCCATTTCTTCTTAGTATGGCTTTTCTCTATTAATTGTACCATTGAGGAGGAGATTGCTGATGTTTTAAATGATTGTAATTATTGGTGCTTACTAAATTGGAACGATCTTATAGTTCGTGTAAAAAGCATAACATGAGAATATTTTGTGTAAAACATTCAGCTAAAGTAACAGAAACATATTCTAGTGATTTTTTTTCCCTGCCTTAGATAATGAATTTATTAGCCCCAGGTACCTTTGTTTCGGCAGTCTGGGAACATGTCCTTGTTGGTGTCTAGCTTTAAATGTGAAACTTGAGTTGTCTCCTATTTGTTTGTTTTATTATTATTTTGAGATTGCCCTCCTCCTGGTGGTTACTACTACCCACGTATGGTTTGCCTGCACCCACTGCAAGATGGACGTTTTCAAGATACTAAAAATAAAAGTGTAACTGAAGTAAATACACTGGATTTTCTTTTCTATTCAGGAAGCAGTGTCATCTTCTTAAGTTTTGTTATTGAAATAAAAGATTACATGCAACAAAGCTTAGAACCATATTACTGTGATTCGTAGGAGAAACTTCTCTGTTATCTGTCCTAATGCTAAGGAAATTATGCTTTTTTTCAAAATATATTTTATCTTTTTTACTGTATAACAATATTTTAATATTAATAAAAATTAAGGTTTAAGTATAATAGTTACAAGAACTTTTTTAAATGTCAAGAATCTTACTACAATTATCAAGAATGCTTGTTGCATGCATTCTTGGATTTGGGAGTTGTTTCCATCAAAGCTGTTTTTAATTAAATATTGAGGTATTTACCTTTTCTTTACTGTTTTCCCAAATGGCATGCTGGCCTTTCAGGCCAAAGTGGAAATGGAGTTTTTTCTCTTTTAAAAATTCTTCTTGTAGTTTTCCGAGAGACTTCTTGGTGTATTTGTTATCTGACTTCATTAGTCAACTAGAAAGCTCATAACTGAATTTGCTACCCACTTTTAACAGTTTTGGTGTATTAACTTTATTACAAGCTTGACTTTACTATTCTACTCATGCTTTCTTGAATTTATATATTTATTTTATCATATTGTACTATTTGTGTTTGTTTTTTGTGGGACAGGATCTCACTCTGTCACCCAGGCTGGAGTGCAGTGGCACAGTCATTCTCAGTGTCCCGAGTAGGTAGGACTGTAGGCGCATGTCACAATACCCAGCTAATGTTTTAACAATTTTTTGTAGAGACGGGGTTTATTTGTGTTTTTAATGCTACTTCAAGAAGACAGTGTATAGTCACTTTTGCTATAACATGACATGTTCCTAAAAGTGACTGTGCTATGCAATGCTACATAATAAAAAGCACAGGGCTTATGAGAGAAATTAGATTATGAAAATAAAATTTAAAAGTCTTGTCAGTGACATATTTAAAAAAAGATACAAATCAAATCAAAGGTTAGTAGAGTTTTACACATGTTAAATGGTTAAGAAAAACATAGTACAATAAATATGACACTTTACCTTGGGAAAGACCTGAAGTTTGTTCATAGAAGTGGGCCTCAGAAGGGTTGCAGCTTGTGAGTTATTGTAAAGTGGTGAAAGAAAGATGATCTGAAATAGTATGGAAAGATATAATACCAGATAAGGATGGTTGGGGTTGATAATACATAGTAGATGTTTGAGGTGTATGCATTTTGTTCAATTGGCCTGTATATTAGTCGGTTCTCACACTGCTATAAAGAAATATCTGAGACTGGGTGATTTATAAAGAAAAGAGGTTTAATTGGCTCATGGTTCTACAGGCTGTACAGGTAGCATGGCTGGGGAGGCCTCAGGAAACTTCCAATTATGGCAGTAGGTGAAGGGGAAGCTGGCATGGCTTACATGGCTGGAGCAGGAGGAAGAGAGAAGGGGGAGGTGTTTCACACTTTAAACAACCAGATCTAGTGAAAGTTACTATCATGAGAACATCAAGATGGAAATCTGCCCCTATAATCCAGTCACCTCCCAATAGGTCCCTCCTCCAACATTGGGGACATGAGACTTGGGCAGGAACACAAATCCAAACCATATCAGCCTGGTTTCAGTTTTCTGCATTCACCTAGCATTTTTTGGTAGATAAAATCATGCAGAAACAAAAGTGACGTATTCAACAAAAGTGTTCTATTCAAGTTTTTCCCTAATATATCAAATGCATTGGAACAAATTTGCTTTTTCAAAACAAGCCTAATAAAAGAACTATATAAACAAACATATATCTTGAGGAGAGCTATTAACTTTTTGTCACAGCATGTCATTGCCACCTCTTTTTCTTTTCTTTTTTTTTTTTTTTTTAACAAATACTGCAACTTTTTTGTTTAAAGTTCACAAAATTCTTTTATTTTTTACATTAAGTTCTGGGATACATGTGCTGAACGTGGAGGTTTATTGCATAGGTATACATGCGCCATGGTGTTTTGCTGTACCTATCAACCCGTCATCTAGGTTTTAAGCCCTGCATGCATTAGGTATTTGTCCTAATGCTCTCCCTCCCCTTCCTCCACCCCCACCTCTCTTTCTTCATATGATTCACACTATGTTGTTTCTGAAAAGTCCAAATGATCCATGGAGTGTTTTCTTTGTAGGAAACTACATTCTGAATTACGTGGCATCACAGCCCAAGCTGGCTCCCTTTGTCATCCAAGCTCTTATTCAAGTCATTGCTAAAATCACTAAGTTGGGGTGGTTTGAGGTTCAGAAAGACCAATTTGTCTTCAGAGAAATTATTGCTGATGTGAAGAAGTTTCTCCAGGTAAGAAGTCATTGCTACATTGTTAGAACATCACTACTTGCTTTTTTTGGTTTAGAATACTGCTCTTCTTAAAGCGATATAGTTTGTTTTGTGACTACCAGTACCATGTTAATTATGATTTATTATTTATCCTCTGGATCCTTTATCATTTATTGTTAGTAAATGAGGATCGTGCTGTTACATAATTTCCAAACCAGAAGAATGTAAATAATCATGTTTTCTAATTTCAAAATGTGTGTACATTTATGACACATGTCTGTGTACTGTATATATATAAAACATGTATATAATGCTTTTCATAGATTATGTAATTAAATGTTCATCACAACCTAAAATGAAATAGATTTTATTTTGTAAATAAGAAAACAGGCTTAGAGGGGTTAAATAATTTCTGTAAGATTGCATGGTGACTGATTAAAGCATACAGCTAGCATTTAACAAGCCTCCAACTTACAATAAATTTTTTAATTTTTTAATTTTTACACTATACCACAATGACTATATCAGTTTCTCAAGAATGTTTTCAATTTGATCATTACACATTGTATATAGGTATCAAATAGGTACAACTATTATATATCAATAAAGAATGGTTATTTTAAAAACAATATTTTTAACCTAAGTGATTAAAATAAAGTCATAGCATATGCACATTTAACTTACATAAATTCAGATATATGGACTGCCAAAAAAACCCAAAAACTAAAACAAACAAAACAAAATAAACAAAGGCAAGAAAACATTAAACTAAATCATGCCAGTGATTCCATGTCCTGGGCTGATTTAGGGAAACCTGAATCTGCTCTTGTTTCCTGTTTACTCTTACTTAGGATGACTGTCATGCCTTGCTCAGTATGATTCAGATATTTGAAGATATATGTATATATTTTTTCATACAAACGTAATTCCCAAGTAGAAGAGAACTATTTTATCTGATGTCCAGCTAAAGAAACATGATCTGGGCTGGGTGTGGTGGCTCGTGCCTGTAATCAATCCCAGCACTTTGGGAGGCCGAGGCGGGTGGATCATGAGGTCAGGAGATCGAGACCATCCTGGCTAACACGATGAAACCCTGTCTGTACTAAAAACACAAAAAATTAGCTGGGCGTGGTGGCAGGCGCCTGTAGTCCCAGCTGCTTGGGAGGCTGAGGCAGGAGAATGGCGTGAACCCGGTAGGCGGAGCTTGCAGTGAGCTGAGATTGCGCCGCTGCACTCCAGCCTGGGCAGCAGAGCAAGACACTGTCTCAAAAAAAAAAAAACAAAAAAAACCATGATCTGTTGGTATTCTTGAGGAAAAATTGACAGTTTTGATTAATAGATGGTTCAGTTTTGGTTCATGGTTGAGTATGGGCAATTTTGACTTTTGGAGATTTTACTTTTATGCAGTAACTTTAAAATTCAACCCCTGTGTAAGATATAACTTCATCATATAGTGCAGTGCTGGAAACCTCAGAATATGAAATGCTAGGTTATGCTGCTTCTGTCTTATCCATGTTGTTAAAACCTGGTTAACAAATATTTGATCATTTAGAACTTCACAGGAATAAGTGTTCTTAGCTCTGAGGAGATCGGTTTATACTAGAGCAGAAGGATAGTTTATTCAGGACAAGTATGAGCTTCACACTTCAGAGTTGCATTTGTAAGTTTGGCAAGCACAGTAGCATCCCCCTTTTGTCTTTTACTAAGATTGTTCATCAAGATTTATTTGAGTAGACAAGAAGCGACCATGCAGTTCTTTTAAAATAAAATCAAGGTTGAAATTGAATGAAATTCTTGTTGGCTAACATTTCTCAAGCTCCCTCTTTAGTGGCCAGTAAGCTCAACTTAAGTTGGGATTCAGTGTACTTTTACCAGTTCTGGAAGACCAAAAGAAACAACATGTTTTAGCTTGAAAGTTTATTGTATAATAGTATCACCACAGAATAGTTAGTACGTGTTTTCTATATATATATGTATGTATATATATATATATATATACATATATGTATATATATATATATGTATATATATATATATATATATATGTATATATATATATATATATAGATATATATAGATAGATGGCTTGACCTAACCCTGCATCATGAGAAAGTCAATTTTGGCTTTAGTGTTTTAGTTTTCTAGAATATTATCGAATGGTTCCTCTGGGTATTAGTAGCTTTTGTGAATTTTGTCCTAAAAATTGTTTTAAGTTTGTCACATCTTTAACAGCCTGAACTTTTGTGCATTCTCTTTTTTCTATTATTACGGCCCTCTTGCTGCCACACTCCAGACATACTTATGTATCTCCTTTCTACTGATATACTCAGGAGATCCTACTGTCATTTAGGGCAGTGCTATTCAAATTACTGGTCTTCAGCAAGATAAGGAGCTTATGTAAGGCTGTAAATGAACATAGTGCCTTCTTCATTGAGAAAGACTTGCTATGAAAAAAAAGCCAGCTGACCTAGTGTACTTTGTGACTTAGCTGTTTTATAATCTGTTACATGCTCTTTATTTTGTCATGGACCAGTAACAAACTATTTTCAGATTAGAACTGAGTTTGTAGGTCATCAATCAGCTGGTTCTAGCAATTGGTCAGGGTACCACACTTTGGGGAACATTAACCTGGTGTACACATGGGATGGATGTTTCAGTGTGTAGGAAATCTGGAGCTCAGTTCAGACACTGAGACTGTCTTGAAAGGCCATAAATAATTAAAATGCAAAAATTGTGGGACTTTTTTTTGTTCTGAGATAATTTGAATTTAATTACATCCAGTGATAATGGAATTCTGTGATAGTTAAAAGGGATGACCAACTATAAAATTAAGATTTGAAAAGTGTATCTATCTTCTGTGTCAGTTTTTAAAAATGATTGCAATGTAATTGGATGCCACATTTATGATTTTCATAATTCCAGTATGATTTCACACAAGGGTAGTTTGTTAGTAATGTGCATATAAAGTCTGAATTTTAATGATGGAAAATTTGAGATTAAATTGGAAGCTGATTAAATTAAAAACATTGTATAGACAGTCATGCATTTATCTCATTGCATTGTGTACTTTACATGCCGTCATTATAGGTATGTAACAATTTCATATACATGCACAATTAATGTTAAAAGAGCCTAAGTGATCCTATCTGATATTAGAACAAGAAATTTGAATTAGTGCCTAAGCTATTTATTATTTATTTATTGAGTGCCTCTATCTCAATAGGCTTTAAGCAAATTATAGAGCTAAAAGCATTTTTTGCTTATTCTTATTCTTGGTCTTATAAAAGGTATTAAGCTAAATTCTTGTATTTTGAAACTTAGTTTATTATTTGTCCTATAAGTGCTGGAAACATTTTGTTGAGTATCATGCATTTATAAGGGAGGAGCTTTTTCCCATTTAGCTCTGTGTACCCAAATTTATCTTTCAAAAAATAGGTTTGAAATTCTTTTGTTTATAGAACACATAGCGATTTTTCTTTATATTTTAAAATTTTATTTCCATTTTATTATTGAGTAAATGTGGTGTTTCAGTCTTTAATTATTTGTAAATATTACCTGGTATATACATTAAGAACCAATCACTTGTCTCCACTTAGGCTAAACTTTGTTATTTTCTCCAAAGGGTACTGTGGAACACTGCATAATAGGAGTAATAATCCTTTCTGAATTGACTCAGGAAATGAACCTGGTAAGCGAGCCTTTCCATCTAACAGGAGCCTGAGTTTGCTTAAGTAATGCTGTTTCTTTTCTGCTTTTATTTGTGGCAAAATAGACAGCCTTCTTTTTGTGGCATAAAACTCTGAATAATCAAGTTTTTTGTGTGTGTGTCTGTTTCATTGATGGGCTAATTAAGTGATGGAATATTTTCATTGTTATTGAAGATATCTGCAATAGTACAGAGTATTACAAAGAACAGAGAATTAGACATGGTTCTTGCTCCCATGGGCACTTGGAGAATTGTTCTTTTACCTCATATATATCATAATATGCTAACCATAAGAAATATATGCAAAAGAGATACAAACCTTTATTCCCTTACAAATAAAATATAGGTGGTTTGAGGAATTGATTGTCAACAATGGATACACAGCAGGACTCATAAAAAACAGGCCTTTTTTTGGCTGGGCCAGGTGGCTCACGCCTGTAATGCCAGAACTTTGGGAGACTGAGGCAGGGGGATCACCTGAGGTCAGGAGTTCGAGACCAGCCTGGGCAACATGGAGAAACCCCATCTCTACTAAAAATACAAAAATTAGCCGGGCGTGGTGATGGGCGCCTGTAATCCCAGCTACTGGGAGGCTGAGGCAGGAGAATTGCTTGAACCCGGGACGCAGAGGTTGCAGTGAGCCGAGATCGTGCCACTGCACTCCACCCTGGGTGACAGAGCAAGATTCTGTCTCAAACAGCAACAACAAGAAACGATACAGGCCTTTTGGGTTGCAGGCCGAATGCAGAGGCCGGCGCGGCTCACAAGCGCCCCCAGCTGGCTATGCACCAGCATGACCCAGTTGGTGGTCATACTGGTTGGCCAGTGCGAAAACCAGATTGGCTGCTGCTTCTGGGACCTGGCACTAAGGGAGCACACCGTGGTCAGCCAGAAAGGAATCTATTATGAGGCAATAAGCAACTTCCTTAGAAATGTGGATACCAGCTGTCTTGATTGACATGGTAGAAGGGATAGTGAATGAAATTCTGCAGGGACCACTGAGGATGTATTTGATACCAAACAGCTCATCACTGATACTTCTGGCTCCGGAAATAATTGGGCTGTGGATCACAAAGTTTTTGGCAGTCTTTATCAAGACCAGGTTTTAGAGAAACTCAGAAAGTTGGCAGAGCACTGTGATTGCTTGCAGTCTTTCTTTATAATACATTCCGTGGGAGGAGAATCAGGATCTGGGCTTGGCACATTTCTTCTTCTTTTTTTTTTTTTTTTTCAAATATTCCATTGCGTATGTGTGTATGTACAACCATATTTTCTTCATTATTATACTTCAGGTTCTTGGATACATGTGCAGAATGTACAGGTTTGTTACATAGGTATACATGTGCGATGGTGGTTTGCTACACCCATCAACCAGCCATCTATCTACATTAGGTATTTCCCCTAATGCCGTCCCTCCCCTAGCCCCCCAACCCCCAACAGGCCCTGGTGTGTGATGTTTCCCCTCCCGTGTCCATGTGATCTCATTGTTCAACTCTCACTTATGAGTGAGAACATGCGGTGTTTGGTTTTCTGTTCCTGTGTTAGTTTGCTGAGAATGATGGTTTCCAGCTTCGTCCATGTCCCTGCGAAGGATATGAACTCGTCCTTTTTTATGGCGGCATCGTATTCCATGGTGTATATGTGGCACATTTTCTTTATCTAGTCTATCATTGATGGACATTTGGGTTGGTTCCAAATCTTTGCTATTGTGAATAGTGATGCAATAAACATATGTGTGCATGTGTCTTTATAGTAGAATTATTTATAATCCTTTGGGTATATACCCAGTAATGGGATTGTTGGGTCAAATGGTATTTCTGGTTCTAGATCCTTGAGGAATTGCCACACTGTCTTCCATAATGGTTAAACTAATTTACACTCCCATCAACAGTGTAAAAGCGTTCCTATTTCTCCACATCCTCTCCAGCATCTGTTGTTTCCTGACTTTTTAATGATCGCAATTCTAGCTGGCGTGAGATGCAGTCTTGCTTTATGAATCTAGGTGCTCCTGTATTAGGTGCATATATATTTAGGATTGTTAGCTCTTCTTGTTGCATTGACCTTTTAACATTATGTAATGCCCTTCTTTTTCTCCTTTGATGGTATCTCATTGTAGTTTTGATTTGCATTTCTCTAATGACCAGTGATGATGAGCTTTTTTTCATACAGTTGTTGGCCACATAAGTGTCTTCTTTTCAGAAGTGTCTGTTCATACCCTTTGCCCACTTTTTGATGGGTTTTTTTTTTCTTGTAAATTTGTTTAAGTTCCTTGTAGATTCTGGATATTAGCCCTTTGTCAGATGGATAGATTGCAAAAATTTTCTCCCATTCTGTAGGTTGCCTGCTCACTCTGATGATAGTTTCTTTTGCTATGCAGAAGCTCTTTAGTTTAATTAGATACCATTTGTCAGTTTTGGCTTTTGTTGCCATTGCTTTTGGTGTTTTAGTCATGAAGTCTTTGCCCATGCCTATGTCCTTAATGGTATTGCCTAGGTTAGGGTTTTTATGATGTTAGGTCTTATATTTAAGTCTTTAATCCATCTTGAGTTAATTTTTGTATAAGGTGTCAGGTAGGGGCCCAGTTTCAGTTTTCTGTATATGGCTAGCCAGTTTTCCCAACACTATTTATTAAATAGGGAATCCTTTCCCCATTTCTTGTTTTTGTCAGGTTTGTCAAAGATCAGATGGTTGTAGATGTGGGGCATTATTTCTGAGGCCTCTGTTCTGTTCCGTTAGTCTATACATCTGTTTTGGTATCAGTACCATGCTGTTTTGGTTACTGTAGCCTTGTAGTATACTCTGAAGTCAGGTAGTGTGATGCCTCCAGCTTTGTTCTTTTTGCTCAGGATTGTCTTGGCTATATGGGCTCTTTTTTGGTTCCATACGAAATTTAAATTAGTTTTTTCTAATTCTGTGAAGAAAGTCAGTGGTAGCTTGATGGGGATAGCATTGAATCTATAAATTACTTTGAGCAATATGGCCATTTTCACAATATTGATTCTTCCTATCCATGAGCATGGAATGTTTTTCCATTTGTTTGTATCCTCTCTTATTTACTTGAGCAGTGGTTTGTAGTTCTCCTTGAAGAGGTCCTTCACATCCCTTGTAAGTTGGATTCCTAGATATTTTATTATCTTTGTATCAATTGTGAATGGGAGTTCACTCATGACTTGGCTCTCTGTTCATCTGTTATTGGTGTATAGGAACGCTTGTGATTTTTGCACATTGATTTTGTATCCTGAGACTTTGCTGAAGTTGCTTATCATCTTAAGGAGATTTGGGGCTGAGACAATGGTATTTTCTAAATATACAATCATGTCATCTGCAAACAGAGACAATTTGACTTCCTATCTTCCTATTTGAATACCCTTTGTTTCTTTCTCTTGCCTGATTGCCCTGGCCAGAACTTCCAATACTACATTGAATAGGAGTGGTAAGAGGGAGCATCCTTGTCTTGTGCTGGTTTTCAAAGGGAATGCTTCCAGCTTTTGCCCATCCAGTATGATATTGGCTGTGGGTCTGTCATAAATAGCTCTTATTATTTTGAGATGTGTTCCATCAATCAATACCTAGTATATTGAGAGTGTTTAGCATGAAGGGTTGAATTTTATTGAAGGCCTTTTCTGCCTCTATTGAGATAATCATGTGGTTTTTGTCATTGGTTCTGTTTATGTGATGGATTATGTTTATTGATTTGCGTATGTTGAACCAGTTTTGCATCCCAGAGATAAAGCCGACTTGATCGTGGTAGATAAGCTCTTTGATGTGCTGCTGGATTTGGCTTGCCAGTATTCTATTGAGGATTTTTGAGTTGATGTTCATCAGGTTTAATGGCCTGAAATTTTCTTTTTTTGTTGTGTCTCTGCCAGGATTTGGTATCAGGATGATGCTGGCCTCATAAAATGAATTAGGGAGGAATCTCTCTTTTTCTATTGATTGAAGTAGTTACAGAAGGAATGGTACCAGCTCCTCTTTGTAACTCTGGTAGAATTCAGTTGTGAATCCGTCTGGTCCGGGGCTTTTTTTTGGTTGGTAGGCTACCAATTACTGCCTTAATTTCAGAACCTGATATTGGTCTATTCAGGGATTCAGCTTCTTCCTTGTTTAGTCTTGGAAGGTATATGTGTCCAGGAATTTATCCATTTCTTCTAGATTTTCTAGTTTATTTGCATAGAGGTGTTTATAGTATTCTCTGATGGTAGTTTGTATTTCTGTGGGGTCAGTGGTGATCTCCCCTTTATTGTTTTTTATTGTGTCTATTTGATTCTTCTCTCTTTTTTTCTTGGTTAGTCTGGCTAGTGGTCTATCTGTTTTGTTAATCTTTTCAAAAAACCAGCTCCTGGATTCATTGATTTTTTGAAGGGTTGTTCGTGTCTCTTATCTCCTTCAGTTCTGCTCTAATCTCGGTTATTTCTTGTCTTCAGCTAGCTTTTGAATTTGTTTGCTTTCGCTTTTCTAGTTCTTTTAATTGTGATGCTAGGGTGCCGATTTGAGGTCTTTCCAGCTTTCTGGTTGTGGGCATTTAGTGCTATAAATTTCCCTCTAAACACTGCTTTAGCTGTGTCCCAGAGATTCTGATACATTGTGTCTTTGTTCTCATTGGATTTAGATAACTTATTTATTTCTGCCTTAATTTTGTTATTTACCCAGTAGTCATTCAGGAGCAGGTTGTTCAGTTTCCATGTAGTTGTACAGTTTTGAGTGAGTTTCTTAATCCTGAGTTTTAATTTGATTGCACTGTGGTCTGAGAAACTGTTTGTTATGATTTTGGTTCTTTTGCATTTGCCAAGGAGTGTTTTACTTCCAATTATGTGGTCAATTTTAGAATAAGTGCGATGTGGTTGTGAGAAGAATGTATATTCTGTTGATTTGAGGTGGAGAGTTCTGTAGATGTCTATTAGGTCTGCATGTTCCAGAGCTGAGTTCAAGTCCTGAATATCCTTGTTAATTTTCTTTCTCATTGATCTCTCTGATACTGACAGTGGGGTGTTAAAGTTTCCCACTATTATTGTGTGGGAGTCTAAGTCTCTTTGTAGGTCTCTAAGAACTTGCTTTATGAATCTGGGTGCTCCTGTATTGGATGCATATATATTTAGGATAGTTAGCTCTTCTTGTTGTGTTGATCCCTTTAATATTATATAATGCCCTTCTTTGTCTCCTTCGATCTTTGTTGGTTTAAAGTCTGTTTTATCAGAGACTAGAATTGCAACCCCTGCTTTTTTTTGCTTTCCATTTGCTTGGTTAATCTTCCTCCATCTCTTTATTTTGAGCCTATGTGTGTAGGCTATGTGCAAAGGCACATGAGATGGGTCTCCTGAATACAGCATACTGATGGGTCTTGACTCTTTATCCAATTTGCCAGTCTGTGTCTTTTAATTGGGGCATTTAGCCCATTTACATTTCATGTTAGTATTGTTATATGTGAATTTGATCCTGACATTATGATTGTAGCTGGTTATTTTGCCTGATAGTTGATGCAGTTTCTTCATAATGTCGATGGTCTTTACAATTTGGTATGTTTTCACAGTGGCTGGTACCAGTTTTTCCTTTCCATATTTCATGCTTCCTTCAGGAGCTCTTGTAAGGCAGGCCTGGTGGTGACAAAATCTCTGAGCATTTGCTTGTCCATAAAGGATTTTATTTCTCCTTCACTTATGAAGCTTAGTTTGAGTGGATATGAAATTCTGGGTTGAAGATTCTTTTCTTTACGAATGTTGAATATTGGCCCCCACTCTCTTCTGGCTTGTAGGGTTTCTGCAGAGAGATCCGCTGTTAGTCTGATGGGCTTCTGTTTGTGGGTAACCCAACCTTTCTCTCTGTCTGCCCTTAACATTTTTTCCTTCATTTCAACCTTGGTGAATCTGACGATTATGTGTCTTGGGGTTGCTCTTCTCTAGGAGTATCTTCGTGATGTTCTCTGTATTTCCTGAATGTGAACGTTGGCCTGTCTTGGCATGTTGGGGAAATTCTCCTGGATAATATCCTGAAGAGTGTTTTCCAACTTGGTTTCTTTCTCCCTGTCACTTTCAGGTACAACTGAAAGACCACTATGTGGTCTTTTCACATAGTCCCATATTTCTTGGAGGCTTTGTTGATTCCTTTTCATTTCTTTTTCTCTAATCTTGTCTTCACACTTTATTTCATTAAGTTGTTTTTTAATCTCTGATATCCTTTCTTCCTCTTGATCGATTCGGCTATTGATGCTTGTGTATGCTTCACGAAGTTCTCTTGCTCTGTTTTTCAGCTCCATCAGGTCATTTATGTTCTTCTCTAAACTGGTTATTCTAGTTAGCAATTCCTCTAACCTTATTTCAAGGTTCTTAGCTTCCTTGCATTGGGTTAGAACATGCTCCTTTAGCTCAGAGGAGTTTGTTATTACCCACCTTCTGAAGCCTCCTTCTGTCAGTTCGTCAAACTCATTCTCTGTCCAGTTTTATTCACTTGTTGGCGAGGAGTTGTGATCCTTTGGAGGAGAACGGGTGTTCCAGTTTTTGGAATTGTCAGCCTTTTTGCGCTGGTTTTTCCTCATCTTCGTGGATTTATTTACCTTTGGTCTTTGATGTTGATGACCTTCAGATGGAGTTTTTGTGTGGCTGTCCTTTTTGTTGGTGTTGATGCTATTGCTTTCTGTTCATTAGTTTTCCTTCTGACAGTCAGGCCCCTCTGCTGCAGGTCTGCTGGAGTTTGCTGGAGGTTCACTTCAGACCCTGCTTACCTCGGTATCACCAGTGGAGGCTGCAGAACAGCAAAGATCGCTGCCTGTTTCTTCTTCTGGAAGCTTTGTTCTAGAGGGGCACCCACCAGATGCCAGCCAGTGCTCTCCTGTATGAGGTGTCTGTTGACCCCTGCTGGGAGATGTCTCCCAGTCAGGAGGCACGGGGATCTGTCCCTTAGCAGAGCTTGAACACCGTGCTGGGAGATGCCCTGCTCTCTTCAGAGCTGGCAAGGAGGAACATTTACATCTGCTGAAGCCGTGCCCACAGCTGCCCCTTCCCCCAGGTGCTCTGTTCCAGGGAGATGGGAGTTTTATATATAAGCCCCTGACTGGGGCTGCTGCCTTTCTTTCAGAAATGCCTTGCCCAGAGAGGAGGAATCTACAGAGGCAGTCTGGCTACCATGGTGGGCTCCGCCCATTTTGAACTTCCAAGTGGCTTTGTTTACACTGTGAGGGCAAAACCGCCTACTCAAGCCTCCGTAATGGTGGACGCCCCTCCCCCCACCAAGCTGGAGCATCCCAGGTTGACTTCAGACTGCTGTGCTGGCAGCAAGAGTTTAAAGCCAGTTGATCTTAGCTTGCTGGGCTCCATGGGGGTGGGATCCTCTGCGCTAGACCGCTTGGCTTCCTGGTTCAGCCCCCTTTCCAGGGGAGTGAACGCTTATGTCTTGCTGGCTGGTGTTCCAGGTGCCACTCGGCACATTTCTTTTAAAGGTGGTTGAAGATGAATTCCCAGAAGTGTGTAGACTTATGACCTCCATTTATCCTTCCGGTGAGGAGGATGTCATAACTTGGCCTCATAATGGCATCTTGGCAATGAAGGAACTTAATGAGCATGCAGACTGTGTGTTGCCCATTGACAATCTTTATTTGACATCATTAGCAAAGTTGACCTCATAGTGAATTCTGGAAAGTTGGGTACAACTGTAGACGACTTCAAGTGCTGTGGCTTTAAAAAGCGGCATAATAAGCCCTTTGTTGCAGTCAACAACATTGTGGCAAATTTGCTCTGCAAGATTTGAAGGGTCCTTAATAAGGACCGTGATGAAATCAGCATGAATTTAGTTCTTTTCCTCAGCTTCATTATCTGGTATCAAGCCTAACACCTCTATATATACTGGCGGATGTTAACATGCCTACTAAAAGATTGGATCAGATGTTTTCAGATGCCTTTAGTAAAGATCACCAGCTGCTTCAGGCAGACCCCAAACATAGTCTTTACCTCACCTGTGTGCTTATGGTTAGAGGAAATGTACAGATTTTACATCTTTACAGAAATATTGGAAGATTAAAATCATCTCTACAATTTGTCTCCTGAAATCAAGAAGGCTGGAAGACCAGCCTGTCCCTCCTGTGGGCCATTTTTATTCATTATTAGCTTTAACAAATAACACATGTGTGAATCCCACATTCATGGAAATGAAAGAGAGATTCATGAGGCTCTACAAGAAAAAAGCTTACCTTCATCAGTGTCTACAAGTTGAAGGCATGGAAGAAAGCTATTTCACAGAAGCTGTGTTGTTTTTATCAGCACTCATACAGGAGTGGCCACCGCTGTATGAGTGGATGCCAGAAAAAACATACCTGTGCAAGATTTACCAAGCCTAAGCATAGCCGTATATAAAAGAAACCCTCCAAAATATTTTCTTAATTTCATGTTTTTTCTTACCTTTCTGTTTCAGTATTTCTTTGAGATTCAGAAAGTCCAATTTGTTTTTCATATTAGGAAATATTTTTGTCTAAAAGAGTGATTTCTGTTTAATCACAATTTGTCGATAATACCAGTGTGTGAAATTAGTGAAATCCTAGTACCTGAACTTCAGACATTTGTCTTCAGGAAAGTCTCCGTTTCTAAAATTGAGAGAATGGAGTTCTTCAGTATTATGTTGTATTTATAACCTCATATTTAGGCATTTATACACTGATAATTGTGTCTTCAATAAAAATCTTGTACAGATTTTTATCATTTATATTTTGATATTCTATTTAAATTCTCCTGATTCTGTAAAAGTAGGTACTGGGAATAGAAGAACATAATATAAATATTTCTATGTAATACCACTAACTATTCAGGGATAGGTTTTATTCCAACCGTTAAGGAGGTTTTGTCTCTTCTTTAGATAAGAACTTGTTTTCTCAAAAGAATTCTAATTTGTACACTTAACATGTATTTGTATTAAATTTTTAAAATAATTGCTTTCTTATCAAACCAGTTGATTTTATAATAATAAATGTTTATATTAAAAAACAAAACAGGGCTTTTTTCACTTTATGGCTCCTAGTTTGGATTTTTACCCTGTACAAGGGGAGTTTTCAGAAGCTGTACTTCTCCCCAACAGTGCTTTTGTGATCTGAACATATTATCACCTGTTCCGTTTGCACATAACATGGTTCTAAACAGAATGAAAGCAGAAGTTGGGTTCTATATGGAGTAATTTTATAATAAAGAGGAATGTAGTGTTTAAAAACTGTCATCTTGAGTGGTATGTGTTTGCGTGTGTGCATGCACATATAGATGTATATATGTAGAAGAGCTTGCATACCCAGGATCACTGGCCAGCTCCCTTTGGAGTAACAGTATAGCCAGCCATGTGCATAAAAAAATACAAAAGAACCATTTTTCTTCTTGTGTTCAATCAGGAATTAGAAAATATTTTTAGATTTATAGGATGGATTTCTAAAATTTAAAGTGATCTCTTAACTTATCACGGCCATCACCTTCCTGACTCCTCCACCCCAGAGTATATGCTGTGTGTTTGTGTGTATATAGGTATCTATTAATAATACTGTGTCAGCAGGGATATTACGACAGGGATAATCTTATTGAACTCTAAATATGTCTAAAGAACTGTAGCTTCCTTCTAAAAAAGTACATTTAAATATTTTCATAAAAGTGAAGAGAATAGTATGATAACCTCATGTACTTATCTTCATTTTACAACTTTTTTCTAATTTTGAAACTAGCAGTTTGATTCATTTCGTGCTTCTCAGCGTAATAGGAAAATAGTCTGCCCTGGAAATCAGAGTTTGCTGTGTTTAGATTATCACTGAAATAAGACTAGTTAATGTGAAGTTCTGGTAAATGTGTAGTTTAGAGAGCAACAGGATAAATTCTTTTTCTTAATTAGCAAACTTACAGAAAAGTTTTAAGTATAGTAAAGAGAAGTTTTTCTCAACTATTTGACGCTAAGTTGCTAACATGATTCTCCACCACCAGGGAATTTAGTGTATTTCCTATATACAAGGACGTTCTTCTACCTAACCACAATACAACCTTGCAATCAGAAAATGAACACTGGAATTATTCCCACTATCTAATCCTCATACCCCATTCATCACTGGTTATAAACACTCTTTCTAGCGAAAGAACCAGTTTAGGATTATGTATCACATTTAGTTCTTATGTTTTATTAGTCTCCTTCAATCTGGAGAAAAATTTCTCAATCTTTTTCACTTTCATGGCCTTGACATTTATGAAGATTATAGGCCAGTTTGGTAAAACGTCACTGTATTTGGGATTGTCTGATATTTCCTCATTATTAGATTCAGCTTACGTGAATTTGTCAGAAATACCACAGAAATGATACTGTGCCCATCTCATTGCCTCCTATCAGGAAGCGCGTGATGATTTGTCACATTACTGATGATGTTCACTTTGATCTCTTAATTAAGATGGACTCCTCTGGGCTCCCCCACTGTAGACTTACTCTTTTCCCTGTTGTAATTAATACATATTTTGTGAAAAGGTACTTAAGTCTCTGAAAATATCTTGTTCCTTATCAGACTTTCAGCTTATTGATTTGTTAATTTATATTACTATGGATTCCTGGTTTCATTTTATTTAATAGGTTATAATTCGTTGCTAACATTATTTGTTTTGTTGCTCAGATTTTCCAAGATTTGACCAATAGGACCTTTTTCAAGCTGATTTTTGTGTCCATTTGATATTTCCTCACCATTCTTTGGGTTCTTTCTTACCTTCTGGCACAAGATAGTCTAAGCTTTTCTTGCATTGAACCAAGCACCTTTTAAGAAAAGCTTTAAGGTCTGAAGTGTGATTTTGGCTTTATATGGTGAAAAATATAGATGGCTTCTGTGGAGACAGTTCATTCAGCCTAATTTTATGACATTTACGATTTCAACTAGCATTTATTAAGCATTTCTGAACCAGGAAGTAGGGAGATCTATAATGCATGAGGATAATTAAATATTCTAGTTATCAGATGTGAGCCAGATAAATTCATGTAGTATCCATAACAGGATGTGTCTCTTAAGAAAAAGATCTACACTTGAATTTTCCTAAAAGTTAGGAGGATTATATAAGTTATCCTGCTGTTTTAGAAGCTAGAGTTTCTGTTCCTGGAGTATACTCACTATCCAGTCATTAGGAAGTAAAAGATCCTGTGCCTCCAAGGTAGAGGCATATATATGCAATAGAAAATGGATGTGCAATCCTTCGTCTCAAAATATTGGATATCTAAATGAGTAACCCAAGTAAAATAGGCATGCAGTCCTTTAATATAACTCTGGAATAAAACATGGAGTTGTATTTTCACTCTAGTTTTACCTTTTACAAACTTCTTAGCTTCTTTAAAACTTACATATTGTTACCTGTAAAGTGAGAATGACAACTACTTACATGGATCTTAATAAGATTATATTAACTTGCACAGGACTTAGTGTGTAGAAAGTGCTCAGTGCACCTAAGTTTCTTTCCATATTATGGATATGATGAGAGTGAGAAGTTAGTCTAAGATAGTCTGCCTATAAACTTGAATTTCTCATCTTTTAAAATCATCCTTTATTTCAAAACTCATGTGTTTTAAAAAGATAAAATGCATCTCACAGATTCGTTTTAAGGAATAAGCGAAATAATATATGAAGAATACTTTATAAATTGCAATTGTAATGCTGTTTGCTTTTAATTTGTATTAAGGAAAAAGTATTTTTATATATTGAGGAAAGTGTTGAGCTTTGATTTAAATTAATCAAGAGAGGCATTAAAAATAAGCAAAAGACATGAACAGACACTTCTCAAAAGAAGGCAAGTGGCCAAAAAACATGAAGAAATGTTCCACATTACTAATCATCTTAGAAATGCAAATCAAAACCACAATGAAATACCATCTCACACCAGTCAGAATGGCCATTATTAAATAGTGAAAAAACTGCAGATGCTAGCAAGGCTGTGGAGAAAAGGGAACTCTTATATATGTTGGTGGGAATGTAAATTAGTTCAGCCACTGTGGAGAGTAGTTTGGAGATTTCTCAAAGAACTTAAAACAGTGCTATTCAACCCAGCAATCCTATTACTGAGTATATATCCCCCAAAACCCAAATCTGTCAAAAAGGAACATGCACTTACATGTTCACTGTAGTGCTATTCAGAAAAGCAAAGACGTGGAATCAACCTTAGTACCCATTGACGGTGGATCGGATAAAGAAAATACACGTATACCACAGAATATTATGCAGCTATAAAAAATAATGAAATCATGTCCTTTGCAGCAACATGGGTGCAGCTGGAGGCCCTTATCCTAAGCAAATTAATGCAGGAGCAGAAAACCAAATACCACATGTTCTCACTTCCAGTAGGAGTTAAACACTAGATACTTGTGGACATAAAGATGACAACAGTAGAAACTGGGGACTACTAGACAGGAGAGATAGAAAGGGGTGAAGGTTGAAAAACTAACTTTTGGGTGACAGGATCATTCATACCCCAAACCTCAGCAACATGCAATATACCCAGGCAACAAACACACACATGTACCCCCACAAGCTAAAATGAAAGTTGGAAAAAAAAAAATAAGGAACACTGAAAATGCTAATTTAAGTCTTACACATTGGGTATAGGTTCCATAACTACTTTGTGTAATCATTTGGTCTTCTGTTATGTTTCATGTTTTATAAGTAAATATGGCAATCGAGTATAATCTAAATTATATGTTGGAGCTTAGGAAGTATCACATAATCAATTTTAAGCCCATTGCTTCTTTCAGATCTATAAACACTAGCAAGGAAAATGGTTTATTTTCTTCTTCCAAATAGCAATAAGAATAAATAGTAATGCTATAGCAACTGTAGACCATAGTGTTAATGTTAGTATGAGTGTCAGACTTCAGCTTTGCTTGTTTCCTATTGATAAATGGAAATACTAATGGTATTAATAGTATAATTTTGAATATACTACATTTTAGGTTAGAGGCCTAAGAGCTAGTCTTAGTTTATTCTTAAAAATTATTTGTCATTAGCTAATAAAATATTCAGACGGAATATACTATTGCTTATATAAGAAATCAGATTTCTGATTATTTATAATTTCTGCCTTGGTTTCTTTTTGTAGTATCCAAGATATATGAACCAATGACATATATGGTACATATAGGAGTATCACTTTCAACTAGAAGAATTTTTCTGTGACTAATTCAGTTTTCTTATTCATAGACAAAGTTAGAATTTGGAGATTATCTTGGAGATTTCTCATTTTACAAGTGGAATGTGAGGAACAGGGAAGTTGTTACTGCATGATATAAAATATGGTACATGGTTCAGGAGTTAATAGTCTTAGTATCTATTTTTATTTTATAATCTATGTTGTTTATACTGCCTCTGAAAGTGTGATGAACTTTGGTTTTTAGTAGTGGGATCAGTATGGGTTGTAGGAAGAACATTAAATTGAAACAGTCTGGAAACTTGGGTTCTACTCAAGTTTATTTCCGTTTTTTTTTAGTAAATTTTGCTTTGCTTTTTCATAGGTCTGGTTAAACTAATTTCATCTTTATCTTTTTAGGTTGATTATTCTAGACCTTCAGCAAAACACAGGAAAATAGCTACCTCATTTCGTGATACTTCTCTCAAAGACGTTTTAGTGCTAGCATGCTCTCTTTTAAAACAGGTAAGTTATTTGATAATTCAACTCCCTAGTTAGAATATTTGGGAAATTTTAAGAGTTTCAAAAGAATTTCAGTTGAATTTTCCCCCCAATTTTGCCTTTTAAAGAATTATTGTGGACAGACTTATGTATAGTAAATTTGCATAAGTCTGTAAGCAGTTCCAAAAAATTTACTTCTACTCACTGGGCATATGATAAGGTGAAATCCAAAGGGAATCTAATAACTTATCTTTAGGCAGTAGTTTCATTGCCTTCCCAGTGTAGATTCTTTAATTATAGAAGCTAATTGAGTATTAGTTTCTTTATCTGCTTGCTTATATTTTGATAGGATGCAGATGAAAAATGAAATGACAATATTTTCCTGATTCATCAACTATCAAAATTTATTCATAGTTTAGCCAAGATCGTTGACTTTAACAACTTCTTTGGGAAATAGTATTTCTCCATTTGCTACTTAGTGCCCTATTGAATATTAGTGATAGCATGATTCGTAATGATACTGTATTCTCTTGTATAATATAGGGACTCCATCATGCTATTCAAGCTTGATAATTGGTGTAATATAGCATTTCTGACAGTATGCTCCAATAAGCACTAGTTTCCAATTATTTCAATTCTTTGGTATAGTAACATGACAACTGCCACACTATGTCAGACCCAAAGACCTTCTGTTATCTTAAAATTTTTCTTTTAACACAGAAAATTTTAATATACACGAAAGTAGATAGAATAGTATAACCAGTTAACCTGTCAGCCAGTTAAACAGTAGCAACTCACGGCCAATCTTGTTTTCTCTCTATTCCTGCCTACCTACTTCTTTTTATATTACTCTTCAAGCAGAATCCCAAATTTCATATAATTTCCTCTATAAATATTTCACAGTATATCTAAAAGGTATAATTGTTTTTGGTTTGTGTGAGAATGGGCATTATTTTGGAAATAGGATTGTTCTCCAGAAGCTTTGTGAGTGTCCTCCAACATTCAGAGTTCTGATTGCCTTTATTAGCTGAATGTGATTCTTTTATGCATGAAGTTAACCCAGTTTTTCTTGAAGAAGGTAACATTACTTCCTCATATATGGAACAGAATAACTTTGTAAACCCTTTTACTAGTTTTCATTTGACATTGAAAAATTATTTTAATTCATGAAGTGTAAATTTATTGATGTATTTCACAGTGTTTTATTTGATTTTGTACTTTTTTCAGGTGTTGGCCAAACCTTTAAATCTTCAGGATCAATGTCAGCAAAATCTGGTAATGCAGGTCTTGAAACTGGTCCTTAACTGCCTTAACTTTGACTTCATTGGCAGTTCAGCAGATGAATCTGCAGATGATCTTTGCACGGTGCAGATTCCAACAACTTGGAGAACAAGTAAGAAAAAAGTTTGGTATGAAGGGTCATCAACATAAAGACACAGTATTAAGCAATATAGTTCCCCTGTGTATAGTTATCTTTTTGCTAGGAATTAAAAAAAGAGCTCAAATGGATTTGTAACCTGAAGTAGCTGCTGATGGCTAATGTTGAAATGTTTTCTGTAATTCATATTATAGTAACTTCTATATTTTGATTTAGGAAAAAAGAAAAAGAAGGACTGCACTAGAGCTAAATGGAGAGCAGATTTGGGAGGAAAGTCAAGAGCTCTGACTTGAAACTTTCAGATAAACAGAGTGGGACAGGATCCCACTCTGTTTATGATCATTTTCAGGTGTTGGCCAAACCTTTAAATCTTCAGGATCAATGTTAGCAAAATCTGGTAATGAAGGTCTTGAAACTGGTCCTTAACTGCCTTAACTTTGACTTCATTGGCAGTTCAATAGGTGATTCTGCAAATGATCTTTGCACAGTGCAGATTCCAACAGCTTGGAGATCAAGTAAGAAAAAAGTTCAGTCTGAAGGGTCATCATGAGAAAGAAAAAAAGTTTAATATGAAGAGTTGGCAAGAGATGTCAACATATTTTTCAGGGTTATAAAGAGAATGAATTAGATTAAGTGACCTAGAAGAGGAGAGTTGCAACTTGCTTATAGAAAGGGATACCAAGAAAAAGGAAGCTAATTTGTTCTCCCATGTTCCAGAAAAATGGCACCTAAGGTACCTCTGAACTCAGAATTGGGAAATGGGGCTGACGGGGTTTGATAAAAAGTCTGTACTCTGAACAGTTAAACTCTCCAGGATCTTCTCTACCACCTGTGCAGCTAGGTGACTGCCTTTTCCTCCCTTTTCTCTACCTGTGCTACTTCTTTACTTTCCAAGACCAGAGTTTTTTTCCTCAAGAAATAAAATTGGAGAGGCCTCATATTCATGGATACCAGATATAATAGAGGAACAGTATTAATTTTGTGAAAAACTTCTAATATGGAGATCAGAGACTACAACAACAAAAGGGGACTTTGTGTTCTGTATCTTGACTGTGATGATGGAAACATGAACCAATACATGTAATAAAAAATTTCACAGACTGAAAACACACATCTACACACGCATGAGTACATGTAAAACTGGGAAATCTGAATAAGATTGTGGATTTTATCAATGTGAGTTTCCTGGTTGAGATATTATACTGTAGTTTTGCAAGAAATTACCATTGTAGGAAAATGGGTAGGAGTTCATGGGGTCTTTCTGTATTATTTTTTGCAACTGCATGTGAATCTATAATTATCTCAGAAAGTTTAATTTTAAAATGGAGGGTAGTTAATAGCAACAGAGACAAGGTGAAAGTAGAAACAAACTTCAGAAAGATATAATGAATATGCCCAGAGAGATGATGAGATAATGCATCCCTGAAACAAGGACAGGATATTGTTCAGAGAATGTTCCAAATTTACAGGACAGTTGCCAAAATAAAACATCCAGTGGAAAAGTTGTAAGACAAAGTTAACACAGTCTCCTAGAATGTAGAACAAAAAAGCAAGGAGATGTTTGATAGGAGGAAAAAAAATAAGAAAACTAGAAGATGAAATTAAGGAGGTGTGATGGTTAGGAGTTCTAGAAAGAGAGGATGGAGAAAGAAGGAAATTTGCAAACAGATAGTACCCCAAAATGTTCTGAGCTCTGAAGGGTATGCATTTTTGGATTGAAAGATCCCACCAAGTTCCCAGCATAATGAATGAAAAAAGATACTCACTAAGCTTTATAATCATGACATTTTAGAATAGTAAGGATAAAGAAAAAAATTCTAAAACTTACCAGAAAGAAAAAAGTAAGTCTCCTCCTACAAAGGATTGGGGTCAAGAAGGTATTAGACTTCTCAACAGCAGCACTGAAAGCTAGAAAACAATAGAGTAGTATCTTCAGGCTTCTGAGGGAAAATTGTTTCCAAACTAGACCAAACTTATCAAATCTAAGATAGAATAAAGACATTTTCAGATATGCGAGTCCTTCCAAAATTTATCCCTTATGTACTTGCTCTCAGGAAGCTACTTGATGTACAAGCAAAGAAAGTGGAAGATAATGGAATTTGGGAAATGGGCACTTCAACACAAGATGACAGTGAAAGACATAGAAAGGCTACAGTTGTATAACAAAGTTAAGGAGCAACTAGTTCAAGTTGAAGGCTCTGGGAGGCAGGGGTGGGTGAATGCAAATGATGGGTTATTTGATGCTATTGATGGTGTGGAACATGTTATGAAGAACATTGTGCCAATCTGTCAGAGCATTTGGAGAGAATTAGTGACAGATACACAACTAAGCACAGAAAAGATGCTATGATTAAGTCCAGCGAGTATTAGAAATGTGATGTAATTACAGCTCAGCCGTTAATATTATTTACATAGTCATAATAAATGTAAACACATAGAATTGCTTTAATCACAAATTGTGATCCTAGTGGATGGGTTTTTGAGAGGATTGATTGTGGAGAGAGTGGTAGGGGTGGTAGGGATGTGGCATTCGTGATGAGACAGCTAAAGCGTTACACACTGTAATAGGAATGCCGTTGATGTCTAAAGTAAAACAATCAAATGAAGAAATAGTATAGGCTATTATTTGGAAACATGAATGTAACTATAGCCAAAAGAGTTGAAAAGCAGTTGGAATGGGATAGGATACAGTTTTTTTTTTATTGTAAGCTTGTTAGTACTGTTTACTTTTTGATACTGTTTGAATTCTCAATGTTTATATTACTTGAATACAAATGAAAACAGTAAGAAGATTCTCCCAGTTCAAACTGTAGTGCTACATAGAGGAAGTGCTACATGAGGAAGAGCCTGGCTAGTTAATTTCTCTCTGTATTATTTCATCTTTCAAAGGAAAATAGCTAGGGATTAAAAATAGGCCTAACTGGAAGGAATGGCCGCATGCAGAGGCCTTAGATTTCTGTTTGTGTGATATTGTCTTACTTTGTTAAGATCACTGAATTGAAAGTAATGGTGTTAGAAAATAATTTTTTTTCCCAGTTTTCCTGGAACCAGAAACATTGGATCTTTTCTTCAATTTGTATCATTCACTTCCACCACTACTGTCTCAGTTAGTAAGTAAAAGTCATTCATTATTTCATTAAAAAATACCTGTGTAAATAAGGGGTGATATATATTTACTTCAAAAATTCTGTTTATATATTCAATTGAGTTTACTTTTCACAATAAGTTCTTATATTTTCTGGGATGTATACTGCTTAAACTATTTGTCAAATTTTGTTTGTTTTGTCAACATTACATTTTATTTCATGGGTGAGCCTAGAACCAGTAACTGTTGATTTAGCTCTTGCCCAGAGCCAGGACAACCTACCAATCCCTAAGTACATATTTTTCTCCTACTCAGTTCCCATAGAGCCTAAGTCCAGCAGCTGACCACCACACAAGGACTTTCCCTTCTACTACCCTTCTCTAACTCTTCCTCAACCTTGCCTGGCTCCATGTCTTAGGTTTGACAGGCTGCCCCTTCAGATCTCTGAATAAGAAACGAAGGGGATCTACTCACTTGAATTGTGTTCATCAAGCCAGTTATTTATTTATTTTTTGAATCAGTGTAAATTCTATTGCCTGCTTAAAAAGTTGTTGGTACTCTGTAGTTGTATAGAACTTTGAGACTCTGAGCTCCATCTTTGCAGAGCCTAAAACAAATCTGTCAAGGTTATTAAAAATTGTAAGTTTAATGTTTAAACTTGCAGAAGTAAAGCTGGGGAGTTCTAATATTGCCATTTTCTGAAAAACATATTCCATATTTAAAGTATATATCAATGATATGTTTGTTTAGGTATCTGATTGCCTAAAAGGGAGGAAAGCATTCACAGAAATGTCCTTTTTAAAAAAACGTGTCTTCTCTTGAATCTAGAGTTTAAGGTAGTGCTTTTTAAACTGGGTTTCTCAGGGTACCTCATGTTTCCAGTTGGGGCCACAGCCTTCTGTCTTTCAGTCACAACAGTCTTGCTTTTAGTTGTGTAAAAACCATGGTTTCATGTAATTATGTTTTGGGATAAAACAAAAAAGGTACAAGTGCTTAAAAAATAAAGTAGAAAACAACTGCTTTGCGAGATAGTAACAAACATTTATTGGACATGTCCTATTTATTGTATGATACTTATCTCACTTAATCCTCAAAGTGGCCCTGAAAGGTAAATAATAAAATCCCTACTATGTAGACCCAGAAAAACAGAAAACAGACCCAGATTGACTAAGTGACTTCCTCCAGGGCAACAAAGAAAATATTGGCATTGAGATTCAAACACAGGTCTTTTTTGCCCCCAACCCCAGGTGTTTTTAATATGGTAGTGGTTTCCATACTTGTACTTCTGAGTTTTCTAAGGAGTTTTTTGTTTTTGTTTTTGTTTTTAATTTGGGTTTTAGGTTCTCATGGTAGGGGCTGTGGCAAACTGGAGCACATCTAAAAAGGGCGTCATTTGATTTTTGTCTCTTTTCTCACCATAAAGTACCTACCTTTTCCAGCACCATTTTCAGACCACTTTTTAAGATGCTAATGGATGGTGTAAAATATTCCTTGACCAATTAAATTTGGAATATGCTGGATTAGATTACAGGTTCCCCCTGCCCCCCCCAACAGGATACCACAGTACATAATGTGCACTATTTCGCAAACATACTGTACCACAAAACCATATTTTCTTTTTGGTAGAAAACCTGATTCATTAGAAAATGGAACTGGGTATCATAAGCAATTGAGAGCCTATTAAATGTATAGCATGTCCAGGCCTTGAACTGGCTGATTTTGTTAATGAAAAAACATTAGAGGGGAATACATACAAATAGGAATTTTTATGATGGGGTAGAAGGATTGTGGGTGGTGGGAGTGGTTGATGATATTTAGCTTTTATTATTTTTATGTTCTATAATGCTTTTTATATTGCATTATAATGCATTATATTCTATAATGCATTAAAATTAAATTCATTTTAAATGTAAAGACTAGTATTCCTTACATGTGGCCACAGTTACTTTGAAAATTGAAATGAAATTTTTTTGGTATTTTTTAGGCACTTTCATGTTTAGTTCAGTTTGCTTCGACAAGAAGGTCCTTATTTAACAGTCCTGAACGTGCCAAGTACCTTGGTAATTTAATTAAGGGAGTAAAAAGGATACTTGAAAACCCTCAGGTATTTATGAAGTAATTTAATACTTAGCATATAGAGATACAGTTTTTCAGCTAAAGGCACATAATAAACTCATCATGAATTTATTATGATTCTGGAAGAAAACATTTAGTATCATATTTATCTTCCTTAGAGCTTTTTTTTTTTTTTTTTCCCCGAGATCAAGTCTTGCTCTGTTGCCCAGGCTGGAGTGTAGTGGTGCAATCTTGGCTCACTGCAACCTCTACCTCCCGGGTTTGAGCGATTCTTCTGCCTCAGCCTCTTGAGTAGCTGGGATTACAGGCTTGCACCCGCTACCCCTGCTAATTTTTGTATTTTTAGTGGAGACGGGGTTTCACCATGTTGGCCAGGCTGGTCTTGAACTCCTGACCTCAAGGGATCCACCTGCCTCAGCCTCCCAAAGTGCTGGGATTACAGGCATGAGCTACCATGCTCAGCCCTTAGATCTCATTTGTGGTAGAGATGGGTAGTTTTTAAAAATAAATGTTTCCATGGCTGACTTCTGTGTTTCTCTTATTTTTTTCTTTTAGGCAAATATGACTAGAGATTATCTATCTTACTATGCTTCTGTCTTTTACCATTGTATTACATTTTTTTGCTTACACTTCTTAAACTACTGAAGTGATTAATTCAGTATGTCCACCTTATGAACTAGAAGACATAATATAAATCTGAATGTTAATATTGGAGCAAGTGGCCTTAAATTATGAAATAATGTTTTCTTGCCCTCTTGTGGACAAGTAAGAGTTTGTAGATTTTAAAATTTTTTCTGCATTAACTTTAGAGCTTCATTGCCAATATTCATTTCAGAGAATTGCGAAGCTGCTATTGAGTAATTTTGGGTGCTTAGATAAAATATTTTGTTTTATTTTTTATTTTGATTTTGGTTTAAAATATCTGTAAAATACAGATTTTTAAAGGTTAAATGATTTAAGGAGGTTTATCTAATTCTCTTGGTTATTAATAAATTTTTGGGGGGTGACATAATATCTTTAGTAAGAATGTTCTACAAAAAGCAATTGTTTTTGCATATTCTCAGAAGTATTTTATGGGTTATGCATTTATTTTATCTTTTCAATGTTAGTATAGTTGTGAAATTTTCTGTTTTGCTGATAAAGAGGATTTTACCAATATACTTTAAAATGTTTAGTTGTTTAACTCACTATCATCAACCAATAGGTGGAAGATAATATGCTGATTCCTGATAATTTCTCTTAAATGATTTTCCAACATCCTTATGTTGATGTTTCATGGCTGTAAAAGTTGATATGAACATTAGATTGTTTTAGAATCACAAACATGTTTTAAAGATCTATGATTACAAAATTTTTTTGGTTATTTGTCCTTAATAGATACTATTTTCTATATATTTCATGGAGCTCCTATGAATGAAATTGCTTAGAGACTTTCAGTTTTACAAAGATACTTTTTGAATTCTGTTTCATCCCAGCTACAGTGCATACTAAAACTGTTTTCAAGGAGCTTACAGACAACTGGGCAGATCTTTTTTGTTATTTCCTTTTAATCTATACTCCTCCAAAATTTACCTGGGTAAATTTTGTTTTTGCTCAACTTTAGTTATTTGCTCAACTTTATTCCTTACATTGCAGTAATTTGCTTGAATGACTGTCTAGAGACATGGAGAGACACGGAGTTGCTTGAGGGTACAGTGCCTGTAGATACTCAATAAATATTTGTTTAATTAAGAAAATTTCTGTTATTTGTGTGCTCATACATACCATTTAAGTCTGGTGAGTATTGTTCTTTCCTAGAATTTACTTTTAATCTTAAATATTTTCCAGGTCCTTTGTTGACTTCTGTTTAAACCACAGTACACACACACATATATACACACACACACACACACACACACCTTTTGTGTACTATAATAGCTTCCCCGAAATTATAATTTAGTCATTGTGATGCAGATCTTCTTCCAAGGCCTCTACTTTGGATTCCTTATTATTAGTCATTGATGACAAAACTAGACCTAGCAAGAATCCCTCTATTTTTTTTACATTGTTAACTACCCAATTGACACAGAGTATTTTAAGTAAGTACTCATGAAAATTGGGAGATTTAAGATGCTTTGGGGTTTTACTGATTTTATTGTCCATAGGTTGGCTTGTTTTTAAGCCTTTCTTTTTGTCTCATAATTTAGGGTTTGTCTGATCCAGGTAATTATCATGAATTTTGTCGATTTTTGGCTCGTTTAAAGACAAATTATCAGCTGGGAGAATTAGTTATGGTGAAGGAATATCCTGAAGTTATTAGATTGATTGCTAATTTTACCATTACTAGCCTACAGGTAGGTAAAAATACGTAATTATGTTAAACTGTAGCCAGTTTTAAAACAGCTTCTTAGTAAGGGTTGGTGGGGGTATTTTAAAAATATCTATTAATTTGATTGCTAGAAATGTTCATTGCAGGGTTTTAGGTTAAAAAGTTCATTGAAATGTATATAACAAAAATTGAGAAGCTACTTAAATATCTAATAATTGAATAATGGCTTGAGAAACTATAATAAAATGTGAAGAAATAAAATTTTTACAGATTCTATTATAGAAAAGTTTTTAAAATAATTTTAAGGGAGAGATTATAAAATCATGTTTTTCACATGATGTCAACTCTGAAAAATATTCATGGAATGATTAGAGGGAAGTAGAGTAATATTTTAATGTTGATCTGGGTGGTAAAATAATAGAGATGTTGGTTTCTTTATACTTTTTTGCATTTATAAATTTGCTATATTATGTGTTTATTAGTTTTATGGTAAGAATAAAAGTTAATTTAAAAATGTATGTTTAGTAATTTTATTCTGTAATTCTTATTGTAGGAAGATGTAATATTTTAAATAACTTCTGTTTATTTCTTTGTAGCACTGGGAATTTGCTCCTAACAGCGTTCATTATTTATTAACTCTGTGGCAAAGGATGGTAGCATCTGTTCCTTTTGTGAAATCAACTGAACCCCACCTATTAGACACTTATGCACCAGAAATCACGAAGGCCTTTATCACTTCTCGGTTGGACTCTGTTGCCATAGTTGTGAGGTATTCAAAAACTAAATGTTTTTGTTGTATTTCCTTTTGACACTTGGAATTTTTTAAGATAAAGGTATAAATTTAAAATTCACCCTTTTAAGTGTACAGTTGTATGATTTCTGACAAGTGCGCACAATTGTATAACTACCATCACAATTGAGATACAGAATAGTTCCATCAATCCAGATAGTTCTTTTGGCTCCTTTTTCAGTCAGCCCCTCTCCTCACCCTCATCTCTGGCAGTTACTGATCTGTTTTATGTCCCTGTAATTTTTTTTTTGCCTTTTCGAGAATGTTGTATAAATGAAATTATACAGTATGCAGCTTTTTAGTCTGATTTTTTTCCACTTAGCATAATGCATTTGAGAGATTCCTCTGTGTTGTGTTAGTACTTTACTTTCATTGCTGAGTAGTATTCCATTTTGTGGATATATCAGTTTGTTTACCAATTCACCTGTTGCTGGACTTTTGAGTTGTTTACGTTTTTGGCCATTGTAAATAAAACTGATGCAAATACTCCTGTACAGATTTTGTACAAACATAAGTTTTTGTTTCTCCTGGGTAAATAGCTAGGTGTGGGATTCCTGGGATGCATGTTAAATATAGTATATATTGTACTTCATAAGAAGCTGCCAAACTATTTTCCAAAGTGGCTGTACCATTTTGCATTCCCACTCACAATGTATGAAAGACTCAACTGCTGTGTGTTCTCACTAGCACTTGATATTGCTAGTTTGAAAAAATGTTACTCATTCTAATAAGTATGTCGTGGTACCTCATTGTGGTTTTCCCTTAACGACTAATAATGTTGACCATATTTTCATGCACTTATTTACCATCTGTATGTATTCGTTGGTAGTGTGCTAGTCAAATCCATTTCCCATTTTTTAATTGGGTTGTATATTTTCTTATATTGAGATTTGAGCAGTCTGTATATTTTCTTCACAAGTCTTTCTGTTATGTGTTTGCAAATATTTTCTCTGTTGTTTGCCTTTTCATTTTCTTTCTTTTTATTATACTTTAAGTTCTAGGGTACATGTGCACAATGTCTTGCCATGCTGTCTTCTACACTGGTTGAACTAATTTACGTTCCCACCAACAGTGTAAAAGCATTCCTATTTCTCCACATCCTCTCCAACATCTGTTGTTTCCTGACTTTTTAATGATCACCATTCTAACTGGCATGAGATGGTATCTCACTGTGGTCTTAATTTGCATTTCTCTGACCAGTGATGATGAGCATTTTTTCATATGTCTGTTGGCTGCATAAATGTCTTCTTTGGAAAAGTGTCTGTTCGTATCCTTTGTCCACTTTTTGATGGGGTTGTTTTTTTCTTGTAAATTTGTTTAAGTTCTTTGTGGATTCTGGATATTAGCCTTTTGTCAGATGGGTAGATTGCAAAGATTTTCTCCCATTCTGTAGGTTGCCTGTTCACTCTGATGATAGTTTCTTTTGCTGTGCAGAAGTTCTTGAGTTTAATTAGATCCCATTTGTCAATTTTGGCTTTGGTTGTCATTGCTTTTGGTGTTTTAGTCATGAAGTCCTTGCCCGTGCCTATGTCCTGAATGGTATTGACTAGGTTTTCTGCTAGGGTTTTTATGGTGTTAGGTCTTACATTTAAGTCTTTAATGCATCTTGAGTTAATTTTTGTGTAAGGTGTAAGGAAGGAATCCAGTTTCAGCTTTCTACATATGGCTAGTCAGTTTTCCCAGCACTGTTTATTAAATAGGGAATCATTTCCCCATTGCTTTTTTTTGTCAGGTTATTCAAAGATCAGATGGTTGTAGATGTGTGTTATTTCTGAGGCCTCTGTTCTGTTACATTGGTGTACATATTTGTTTTGGTACCAGTACCATGCTGTTTTGATTACTGTAGCCTTGTAGTATAGTTTGAAGTAATGTAGAGTGATGCCTCCAGCTTTGTTCTTTTTGCTTAGGATTGTCTTGGCTATACGGGCTCTTTTTTGGTTCCATATGAACTTTAAAGTAGCTTTTTCCAATTCTGTGAAGAAAGTCAGTGGTAGCTTGATGGGGATAGCATTGAATCTATAAATTACCTTGGGCAGTATGGCCATTTTCACGATATTGATTCTTCCTATCCATGAGCATGGAATGTTTTATCAAGGTTCGTAGCTTCCTTTCATTGGGTTAGAACATGCTCCTTTAGCTCGGAGAAGTTTGTTATTGCCGACCTTCTGAAGCCTATTTCTGTCAACTCATCAAACTCAGTCTCCGTCCAGTTTTGTTCCCTTGCTGGTGAGGAGCTGCAGTCCTTTGGAGGAGTAGAGGTGCTCTGGTTTTTGGAATTTTCAGCTTTTCTGCTCTGGTTTCTCCCCATCTTTGTGGTTTTATCTACCTTTGGTCTTTGATGTTGGTGACCTACAGATGGGGTTTCTGTGTGGATGTCCTTTTTGTTGATGTTGATGCTGTTCCTTTCTGTTTGTTAGTTCTCCTTCTAACAGACCCCTCAGCTGCAGGTCTGTTGGAGTTTGCTGGAGGTCCACTCCAGACCCTGTTTGTCTTGGTATCAACAGCAGAGGTTGCAGAACAGCAAATATTGCTGCCTGATCCTTCCTCTGGAAGCTTCATCCCAGAGGGTCACCTGCCTGTTTGAAGTGTCTGTCGTCCCCTACTGGGAGGTGTTTCCCAGTCAGGCTACACGGGGGTCAGGGACCCGCTTGAGGAGGTGGTCTGTTCGTTCTCGGAGTTTGAACGCCGTGCTGAGAGAACCACTGCTCTCTTCAGAGCTGTCAGACAGGGACGTTTAAGTCTGCAGAAGCTGTCTGCTGCCTTTTGTTCTGCTATGCCCTTCCCCGAGAGGTGGAATCTATAGAGGCTGAGCTGCGGTGGGCTCTGCCCAGTCCGTGCTTTGTTTACACTGTGAGCTATTCAAGCCTCAGCAATGGCGGATCCCCCTTCCCCTGTCAAGCTGCAGCATCGCAGTTTGATCTCAGACTGCTGCACTAGCAGTGAGTTAAGGCTCTGTGGGCGTGGGACCCACTGAGCCAGGCACAGGAGGGTATCTCCTGGTCTGCAGGTTGCTAAGACCGTGGGAAAAGCACAGCATTTGGTCAGAAGTGTACTCTTTTCTCCAGATAAAGTCTGTCACGGCTTCCCTTAGCTAGGAAAGGGAAATCCCCCGACCCCTGAAGCAGACGCCCTGCCCTGCTTCAGCTTGCCCTCCATGGGCTGCACCCACTGTCGAACCAGTCCCAATGAGATGAACCAGGCACCTCAGTTAGAAATGCAGAAATCACCCATCTTCTGCGTCGATCTCACTGGGGGCTGCAGACCAGAGCTATTCCTATTTGGCCATCTTGGAAGCTGTCTGCCTTTTCATTTTCTTAACAGAGTCTTTAGAAGAGCGGAAGTTTTAAATTTTGACTAAGTCCAATGCTTTATTTTTTCTTTTATGTATTATGTTTTTGTTGTTATACCTATGGAAACTAATCCACGGTCACAGAGATTTTTCTTTTATTTTCTCTTCTAGGAGTTTTATTGTCTTAGAATTTACATTTCAGTCTGTGATCTCTTTCAGGCTAATTTTTGTATATTACCTGGCATAAGGCTAGAGTTCTTTTTTTTTGGCATATAGATGACCAGTTATTTCAACATCATTTGTGTAACAGACTATCCTTTCTCCATTGAATTGTTTTTACACTTTTGTCAAAAATTAATTTACCACATACATGTAGTTCTATTTCTGGACTCTGTCTTCATTAATCTATGTGTCTGTTCTTTCACCAGTACCCTGTCTTGATTAGGTTTATAATAAGCTTTGAAACCAGATAGTATGAGTTCTTTAAGTGGCTTTTCTCTTTCAAAATTATTTTGGCAATTCTGCTGTCTTTGCTTTTCCATGTATATGTTTGAATGAGTTTCTCGGTTTCTACAAAGAAGTTCTGCTGGGATTTTGACTGGGATTGCATTGAAACTATAGATTAACTTGGGGAAAGAATTGACATCTCAACAATATTGAGTCTTTTCGTCTCTGAGCATGTCTATCTTTTAATTTATTTAGCTCTTCTCTGATTTTTCTTTAATCAAACATTTTTGGTATTTAGCCTTCAGATCTTGCATACATTTAGGTAGATTTAATTGATATTTTATGTTTCCTACTGCCTTTGTATGATACTGTTTTTTAAATTTGAATTTCCAGTCGTTCACTGCCAGTATCTACTAATACAGGTCATTTTGTATACTGACCTCGTATGCTATGACCTTAGTAAACTTACCTATTAGTTTGAGTAGCATTTTTGTGTTTCTAAAAATATTTTCTATTTACATAATCATGCCATCTTCAGATACAGACAGTTTTATTTTTTACCTTCTAATACATTTCTATTTTATTTTTTATTTCTTTTCTTTTTTTTTTTTTTAGAAAAGAGTCTCGCCCTGTCACCCCAGCTGGAGTGCAGTGGCGCAATCTTAGCTCACTGCAACCTCCGCCTCCCAAGTTCAAGCAATTCTCATGCCTCAGCCTCTTGCGTAGCTGGGATTACAGGTGTGTGCCACCATGCCCAGCTAACTTTTGTATTTTTAGAGTCAGGATTTCGCTATGTTGGCCTGGCTGGTCTCAAACTCCTGGCCCCAAGTGAACCTCCTGCCTCTATCTTTTATTCCTTTATTATAGAATTTTTATTTAACATAAAGTTTATTTGTGGTAAATAAAAGTACTTCACATTCTAATGTTATCTGCAAACTTATTCTGTGTTTGCAGAGATCACTTAGATGATCCACTGGATGATACTGCCACTGTGTTTCAGCAGTTGGAGCAGTTATGCACTGTCAGCAGATGTGAATATGAAAAGACATGTGCTCTTCTTGTGCAGTTATTCGACCAAAATGCACAGAATTACCAACACCTTCTGCATCCATCTTCTGGTGTAACTGTGGACATCACCATTCAGGAAGGTCAGTAAACTTTATATGACTACTGAGTATTATGCTGAATATTAAGTAACATCATTAATCACTTTAATAGTTTTACTGCAAATTATTTTTATGTATTTTCCCCAATTCCTGGTCCCCTAATAAGCCGTTCATTTTATTAACCTCCTGGGTATATTGGTAATTTGTTGGTTGATTTTTTTTTTTTTCAGTTTTCCTCTATAAGAGTCATAGGATATACTTCTCTCTGGAATCAGTATGAAGAAAAATTGATAATGGCCCTTGAGCAGATAGTTTATGAACATAACTATCTTAACTGGTTATGTTTTCTTCTTTGCTATACTTGATTGCAAACTCAGAACCCAATTTCAGCCAATAAAAAGTATATAATATATCATTGTGATTTTGCTTTTAGGTATCAGCCTTCATTATGGCTTTACTATTATTTTTATTCCTCAATTTCTTTATTTTGTTTTTAACTCTTTATTGATGGAGGAGGTATTTATTTCTGTATATCCTTTTAGGTCCTTTCAGGAACGTAGGGAGTAAAAATAAATACATTTTTCCAATTTTATTGATAAGATGCACTACAGTAATGAAAATTTCTAGTAGAAAGCACTTTATAGTTCTGAAGTTGTTTTTCATATTTGTTTATCTTGTATTGGAAAGTGAGTTTAGTAAGAGGTCATAATCAAATTTACTTCCAGTGGTTTCCCATTTTAATTTAAAAAAATTTTTTAGAAGATTATCCTTTACATTTGAATGATGTTTTTTAAAAATGCCTTTTGTTTATTATCTGTCCATCTTGCTTTAAGTCACACAGTACTGATGAGGGGCTAGTGTGAGATAATCTTCTCTACTTCAGTGTTTTTTTTTCTTTTATGGGATCTTATTTGTAAATTAAATGGGGAGAACTAACACTTTTGCAGCATTTAGTCTCATTATTGATTTATTCTTCTAGAAGAGTTTTGAAAGTTATTAAATATCAAATTCATATAAAAGAATATTTATATATATTGAGACATACAGAATAGCAGTAACTACAAACACCATTACCTTGCTTAAAGAATAGGTCATTGCCATTACCTGTGCAGCATTTTTGTTCCTCTTTCCAAATCTGTCCTCTGTCCTATCAACAGAAAATACTTAACAATCTTGAATTTTGTGTTTATCAATTCATGCCTTTTCTTCAGTTTTACCACATGTGTATGCATTCCAAAAATAATACATGATATTGCATATTTCTCAACTTTATACAAATGGAATCATACTGCATTTATTCTTTGACAACTTTATTTTTATCATTTCTCAGTATTTTATTTATGACAGCTCATACTGATGCATATAGCTATTGTTCCTTCATTTTCAGTGCCATGCACTGTTACGTTGTTTGAATGTACCTCAGTTTATTTGTGCATTCTCTTGTTAATAGGTATTTGTTTTCTGTTTTTTGCTAATAAAATCAGTGCTCCTTAATAATTGTTGTGTATATCCATTATATATTCAGCTTTAGTAGGTACTGTTAAACTGTTTTACAAAGTGTTTGTACTACTTGACATCCTACCAGTAGTGTTCAGGTGTTCCCATCAATCTCTATCAGGAAGTGGCAAACTTTTTCTTAAAGTGCCAAACAGTAAATGTTTTAGGTCTCTGTCACGACTACTCAAGTCTGCCTTTGTAGCTAGGAAGCAGCCATAGACCATACTCGTGTCTGTGTTTCAGTAAAGTTTTATTTACAAAAACAGGAGGCTGTCTTATAGGCTGTAGTTTGCTGACCTGGACCTAGATTCTTGCCAGCAGCCCATATTATTATACCTACATTTTTGATGATCTAGTTGAGAATAATATACCTCATGGGTATTTTACTTTTCACTCCACTGATTAATAAGTTTAGTATTATTTCATGTTTATTGATCGTTGTGTCATCATCAGTGAAATGTATGTGCATCTTTTTTGTTCATTTCCACCTCACCACTGGATTGCTTTCTTTCACTGATTTGTAGGAGTCTTTTATGTATTTTGACATTAATCATTTAGGTTTTTGAATTGTAAATATCACTCCAAGTTTGCGACCTGTCTGCTGCATATCATAGTGTGATATTCTTATTTTCATATCAAACTTGATTTTGATTAATTCACAAAATTTTTTTTGAAGAGGTAATGTATTTCACTGTGCAAAAATTAAAAAAAATTAAAATGTGTTCTGTTCCAGTGCTATACTCTGTCCTCCCTTTCTTCACTCTAGCAAGTAGTTATTCTTAGTTTTGCATGTCTTTCCAAAGTTTCTATATGCATATACAAAGAGTTACGAATATATAAATTCTTACCTCCCTTATTTGCATAGAATGCAGCATACCATACTCACTGTTCTACTTCTTGCTTTTTTTCATTTAAAGTGTTTTATAGCTATTTTCATAATATAGAGAGCTCTTAATTTTTTTGTAGATACATACATAATATTTTACTTTTTGAATATATCATAATTTAACCATTCCATGCACTGTTGACAATGATTTGAGTGATTTAGTCTTTTCCTATTAAAAGTATTCCTGTACTTGTACAGGAATAAACCTTGTACATGTCATTTTATGTATATATGAATTTATAAATTTCTCCTAGTGAAAGTGCCGTTGATTGGAAGGTTAATGTATTTGTAATTTTGCAAATGTTGCCCAGTTGTTTTCTGTAAGGACTATACCATTTACTTGTCCACTAGAAATGTATGAGATTGTTTCCATGTATCCTTCATAGGACAATATATATATTTTTTTATTATACTTTAAGTTCTGGGATACATGTGCAGAACGTGCAGGTTTGTTACATAGGTATACACGTGCCATGGTGGTTTGCTGCACCCATCAGCCCGTCATCTACATTAGGTATTTCTTGGAATTCTTGGCAATCCTGTGGTGAAAAATGGTTTCTCAGTATAATTTAACTTTGCATTTTTCTGATCAGTGAGGTTGTGCATTGTTTAAATTTACATAAGAGCCATTTGGTCTTTTTTTTTTGTAAATGAACAATTCATTTCCTTTGCCATTTTTCTATTGGGTTGTTGGTCCTTTTTTTCTCCTTGATTTTTAAGAGCTTTTTACAGTTAGGAAAGTGAGCTCCTTGTGTGTGATCAGAACTGCAAATATCTTTTTCCTTTTTTTCTTTGCATATGTTTTAAAGATTCAAATACGTTGAGCATATTTTGTTTCTTTTTGTTGTTGCATAGTATTCCATAGTATTGCCTTACCATAGTTTATCCATTCACCAGCTGATGGACATTGAATTACACTTAGAGTTTTTGGCTATTGCAAATAATGATGTTATTAACATTTTTAGACAAGTCTTTGTATGTAGAAGAAATTTTCGTTTCTTTTGGATAGGTACCTAAGATGAGTGCTGAGTCATATGGTAAATGTATGTTTAATGTTGTAAGATACTACTAAACAGTTTTATGAAGTGGATGTATCATTTTTCATTCCCATTAACACTGTATAAGAGTTTCATTTACTCTGCATCCTTGCCATCATTTGCCATCTGTTTAGGCACTCTACTGGGTGTCTAGTGTTATCTCATTGTGGTTATAATTTGCATTCCCTAATGATTAATGATGTTAAGCATCTTTTCTATTCTTTTTTGCCACTTGTATTTCTTATTTTGTGAAAAGTCTGTTGCCCATTTTTAAATTGGATTGTTGGCTCTTTCGTATGTGTTAGGGAATTGCAAGAGTGCTTTATATGCTCTATATTTTGTATACAATCTCTTTTTCACATATATGTTTTACAAATATTTTCTGCCAGTCTATGGTTTGTCTTCTTAACTCTTTTTCAAAGGTGAAAAGTTTTTAATTTTGATGGTCTACTTTTTCACTTTTTTCTTTATGGCTTGAGGTTTTTGTGTTTATGAAATATTTTCTAACCTAATGCTATGAAGAGTTCTATGATTTCTGTAAGTTTAATAGTTTCAGCTATTATATTGAGGCCTGTGATCCATTTGGTGTTCATTTTTGTGAATGTTGTGAGTTAAGGGTCAAGGCTTACAGTTACCCAGTTGTTCTAACACCATTTGTAGAAAAGACTGTCTTTCTCCCCGATTGAATTACTATGAGACCTTGGTCAAAAATCAGTTGACTATAAAATGCTAGAGTCTATTAGTGGACTTTTTGTTCTGTACCACTGATCTATATATGTTTATCCTTATGCTAATACTATATTGTCTTGATTACTGTAGCATTAATAATTCTTGAAATCAGGTAATACAAATTATTTAACCTTTTTTTTTTTTTTCAAAACTGTTTGGCTATTATAGGTCTTTTGGCTTTACTAATTAATTTTAGCATCAGCATCTCAGTTTCTTCAAAGTAGGTGCTAGCATTTTGATAGGGTTTGCCTCAGAATATACATCAATTTGGGCCAGCTTAACAACATTGAGGCCTGCAGTTCATGAACATTTAGTTTTCTTTGCAATGTTTTATTGTTTTCAGTGTACAGTTAGTGAAATTGTTCACTGAGTTTATTCATATGTATTTTTGATGCTATTGCAAATTTCCTGATTATTCTCTGTTACTCTATTAAATCAGAATTGAATTTTGTCTTTGTGTCTTATAACTTTGCTTAATTTATTAGTTCTAACAACTATTTCATAGATTCTTAGGATTGTCTGTGTGATCATGTTGTCTGCAAATAAAGATAGTTTTATATCATCTTTCCAGTCTCCATGCCTTTTGTTTATTTTTCTTGCCTTATTCTACTGAGGACTTCCAGTACAGTGTTGAATAAAGTGTTAAGAAGGGGACATTCTTGCCTTGTTTCTGTTTGTAAATAGAAAGCATTGAGCATTTTATTGTTGAGTATGATGTTATCTGTACGCTGTTTGAAGATGTTCATGAGTTTGAGGAAGTTCTCTTCAATTCTTTAGGGTGTTTATAATGAATAACATTATTTGGGGGTTTTAAAATAGACCTTTTATGCATCTATTCAAATGGCTTTTTTCCTTTATTTTACAAATGTAGTGAATTATGTTAATTGATTTTTCGATGTTAAACCAGCTTTGCATTCTCAGGATAAATCCTACTTGGTCATAATATAATGTTTCTTTAGAAATTGTTAAATTCAATTTGCAACACTTTTGTTATTTTATATCAGTGTTTATGAAGGATATTGGTTTGTAGTTTTCTTGTGGTGACTTTGCCTGGTTTGGGTAACATGGTAATACTGGCTTCATAAAATGAGTCCGGTAGTGTTTCCTCTTCCTCCTCTATCTTGTGAAAGAATTTGTGTAGTATTGCTATTATTTCTCTTTAAGAGGGATAGAATTCATCTGTGAAGCCAGTGGGCCAAGAGGGTTTATAATTGTGAATTCATTTTCTTTAATCAGCATAGAACTATTCAAATTTTCTGTTTCCCTTGGGGTCAAATTTAGTCATTTGTGTCTTTCAAGGAATTTACTCAATGTTTCAGTGTATTGGAATAAAACTATTCTTAATATTCCATTGTTATTAATATCTCCAGAAGTTGAAGTTGAGATTGATAATTTTGTCATTTTTTCCTTTGGTTCTGAGTGACCCAACTAGATTTTCATCACTTTTGTTGATCTTTTCAGAGAACTATTTTCAGTTTCATTGATCTTTATTCTTTCTTCATTTTCTATTTCATTGATTTTTTTTCGCCTTTATTATTTTCTGCCTTATACTTACTTTGGATGTTATTTGATATTCCTTTTCTAATTCTGGGTGCAGACTGCAGATCTTTGAGTTTTAGATTTTTGGGCTTTTCTAATAAAAACATTTAAAGCTATCAATTTTTCTTTAAACATTACTTTAGTTTCATCCCATGAGTTTTGTTGTTTTATTATTACTTTTTTCTAATCTTTTTTTATTATTTATTTATTTATTTATTTTACTTTAAGTTCTAGGGTACATGTGCACAACGTTCAGTTTTGTTACATATATATACATGTGCCATGTTGGTGTGCTGCACCTGTTAACTCGTCATTTACATTAGGTATGTCTCCTAATGCTATCCCTCCCCCACTCCCCCTACCCCCCGGCAGGCCCTGATGTGTGATGTTCCCCACCCTGTGTCCATGTGTTCTTATTGTTCAATTCCCATCTATGAGTGAGAACATGTGGTGTTTGGTTTTCTGTCCTTGCAATAGTTTGCTCAGAATGATGGTTTCCAGCTTCATCCATGTCCCTATAAAGGACATGAACTTGTCCTTTTTTATGGCTGCCTAGTATTCCATGGTGTATATGTGCCACATTTTCTTAATCCAGTCTACCATTGATGGACATTTGGGTTGGTTCCAAGTCTTTGCTATTGTGAATAGTGCCACAATAAACATATGTGTGCATGTGTCCTTATAGCAGTGTGATTTATAATCATTTGGATGTTATGCCCAGTAATGGGATGACTGGGTCAAATGTTATTTCTAGTTCTAGATCCTTGAGGAATTGCCACACTGTCTTCCACAATGGTTGAACTAGTTTACAGTCCCACCAACAGTGTAAAAGCGTTCCTATTTCTCCACATCCTCAATAGCACCTGTTGTTTCCTGACTTCTTAATGATCGCTATTCTAACTGGTGTGATATGGTATCGCATCGTGGTTTTGATTTGCATTTCTCTGATGGCCAGTGATGATGAGCATTTTTTCATGTGTCTGTTGGCTGCATAAATGTCTTCTTTTGAGAAGTATCTGTTCATATCCTTTGCCTACTTTTTGATGGGGTTGTTTGATTTTTTCTTGTAAATTTGTTTAAGTTCTTTGTAGATTCTGGATATTAGCCCTTTGTCAGATGGGTAGATTGCAAAAATTTTTCTCCCATTCTGTAGGTTGCCTGTTCTCTCTGATGGTAGTTTCTTTTGCTGTGCAGAAGTTCTTTAGTTTAATTAGATCCCATTTGTCAAATTTTGACTTTTGTTGCCATTGCTTTTAGTGTTTTAGTCATGAAGTCCTTGCCCATGCCTATGTCCTGAATGGTGTTGCTTAAGTTTTCTTCTAGGGTTTTTACGGTTTTAGGTCTAACATTTAAGTCTTTAATCTGTCTTGAATTGATTTTTGTATAAGGTGTAAGGAAGGGATCCAGTTTCAGCTTTCTATATATGGCTAGCCAGTTTTCCCAGCACCATTTATTAAATAGGGAATCCTTTCCCCGTTTCTTGTTTTTGTCAGGTTATTCAAAGATCAGGTGGTTGTAGATGTGTGGTGTTATTTCTGAGGGCTCTATTCTGTTCCATTGGTCTATATCTCTGTTTTGGTACCAGTACCATGCTGTTTTGGTTACTGTAGCCTTGTAGTATAGTTTGAAGTCAAGTAGCGTGATGCCTCCAGCTTTGTTCTTTTTGCTTAGGATTGTCTTGGCAATGCAGGCTCTTTTTTGGTTCCATATGAACTTTAAAGTAGTTTTTTCCTATTCTGTGAAGAAAGTCATTGCTAGCTTGATGGGGATGGCATTGAATCTATAAATTACCTTGGGCAGTATGGCCATTTTCACAATATTGATTCTTCTTATCCATGAGCATGGAATGTTCTTCCATTTGTTTGTGTCCTCTTTTATTTCACTGAGCAGTGGTTTGTAGTTCTCCTTGAAGAGGTCCTTCACATCCCTTGTAAGTTGGATTCCTAAGTATTTTATTCTCTTTGAAGCAATTGTGAATGAGAATTCACTCATGATTTGGCTGTTTGTCTGTTATTGGTGTATAGGAATGCTTTTGATTTTTTCACATTGATTTTTTATCCTGCGACTTTGCTGAAGTTGCTTATCAGCTTAAGGAGATTTGCGGCTGAGATGGGGTTTTCTAAATATACAATCATGTCATCTGCAAACAGGGACAATTTGACTTCCTCTTTTCCTAATTGAATACCCTTTATTTCTTTCTCCTGCCTGATTGCCCTGGCCAGAACGTCCAACACTATGTTGAATAGGAGTGGTGAGAGAGGGCATCCCTGTCTTGTGCCAGTTTTCAAAGGGAATGCTTTCAGTTTTTGCCCATTCAGTATGATACTGGCTGTGGGTTTGTCATAAATAGCTCTTATTATTTTGAGATACGTCCCATCAATACCTAGTTTATTGAGTGTTTTTAGCATGAAGTGTTGTTGAATTTTGTCAAAGGCCTTTTCTGCGTCTATTGAGATAATGATGTGGTTTTTGTCTTTGGTTCTGTTTATATGATGGATTACATTTATTTATTTGCATATGTTGAACCAGCCTTGCATCCCAGGGATGAAGCCAACTTGATCGTGGTGGATAAGCTTTTTGATGTGCTGCTGGATTTGGTTTGCCAGTATTTTATTGAGGATTTTTGCATCGATGTTCATCAGGGATGTTGGTCTAAAATTCTCTTCTTTTTGTTGTGTCTCTGCCACGTTTTGGTATCAGGATGATGTTGGCCTCATAAAATGAATTAGGGAGGATTATCTCTTTTTCTATTGATTGGAATAGTTTCAGAAGGAATGGTACCAGCTCCTCTTTGTACCTCTGGTAGAATTTGGCTGTGAATCCGTCTGGTCCTGGACTTTTTTTGGTTGGTAGGCTATTAATTATTGCCTCAATTTCAGAACCTGTTATTGGTCTATTCAGAGATTCAGCTTCTTCCTGGTTTAGTCTTGGGAGGGTGTATGTGTCCAGGAATTTATCCATTTCTTCTAGATTTTCTAGTTTATTTGTGTAGAGGTATTCATAGTATTCTCTGATGGTAGTTTGTATTTCTGTGGGATTGGTGGTGATATCCCCTTTATCATTTTTTATTGTGTCTATTTGATTCCTCTCTCTTTTCTTCTTTATTAGTCTTGCTAGTGGTCTATCAATTTTGTTGATCTTTTCAAAAAAAACCAGCTCCTGGAGTCATTGATTTTTTTGAAGGGTTTCTTTGTGTCTCTATTTCCTTCAGTTCTGCTCTGATCTTAGTTATTTCTTGCCTTCTGCTAGCTTTTGAATGTGTTTGCTCTTACTTCTCTAGTTCTTTTAATTGTGATGTTAGGGTGTCAATTTTAGATCTTTCTAGCTTTCTCCTGTGGGCAGTTAGTGCTATAAATTTCCCTCTACACACTGCTTTAAATGTGTCCCAGAGATTCTGATATGTTGTGTCTTTGTTCTCGTTGGTTTCAAAGAACATCTTTATTTCTGCCTTCATTTCATTATGTACCCAGTAGTCATTCAGGAGCAGGTTGTTCAGTTTCCATGTAGTGAGCGGTTTTGAGTGAGTTTCTTAATCCTGAGTTCTAGTTTGATCAAACTGTGGTCTGAGCGACAGTTTGTTATAATTTCTGTTCTTTTACATTTGCTGAGGAATGCTTTACTTCCAACTATGTGATCAATTTTGGAATAAGTGCGATGTGGTGCTGAGAAGTATGTATATTCTGTTGATTTGGGGTGGAGACTTCTGTAGATGTCTATTAGGTCTGCTTGGTGCAGAGCTGAGTTCAATTCCTGGGTATCCTTGTTAACTTTCTGTCTTGTTGATCTGTCTAATGTTGACAGTGGGGTGTTAAAGTCTCCCATTATTATTTTGTGGGAGTCTAAGTCTCTTTGTAGGTCTCTCAGGACGTGCTTTATGAATGTGGATGCTGCTGTATTGGGTGCATATATACTTAGGATAGTTAGCTTTTCTTGTTGAATTGATCCCTTTACCATTATGTAATGGCCTTCTTTGTCTCTTTTGATCTTTGTTGGTTTAAAGTCTGTTTTATCAGAGACTAGGATTGCAACCCCTGCTTTTTTTGTTTTCTATTTGGTAGATCTTCCTCCATCCCTTTATTTTGAGCCTATGTGTGTCTCTGCACGTGAGATTGGTCTCCTGAATACAGCACACTGATGGGTCTTGACTCTATCCAATTTGCCAGTCTGTGTCTTTTAATTGGAGCATTTAGCCCATTTACATTTAAGGTTAATATTGTTATGTGTGAATTTCATCCTGTTTTTATGATGTTAGCTGGTTATTTTGCTCAGTAGTTGATGCAGTTTCTTCCTAGTATTGATGGTCTTATTTGGCATGTTTTTGCAGTGGCTGGTACCGGTTGTTCCTTTCCACGTTTAGTGTACGGCAGTCCTGGTGGTGACAAAATCTCTCAGCTTTTGTCTGTAAAGGATTTTATTTCTCTATCACTTATGAAGCCTAGTTTGGCTGGATATGAAATTCTGGGTTGAAAATTCTTTTCTTGAAGAATGTTGAATATTGGCGCCCACTCTCTTCTGGTTTGTAGAGTTTCTGCCGAGAGATCTGCTGTTAGTCTGATGGGCTTCCCGTTGTGGGTAACCCGACCTTTCTCTCTAGCTGCCCTTAACATTTTTTCCTTTGTTTCAACTTTGGTGAATCTGACAATTATGTGTCTTGGAGTTGCTCTTCTCAAGGAGTATCTTTGTGGTGTTCTCTGTATTTCCTGAATTTGAATGTTGGCCTGCCTTGCTAGGTTGGGAAGTTCTCCTGGATGATATCCTGAAGAGTGGTTTCCAACTTGGTTCCATTCTCCCTGTCACTTTCAGGTACACCAGTCAGACGTAGATTTGGTCTTTTCATGTAGTCCCATATTTCTTGTAGGCTTTTGTTCATTTCTTTTTACTCTTTTTTCTCTAAACTTCTCTTCTCACGTCATTTCATTCATTTGATCTTCAATCACTGATACCCTTTCTTCCATTTGATCAAATCTACTGAAGCTTGCGCATGCATCACGTAGTTCTCGTGCCATGGTTTTCAGCTCCATCAGGTCATTCAAGGACTTCTCTACACTGTTTATTCTAGTTAGCCATTTGTCTACTCTTTTTTCAAGGGTTTTAGCTTCTTTGCGATGGGTTCCAACATCCTCCTTTAGCTTGGAGGTTTGTTATTACTGATCGTCTGAAGCCTTCTTCTCTCGAATCGTCAGTCATTCTCCATCCAGCTTTGTTCCGTTGCTGGCGAGGAGCTGCATTCCTTTGGAGGAGAAGAGACCCTCTGATTTTTAGAATTTTCAGCTTTTCTGCTCTGGTTTCTCCCCATCTTTGTGGTTTTATCTACCTTTGGTCTTTGATGATGGTGACGTTATCGATGGGGTTTTGGTGTGGATGTCCTTTCTGTTTGTTAGTTTTCCTCCTTAACAGTCAGGATCCTCAGCTGCAGGTCTGTTGGAGTTTGCTGGAGGTCCACTCCAGACCCTGTTTTCCTGGGTATCACCAGCTGAGGCTGCAGAACAGCAAATGTTGCTGCCTAATCCTTCCTCTGGAAGCTTCGTCTCAGAGGGGCACCCAGCCTTATGAGGTGTCAGTCACCCCCCTGCTGGGAGGTGCCTCCTAGTTAGGCTACTCGGGGGTCAGGGAACCACTTGAGGAGGCAGTCTGTCCGTTCTCAGATCTCACACTCCATGTTGGGAGAACCACTACTCTCTTTAAAGCTGTCAGACAGGGACGTTTAAGTCTGCAGAAGTTTCTGCTGCCTTTTGTTCAGCTATGCACTGCCCCTAGAGGTGGAGTCTACAGAGGCAGGCAGGCAGGCCTCCTTGAGCTGTGGTGGGCTCCACCCAGTTCAAGCTTTCTGGCTGCTTTGTTTACCTACTCAAGACTCAGCAATGGCGGAAGCCCCTCCCCCAGCCTCGCTGCCGCCTTGCAGTTCCATGGCAGGCTCTTGTGCTAGCAGTGAGCGAGGCTCCGTGGGCGTGGGACCCTCAGGGCTAGGTGCAGGTCCTAATCTCCTGGTGTGCTGTTCGCTAAGGCCATCGGAAAAGCCCAGTATTAGAGTGGGAGTGTCACGATTTTTCCAGGTGCCGTCTGTCACAGCTTCCCTTTGCTAGGAAAGGGAATTCCTGGACCTCTTGCACTTCCGGGGTGAGGCAATGCCCCGCCCTGCTATGTGGGCTGCACCCACTTGTCTGGCAAGCCCTAGTGAGATGAATCCGGTACCTCAGTTGGAAATGCGGAAATCACCTGTCTTCTGCGTCAATCCCTCTGGGAGCTGCAGACTGGAGCTGTTCCTATTCGGACATCTTGGCGCCACCAAGCTGTTGTTTTATTTTTATTTTCATTTAAAGATAATTTCTAATTTAATTATTATTTCTTTGTTCTTTGTGAATTTATGGATTATTTAGAAGTGTGCTTTTAAGTTACAAATATTTAGGGTTTTCCTAGTTATTGTTACTGATTTTTAAATTTTACCTTGGTCAAGTATCATTTTGTGTGATTTCAGTCTTTCTAAATTTATTAAGACTTGTCATATGACCCAGAATATGGTCTGTCCTGGCAAACGTAGCATATACACTTGAAAAGAATATGTATTTTGCTATTGTTGGGTGTAATATAAATATAAATTAAGATAATGTTCATATATTTTTTGTCTTTATTGATTTCTTTTGTCTGTCTAATTATACTGTTTGCAGAGAGAGGGGTGTTAAAATCTCCAATTATGATTGTGGAACTATTTATAATCTTAATTCCTTAAATTTTTGCATCATGTAAACCTTTGTAATTGTTATGTCTTCCTATTGACCTTTTCTCTTGAAATCTATCTTATCTGATATTACTGTAACCACTCCACTGTCTTCTTATGCTTACTGTTTATGTAGTATATCTTTCTCCATCCATTTACTTCCTGCCTGCCTGTGTCTTTATATTTAAAGTGTGTCTTTTGTAGGTGGTATATAGTTGTTCCCTTTTCAAAAATCCATTCTGACCATCTCTTTTTACTGTAATGTTTAGTTCATTTGCTTGATGGAGGACACCAACTTAATTCCATTTAAATTATTTCCTTAGAATGAGATTTTCATATCTCATTTTCATATCACACTGGTAGTCTGTATGTAGTCCACAAACCATGTGAGGTCTGACTTAAAGGTTTTTTCCTCCTCTTCAGTTAGCACTGAGGTCAAGTCAGATCGGTTTCTGTCTTGTCTTTCTGTTTAGCGCAGATTTTTTTTCCCCAGTTTGTATTTTCATTTAGGGTGTAACTCTTTGCATCAGCTTTTTTGGACTTCTCATATTGGGCCTGTCCTAGGCTTTTTCCTTTGGCCATTAGAGGAGAAGCTCAAACTCTAGTTGTTTCTGTGCCTGTAACTCTAAATTTCAGCCTTCATACTATTTTTGGACATTGAGGATTATTTTACTCTTCTACCAGCTCAGGTAGTACATTTGGTACCTTTGTGCAAATTAGAAAAATGTTCCATTTCATCCAGGCCATTGCAACAACACGCTAGAGTAAATAGATTGGTGAGCAGAATATAGGCTGGATTTCAGTCTCAACTTGTCCTTTCAGTTGAGTATCTTTACAGGTGACCCTGTAAGCTTGTGTTGTAGTGTTAACTGTTTTTGTTTTGACTGATGACACATGACAATCTTTTGTCATTTCAGATTTGTGTTCTGTGTGCAGACATTAATTTGGATTATGTTATTTTATAATTTGGACTGTGTTTAGCCAGCTATCTATAAAATTACATTTAAAAAAAATATATAACACAGACAATTAGTGTTTGGTTCTTCAAAAGTAAAGAGTTAGTAATAACTTCAGTGTGGTCAACTAGATCCTCTGAAAGGCCTTTTAGCTGCAAAACAATCAGATCCTGGGCTTACAGTAAGTACATTAAATTTCTTAGGTTTTTATTTTTCTTCCCACTCCTCTGCTCTCTGATTCTCTGTCTCTCCTTTCTCTGACCTCTTCCCTCCCAACCTCTCCCGTCATCCAGATCAAAAAGTAAACTTTAATCAGGGTGGGACGGGTCAAACAGCAAACAAGGGCAAAAAGCAGGGTTGCTGTCAAAGACAGATAATAAATATCAATGATGAAATTGGTGACAAAGCCTTAGGCCGGTAGCAAGATAGGTGTGCCAACCTGAGACTCTTGTATTAAGTTGAACCCTCAAAAGGGTATAAAATGGTTTTAAATTGGTAGATACCCTGGCTTCCAGCAGAAGGGAATGAAAACCTTCTCCAAAGGATCAACCATAATTTAGGGCCTTGGAAATCCTGCAGATTAAGTTAAACAAGTGTTCATAATAAAAACAATAAAAGCCGGCACATAAACAATGAAATAAGCTGCCATGAATGAGCACTAACAAAAATAAGTTATCTATTTGATTTAGAACCCCTATCTCCTAAAGACTCTTAAGATGTTGGAATTGGATAGGAATATAAAGCAATTATGTGCGAAATATTTAAAGAAATAAAAAGTGGAATCACAAATGAGCAAATAACAGTGTGAAAAACAACCAGGAGGATATGAAAAGGACCTGAAAAAACTTTTTTTATTGAAAACTTTGTGATCTAAAATTTCATGGATGTGTTAAACAGTAAATTGGACCCAACTGAGGAAAGAACTGGCAAACTGACAGTTAGAACAGAAGAAATTTTCAAGACTGCAGGAAAAAAGGAAAATGAAAATATTAAAAGAGACGTTAAAGGATGGAATGAGGTCAGGTATGTCAAAATGAGTCCCAGAAAGATAGAACAGAGGAAAGAGGAGAGGTAATAACTGAAGAAATTCTGAGAATTTTTTTGACTTAATAGAAGACATGAATTCATCAATACAGCAAGCCCAACATATACCCATCAGAAACAAAAAAAACAAAACTTTAGTCAAACTATATAACTCCAAAGACAAAATGTTAAAAGCAGCTGGAGAAGAAAGATCACTAAGAAAGTAGTGTAAACTGGACTGATAACTCACTTCTCAACAGTAAAAATGGAAGCCAGAAGGTGTTAGAATATTATTCTCAAATAGCTGAGCAAAAATAGCTGCCAGGCTGTTATTGTATATCAGCAAAAATATCTTTCGAGAAAAACGATGTACAATAGAGATTTCAGACAAGTGAAAGTAGAAAGTTTTCTACTAGCTGATCTTTCATTAAAAGTTTTTATTAAACATTTTAAAGGTTTATTTTTGAGGAAGAAGGGGCATGGTCCCAGAAGGAAGAAAAGGACTACATGGAAATTGGTAAACTCAAAAATTTTATTTTATTTATTTATTTATTTATTTAAGATGCAGTCTTGCCCTTTCACCCAGGCTGGAGTGCAGTGGCGTGATCTTGGTTCATTGCAACCTCTGCCTCCCAAATTCAAGCCATTCTCCTGCCTCAGCCTCCTGAGTAGCTGGGACTACAGTCATGCACCATGCCGGGCTAAATTTTTTGTATTGTTTTAGTAGAGACGGAGTTTTGCCATGTTGTCCAGGTTGGTCTCAAACTTCTGATCTCAAGTGATCTGCCCACCTCGGCCTCCCAAAATGCTAGGATTACAGGCATGAGCCACCACACCCAGCTGTAAACACATACATTTTAACATTCGTAGTCTGTAGAAAAAAAGGATTATGTGTAATTTGTAGAATTAAGAACAGAATAAAAACATGAAAAGACAGAAGCATGTCAGAGAGAGAGAGTCGGGGGAGTGATGAGAATTAAAATTATTTTAAGTCCTTGTCTTATTTAGGAAGGGAATTAAAATGGCAGCACTTCAAGGGTAACAACTAAAAGAGTAGAAACTGTATGATTGTCTCCCATAACCCAGCAAAGAGAAAATAATGAAATAGAAAAATAAGCAAATTCAATTTTTTTAAAGCCAAGAAAGGAGGAAAATAACCAGAGACAATAGAACAATAGACAATAAAAAAATGGTAGGAGTGTTCCAGATGTGTTATTAATCCAATAAACATAAATGAGTTAAATTTACAGTTAAACCAGATTGTAAATTTGAATATTTTAAAAATAGCCAATTAATTATAAGTTACATACTCAAAACATTAAAACATGGAAAGTTGAAAGTAAAAGGATTTTTTAAAATGTGCTATGCAAATATGAACATATAGGAGGCTAGGGTCATTGTTAATATCAAACAAAAATGACTGTTAAGAGAAAAAGCATTATTAAAACTAGAGCTAATAGTTTGTGTACCAGGAAGAGACAGGTTGAGCACACCAAATTCAAAAATCTGGAATCTGAAATGCTCCAAAATTTAAAACTTTTTGAGCACTGACATGATGCTCAGAGGAAATGCTCATTCAAGCATTAAGAATTACGGATTTTTGGAATTGTCATTCTCACCCAGGCATGCAAATATTCCAAAATCTGAAAAAATTCAGAACTGAGAGCACTCCTGGTCCCAAGTATTTCAGATCGGGAGTACTCAACCTGTATAACAATTTTAGATATCTAATACTCAGTGAAGTAGTATCAAAACATATCAAGCAAAAATTGGTAGTCCTGCAGGGAGAAACGGACAGACTTGCCATCATAATGGAAGGCTGCAGTACACTTCTTAATTGTTGGCATATCAAATAAGTAGCAAGTTAGTAAACTTAGAAGGGATTTGAACAATGTGATTAACAGACTTTAATGAATTGATATATATAAAACACTGGAACCAACAGTTTGAAAATACCAATTTTCTCCAGGACACATGGCGTGTTTTAAAAAAAATTGTCCAAGCATTAGCATATGAAGTGAGTCTCAGCAAATGGCAATGACTCAGTGCCATAGAGACCACTTTTTTTTTTTGCAATGTAGTTTTAATTGCTGATTGGTTTGAAAAAAAAAAAACTAAATTGCAAAACAAAACAAAAACCCCACAAAACCCCATACACTTGGGAATTTAAAACATATACTTGTAAATATGAGGTAAAAGAAATCTTGAGGAAAATTTTAAAATAGAGTTAACACAATAATACAGAAATACAACATTTTTGGAATATAGTGAAAGACTTAATTCAAAGGAGATTTATTGACCAAAAAGCTTATTTAGAAAAGAAAAAAGGCCAGAATGTTGGGACCTAAGCATCTAACTTGAGAAGTTAGAATGAGAGGAACAGATTAAACCCTGAGAATGGAGAAAGAAGGAAACGAAGCAGAAATTAATGAACTAAAAAATAAAGATTTAGTAGAATTAAAAAATCAGAAGTTAGATCTTCAAAAAGACAAGAGTAACAAACCTCTTGTGATTAGGAAGAAAGAATTCACAAGTATATACTATTAGGAACAAATAGAGGAAATTTAATAATGGATACAGCAAAGATTTAAAAGGTAAAATCATTCTTGCTATTTCCAGAGGTCAATAAATGAGGAAATGAATAAATTTCTAGAAAAAATACTAAAATTGACTTAAAGAGACAAGAATTTAGAAGATATTTGCAACACACACTAAGCAAGAATCACCATCTACAAGAATATGGGAAGAATTCTTACAAATCAGTAAAATAAACAGTTCTTTAGGAAAATGATCAATAGCAAATAGGCATCTGGCAGAGAAACATAAATGGTGCATATACAAAAAACCCAACTTCATTACCAATAAAAGAGATAGACCACATGAAATATATTTTCCTGTCTACTGGGAATAAAATCGTAAGAAATCTTACAGAAAAATGTGAGTCAAAAGGAATTCTTATATACTTCTGGTGGGAGTATAAAGTGGAGTCAGTTGGAAATGGAATAGAAATGAATTTGGTGTAGTCTTGTAAAGCAGAACATTTGAATACCCATTGACCTGACCCTTGCACCCTTACATGTGTCCTCTAGAACAAGGGTCCCCAAACCCCAGGCCATGAAGCGGTACTGGTTCATGGCTTGCCGGGAACTGGGTTGCACAGCAGGAGGTGAGCGGCAGGTGAACAAGCATTACTGCCTGAGCTCCACCTCCTGTCAGATTAGCAGCGGCATTAGATTCGCTCATAGGAGCGTGAACCCTATTGTGAACTGCGCATGCGAGGGATCTCAGTTGCACACTCCTTTTGAGAATCTAATGTGTATAATGCCTGATGACCCGAGGTGGAACAATTTCATCCCAAAACCATCACCTCCCCTTCCTCCCCAGTCCGTGGAAAAATTGTATTCCATGAAACCTGTCTCTGGTACCAAAAAGGTAGGGGACCGCTGCTTTAGAAAATCTGTACACAAGATGTACAATAATGTTCATAGCATTATTGTTTATAATGTCAAAAAGTGGAAACAGCTCAGATGCTCATCAATATGAAGATGAATAAATAGATCATAATATAATTATACAATATTATATAAAAAAATGAATGCTATACCTAATGAGTGTCAGAGATAAGATGTGTAATGGAAAGCAACTGTCAGGAAGCTACATACAGCATGAAACGTAATAAAGTCTCCAAACAAATGAGACTTGAAGTGTATTGTTTAGGAATATATGTATATGTGAGAAAACTTTAAAAAATCAAAAGAACAATAAGCATTAAATATTGAATCATGGTTACTTCTAGGGTGGAAGGTAAGGGAACAAGCTCGGGAATGGTATGGAGGTAGGTGTGACAGTATTGCTAATGCATTGATTGTTCTATTGGGTAGGTGTTTGTTTTGTTACACTTCATATGCATTACATATATGTTTTCATATATATCAATTATTACATTAAAATGTAAAAAGATTCAGTTGGAAAAGACCTATTTTCATTCAAAAGGATATTGAATGAAGATATGAATGTTTTAAAATATGTGAATCAGTTAGTTGAAATGTAATAATTTAGTGGTATTACATAGGACTATCTCTTGAATAAAATGCCATACCTCATTCTTTGTTAATATAAACCGAAGGAGTTTTTATAGTTGGATACACTATGCAGTTTTAGTAAAATAACATTTCAGAGTCTGTAATATAATGCCTAATACTTAGAACATTTTTAATAGTATTAATCAAAAGGTCAGTGGGAAAGGATCTGTCTGCCCTTTTAGAGATATTTGTGGTCTGCTCAAAATGATCATTTTATATTATGAAAAATGCCTACCATGGCCCTAGTTTGTATACACTGTGTGTAGTAGTATTCAGTTTTTTTGTGTGTGTAAACACTTCAGTTAGTGTTGAACAAAGAAAATTATATGCTCTTGTTACGTGTGCTTTAATTTAGATGCTTAATGGCTTTTAATGTTACAAAATAAGTTTATTATTATATTATGATCTCATTTGTATTATAATGTCTTGCTCTTCTGTATTTGTGGTGATATGGTCATGGTTTACGAAAACAATAATCCCTAAGAAATAGGTCATTAACAGTAGTTAACGTTTACTTGTGATCTATGGTAATGACTGATTTCTTTAAGATTATTGCAGTTATAATCCATAATTACAGATTATTACAGCAATAATTATTTTGTTAAGGAGAAAATGTTCTATGTTTGAATAGCTGCTAAAACAAGCACCCTGAACATTTCAGGATAAATAGAAAAATGGAAAATTATAATGGAAATTTAGTATTATTATAAAATGAGATTTAAAAAAATTTATAGATATGAAACTCATGTAGCAGATTTTTTTCTCTAAATGCAATTTAGATATGTGTATTTACGTGGTTCTTTAAATTTTGTGAATGTAATTATGTTACCAAAATAACATTTTTTGTATATATTTAAGGTGTACAGCATGATGTTTTGATAAATACATAGTGAAATTACTACCACAGTCATCCAAATTATCCTATCACCTTCCATAGTTACCATTTTTAAAATTTTTGTGGTAAGAGCACTTAAAATCTAATCTTTTAGCAAATAAAGTATTACTAACTATAGTCCTCATGCTGTACATTAGTAGACTTTCTCCTCCTGTACAGCTGCAAGTTTGTACCATTTGACCTAATTTCTAATTTCCTCCCTTTCCTTACCTCTAGTAACCACCATTTTACACTCTGTTCCTATGTATTCTACCTTTTTTAAGATTCTGCATATGAGTGAGACCATATAGTATTTTTCTTTCTGTTAGTAGCTAATTTCCAAAAGTAACTTCTTAACATTTACTGTTTTGAACACTGTGAGTCTAAAATTGTTCAGGGTTAGGAAATAGTTTAACGTTTATGAGAAATACTGTTTCTCTTTCATCTAAATATCAAAATTATATTTGACAGCTTAATAATAACGTCTTTTTTTTGAGACAGGGTCTCACTGTCACCTAGGCTAGAGTGCAGTGGTGCGATCTCGGCTCACTACAACCTTTGCCTCCCAGGTTCAAGCTGTTCTCCCACCTCAGCCTCCTGAGTAGCTGAGATTACAGGCGCATGCCACCACGCCCAGCTAATTTTGATATTTTTTGGTAGAGACAGGGTTTTGCCATGTTGGCCAGGCTGGTCTCGAGCCCATGACCTGAAGTGATGTGCCTGCCTCGGCCTCCCAAAGTGCTGGGATTACAGGCGTGAGCCACTGCAACCAGCCCCAATAATAATGTCTTTATATTTCACTGTTCATCTCTAACATTAATTCTAACTCATTCAGTACTTGCTCGATTTTTAAGGTTTAAGAAATATCTGCTTTTCATTTCTCATACAATAGAAACCATTGCTTTCTAAAACAGAGTAAATATGTACTCTATTTTTCTGTAAGTAAACTTCATTTCAAAATTTACCATAATTTTAGAAGAAAATGCCCATAATTAATCACATGCTATCTTTGCACAGCATTCTTTGATCTAATAAGTTTAATTCCAAGGTCACAGAAATTAGTACAAATTTAAATTTTGAGAAATCCACATTTTATATTTAGATGCTTTAGCCATTCTGTTTTTAAACAATGGTGCTCATCATACTGCATTGCAAAAATTATTGATTTTTTTCCTCTATCTTATCTGTCTCTCACTAGGCTCAGTTCCCCGAGCATGGAGTCTCTCTCTCCCCTGCCCCACCCTTTCCCATACCTTTGTGTATTTAGTTATATCCCTAGCACAGAACATGATACAAAGTAGATACTTACAGCAGATGTTTTTCTGGAATGTCTTTTACTTGGAATTTTTTTTTTTTTCCTGTTTGGAGGGTGTTTGTTTTACTAACAGCATTAGAAAGTGTATATGGCTAGTCGTAACTAGCTTTAATTGTAATAAGCCTCTTTGGTAGAGAGGAAAGAACTTAAAAATTCTTATTGTGTGACTTCATTTTCTTGAGCAGCATCTGAAGTAAGGCACAGAAAGAACATGAATGTTACATATTGGTATGTCTTTTTTTTTTGTAGGTATGATATAGAACCACGTTAAAAAGGGGATGACAATTTAATAATAGTTACACTAGCCAACATTTACTGAGCACTTATAGCACTTACTCGTATACTTTACATGCAAAATACCAGTTGGTGCTTGTCACAACTCTATGGGCCAGGTATTATTATCCCTGTAAGATTAAGTAGCTAGTGTAAATAAGTACTGGAGGCAGGATTTGAACCTAGGCTGTGTTCTTATTAGCTAAATTGTACTGCCTCCCTTTTTTTAAAACAAATATTTATCTTCCAGTAGAGAAATATAAAAAATTGCATGCACGGTGAAGTCTTTGTCTGTTTTCAGGTAGGCATGTTTTATTAAGGGCTAATAGGCAGGTATTTCTGTGTTTACATTATTGGTAAGCCCAAAAAATTAAGCTTGCTTATTTTAAATTCAGCTATATCAACCAGTATTCATTCTATGTGTCTTGTTTTGGGAATCAAAAAAAGTGTGAAATGTCTCCTTGGTAATGATCCCCAAAGCATATGCAGTCTCATCTATGATTAAGACTCAGGAGACAGCTAAAGAACAGTTCAGGGTTAGGACTCATAATGTGTTAAATGCTTAAGAGATTGTTGGATTATAAGATACTGTTGGATCATGAAGGTCTGTCTAGCTAATTGACAACTGTATTGCTGGAGCATTCCGTTTTACCAATCTTGAGAGGAAGTATAATAGTTTGAGAATGAACTTTTGGAAATTCGTTGCCTAGATTTCAGTCACAGCTCTGCACTTTTAAATAGGGACTTGTAACGTTAAATGAATATAGATGCAGTATTTAGAACATTGCCTAGTGCAGAGTAACTACTATATAAATGTTTGCTATTATTTTTAATAGTAATAAAGGCTTCTTTTAAGAAACCAGTATCTAAAAATCTAAATTGATAAAACATAACAGGAAGGTAATTATTTACATTTCAGTATTTTTCATTTTGAGAAATAATTTACAATAGGAGATTTTAAAAAGAGTGACTCCTGCAGAGAGTCATTACATATGCATTCACCAAAAGTCATGCTTGCAATGTTTCAGATTCACATCCATTACATGAAGTGTATAACATATCCTTCACACAATTGGAGCATAGTCTGTTAATAGCAACCTCTGTAAAATTCTGAGAAATCCTACTAATTATCATTGTTTGGTAGTTACGTTATATAAAGTCGCTGTGAACAATAAATTAGCGAATACCAAACCATTGCTCCTGTGGGCCTCTGACCACAACATTTTCATCAGCTAACCAACACATAACCTTTTTTTTTATGTATGTTTCTATAGAAAGACACCTTATTCAATATATATTGTCGATTTATTGACACTGAACTCAGCCAGCAGCACTATTTTTCATGCTGGAACAAAGCTTATCTAACATGTGTTTTCTATACAAGCCACAACAAGCTCTTTTTCTTTAGGAACACTGCATGGCACTTCAGCATTATGCTTAGATCATCTTAAGCAGTGAAATCACTAACAAAAAACACAAAAATGTGGTAGTAGATAGACCATTAAAAGCATACTTGTTTACATTATGAAGCTGAAACAAGAAGGTAGAGTTTCACTTTGTTTGCTCTGAGCTTGAAACATGTGTACTGGACAACTACAGATTTTCACTACTTTGCACATCAGCAGATGACTGTGAGTATTGATTTTGGGATTATAAATAAATTTTATCAAGTAGGCAAATTCACAAATAATGGAATCTTTGAGTAATGAGGATCAACTATATCACATCTTATATTAAGTATTATTGGAGAAGTTGCTTTTATTTAATTTAAGCAATAGAAATATAATTACTGTTACCATTCATTATTAATAATGGGTCTACATTTTAATACATTTATTAAATTGTTAATGTTAACTTTTTCTTTCCTTTTTCATGCCATGTTTTCTATATAATGATTTCTTAATTCAGTAACCCATATCTGTTGATAATGTACAATATACCCAGCGTTGTTTTCGGCTCTGGAAATACAATAGAGAACAAAACAGACAAAAATACCTGTTTTCATGCAGTTTACATTCTGTTGGAATACACAGGTACAAGATAAATACGTAAAATATGTTAGAAAATGTTAAGTGCTAAGATTTAAAATAATGAAGCAAGGAAAGAAGATAGGAAATGCTGGGGGGGATTGTATTATCTATTACCAGAACTTAATGGCTTATCAGGTAACAATTGCATTATTATCTCTCGGTGTTCTGGGGGTTGATAAGTCTCAGATGGTTCTCTTTAGAGGTCTTTCAGTCATTGTAATCAGATGACAACTGGGGCTGGAGTTGCCTGAATGCTTCTTTACTCACCCGTCTGGTGTGTGTGCTGGAATGCTTAGAGTGTATACTCTATCTAGTTGGGCATTTCTCTCTCTGTTCAATCTCTCCAGATGGCTAGTTTAGGCCTCCTAATAATATAATGGTCTCAGGGTATATGGTCTTCTTAAATGGTGGCAGGCTTCCCCAGAGTGAACATTCTCTGAGAGACTGGAGGAATTTGCCAGTTCTTGTAAAGGTTAGGCACAGTACTAGGATGGTGTCACTTTCACCAAATTCTATTGGTCAAAGCAGTTATAAATTTGCAAAGATTGGAAGAATAAACTCCACCTCTTGATGGCATATACATACATGGAAGCAATTGGTGATGAGTATTTGAAGACAGACTACCATGCTAAGTATTGAAAATTGATAGGATATCTTGGTAAGGTCTGAGAAGGTGACATCAAGTAAGACTGGTTAGCATAGTTGTATCTTTCCCCAGTTATATTAAACTGTGTGAGTATTGGCAAAGAGTAGTGGTGTATCAGACATAAACAGTCATGGTTTTGTAAGATGAGTATATCATAGCAAAAGAGGAGCTAAATGTAAATGTAAGGCAGAGATGATAATGATTGACCATATAATTAAAGCTAGGTACATAGGATAGAGAATATGTGAAGGGTATAAGAGAGATTGAAAAATTGGCAGATTCCCAAAAACTAATAAAAGAGATCAGCAAACTTGCAGGATACGGGATCAATAAATAAAATCTATGGCATGTCTATTTTTTAACAATCAGCAATTGAATATGAAAAGAAGAAAGGAAGTCCATTTATAGTAGTATCAAAAAGGATAAAATACTTAGGCATAAATTTTACAAAGAAGTGTAAGAATTATATACTGACACTGTGTAACAGTGTTGAAAGAAATTCAAGATATAAATAAATAGAAAGACTTCTCATGGTCGTGGATCAGAAGACTTGATATTGTTAAGATGGCAATACGCTTCAGATTGATCTCCAAATCTGGTACAATCCATGTTAAAATCCCATGGGTTTTTTGCAGGGATTGACAAACTGGTCCTAAAGTTCATATGGAAATCCATGAGACCCAAAATAGCCAAGATAATCTTGTAAAATAATGAAATTGGAAGACATATTTTTTTTGATTTCAGAATTTACTACAAAACAACAGTAATCAAGACTGTTTGGTACCAGCATACAGGTAGACATATAGGACCTGGGTGCGCTGGCTCATGCCTGTAATCCCAGCACTTTGGGAGGCCAAGGTGGGAGGATCACTTGAGCCCAGGATGTTCAGGAACAGCCTGGTCAACCTAGTGAGACCTCATCTCTACAAAATATTTTAAAATTAGGTAGGTTTTAAAATTAGGTAGCTATGTTGATATGGGCCCGTAATCCCAGCTGTTCGGGAGGATCACTTTTGCCTGGGAGTTAGAGGCTGCAGTGAGCTATGATTTTGTCACTGCCCTCCAGCCTGGGTGACCAAGTAAATCTTAAGTGACTTTGGGTTGGGCAAGTATTTCTTAGATATGACACCTGAAGCAGACAACAGAAGACAAATTAGATAGACCAGAGTTTATCTAATTAATCAGATAAATTAGATACAACAGAGTTGCAGATTTTGTGCATCAAAGCATGCCATCAAGAAAGTACAGCCCACAGAATGGGAGAAAATATTTGCAAATCATATGACTGATAACAGATTAGCATCTAGAATACATAAATAATTACTACAACCCAGTAATGAAAAAGACAACCGTTAAAAATGGGCAATGGATTTGAATAGACATTTCTCCAAAGAAGACACACAAATGACCGCTAAACACATGAAAGGATGCTCAGCATCCTTAGTTATTAAGGAAAGGCATATCAAAATTATAATGAAATACCTCCTCACACCAACTAGGATGGATGTAATAAAAAAGACAACTACAAGTGTTGGCAAAGATTTGGATAAATTTGATCTTCATACATTGCTGGTGGGAACATAGAATGGTGCAGCTGCTTTTGAAAACATTATGGCAGTTCCTCAAAATGTGAAAAGTAGAGGTGCCATGTAACTCAGCAATTCCACTTCTAGGTATACTCAAGAGAAATGAAAACATAACGTCCACATAAAATCTTGTACACAAATGTTCATAGCAGCATTATTTATAATAGTCAAAAGATGGAAACAATCCAAGCATCCATCAACTGAATGGGTAAATGAAATGTGATATATCCATAGTAACCAAAGTAGCATGGTATTGGTATAAAAACAGACACATAGACCAATGGAACAAAATAGAAAACCCATAAATCGTATATTTACAGCCAATTGGTTTCTGACAAAGGTGTCAAGAACATACATTGGGGAAAGGATACCCTCTTTAATAAAATGGTGCTGGGAAAATTGTATATGCAGATGCAGAAGAATGAAACTGGACTTCTGTCTCTTACCGTATACAAAAATGAAATCAGATGGATTAGGCTTAAGACCTGAAACTATAAAATTACTAGAAGAAAACATGGGGAGACACTTCAGGACATTGATCTACGCAAATATTTTATGGCTAAGACCTCAAAAGCACAGGCAACAAAGATAAAAACAGACAAATGGGATTATATTAAGCTAAAAAGACGCTTCACAGCAAAGGAAACAGTCAATAGAGTGAATAGAGCCTGTTGAATGGGAGAAAATATTTGCAAACTGACCAGGGAGGAATAGAATATGCAAGGATCACAAATAACAGTAAAAAAAACAAAAACAAAAACAAAATAATTCAAATAAATGGCAGTCAAATGACATGAATAGACATTTCTCAAAACAAGAACATACAAATGGCCAATAGGTATATGAAGAAATACTCAACATCACTAATCATCAGGGAAATGCAAATCAAAACTGCAATGAGATGCCATCTTACCCCAGTCAGAATGATTATTATTATTATTATTATTTACAATTTTTTTGTTTGTTTTTAATTTTTAATTTTTATTTTTTTATTTTTTATTATACTTTAAGTTTTAGGGTACATGTGCACAATGTGCGGGTTAGTTACATATGTATACATGTGCCATGCTGGTGTGCTGCACCCATTAACTCGCCATTTAGCATTAGGTATATCTCCTAATGCTATCCCTCCCCCCTCCCCCCACCCCACAACAGTCCCCAGAGTGTGATGTTCCCCTTCCTGTGTCCATGTGTTCTCATTGTTCAATTCCCATCTATGAGTGAGAACATGCGGTGTTTGGTTTTTTGTCCTTGCGATAGTTTACTGAGAATGATGATTTCCAATTTCATCCATGTCCCTACAAAGGACATGAACTCATCATTTTTTATGGCTGCATAGTATTCCATGGTATATATGTGCCACATTTTCTTAATCCAGTCTGTCATTGTTGGACATTTAGGTTGGTTCCAAGTCTTTGCTATTGTGAATAGTGCTGCAATAAACATACGCGTGCATGTGTCTTTATAGCAGCATGATTTATAGTCCTTTGGGTATATACCCAGTAATGGGATGGCTGGGTCAAATGGTATTTCTAGTTCTAGATCACTGAGGAATCGCCACACTGACTTCCACAATGGTTGAACTAGTTTACAGTCCCACCAACAGTGTAAAAGTGTTCCTGTTTCTCCACATCCTCTCCAGCACCTGTTGTTTCCTGACTTTTTAATGATTGCCATTCTAACTGGTGTGAGATGGTATCTCATTGTGGTTTTGATTTGCATTTCTCTGATAGCCAGTGATGATGAGCATTTTTTCATGTGTCTCTTGGCTGCATAAATGTCTTCTTTCGAGAAGTGTCTGTTCATATCCTTTGCCCACTTTTTGATGGGGTGGTTTGTTTTTTTCTTGTAAATTTGTTTGAGTTCATTGTAGATTCTGGATATTAGCCCTTTGTCAGATGAGTAGGTTGCGAAAATTTTCTCCCATTTTGTAGGTTGCCTGTTCACTCTGATGGTAGTTTCTTTTGCTGTGCAGAAGCTCTTTAGTTTAATGAGATCCCATTTGTCAATTTTGGCTTTTGTTGCCATTGCTTTTGATGTTTTAAGACATGAAGTCCTTGCCCATGCCTATGTCCTGAATGGTAATGCCTAGGTTTTCTTCTAGGGTTTTTATGGTTTTAGGTCTAACGTTTAAGTCTTTAATCCATCTTGAATTGATTTTTGTATAAGGTGTAAGGAAAGGATCCAGTTTCAGCTTTCTACATATGGCTAGCCAGTTTTCCCAGCACCATTTATTAAATAGGGAATCCTTTCCCCATTGCTTGTTTTTCTCAGGTTTGTCCAAGATCAGATGGTTGTAGATACGCGGCGTTATTTCTGAGGGCTCTGTTCTGGTCCATTGATCTATATCTCTGTTTTGGTACCAGTACCATGCTGTTTTGGTTACTGCAGCCTTGTAGTATAGTTTGAAGTCAGGTAGTGTGATGCCCCCAGCTTTGTTCTTTTGGCTTAGGATTGACTTGGCGATGTGGGCTCTTTTTTGGTTCCATATGAACTTTAAAGTAGTTTTTTCCAATTCTGTGAAGAAAGTCATTGGTAGCTTGATGGGGATGGCATTGAATCTGTAAATTACCTTGGGCAGTATGGCCATTTTCACGATATTGATTCTTCCTACCCATGAGCATGGAATGTTCTTCCATTTGTTTGTATCCTATTTTATTTCCTTGAGCAGTGGTTTGTAGTTCTCCTTGAAGAGGTCCTTCACATCCCTTGTAAGTTGGATTCCTAGATATTTTATTCTCTTTGAAGCAATTGTGAATGGGAGTTCACTCATGATTTGGCTCTCTGTTTGTCTGTTGTTGGTGTATAAGAATGCTTGTGATTTTTGTACATTGATTTTGTATCCTGAGACTTTGCTGAAGTTGCTTATCAACTTAAGGAGATTTTGGGCTGAGACAATGGGGTTTTCTGGATATACAATCGTGTCGTCTGCAAACAGGGACAATTTGATTTCCTCTTTTCCTAATTGAATACCCTTGATTTCCTTCTCCTGCCTAATTGCCCTGGCCAGAACTTCCAACACTATGTTGAATAGGAGTGGTGAGAGAGGGCATCCGTCTTGTGCCAGTTTTCAAAGGGAATGCTTCCAGTTTTTGCCCATTCAGGATGACATTGGCTGTGGGTTTGTCATAGATAGCTCTTATTATTTTGCGATACGTCCCATCAATACCTAATTTATTGAGAGTTTTTAGCATGAAGTGTTGTTGAATTTTGTCAAAGGCCTTTTCTGCATCTATTGAGATAATGCTGTGGTTTTTGTCTTTGGTTCTGTTTATATGCTGGATTACATTTATTGATTTGCGTATATTAAACCAGCCTTGCATCCCAGGGATGAAGCCCACTTGATCGTGGTTGATAAGCTTTTTGATGTGCTGCTGGATTCGGTTTGCCAGTATTTTACTGAGGATTTTTGCATCAATGTTCATCAAGGATATTGGTCTAAAATTCTCTTTTTTGGTTGTGTCTCTGCCCGGCTTTGGTATCAGGATGATGCTGGCCTCATAAAATGAGTTAGGGAGGATTCCCTCTTTTTCTATTGATTGGAATAGTTTCAGAAGGAATGGTACCAGTTCCTCCTTGTACCTCTGGTAGAATTCGGCTGTGAATCCATCTGGTCCTGGACTCTTTTTAGTTGGTAAGCTATTGATTATTGCCACAATTTCAGATCCCGTTATTGGTCTATTCAGAGATTCAAGTTCTTCTGGTTTAGTCTTGGGAGAGTGTATGTGTTGAGGAATTTATCCATTTCTTCTACATTTTCTAGTTTATTTGCATAGAGGTGTTTGTAATATTCTCTGATGGTAGTTTGTATTTCTGTGGGATCGGTGGTGATATCCCCTTTATCATTTTTTATTGCATCTATTTGATTCTTCTCTCTTTTTTTCTTTATTAGTCTTGCTAGTGGTCTATCAATTTTGTTGATCCTTTCAAAAAACCAGCTCCTGGATTCATTAATTTTTTGAAGGGTTTTTTGTGTCTCTATTTCCTTCAGTTCTGCTCTGATTTTAGTTATTTCTTGCCTTCTGCTAGCTTTTGAATGTGTTTGCTCTTGCTTTTCTAGTTCTTTTAGTTGTGATGTTAGGGTGTCAGTTTTGGATCTTTCCTGCTTTCTCTTGTGGGCATTTAGTGCTATAAATTTCCCTCTGCACAGTGCTTTGAATGTGTCCCAGAGATTCTGGTACGTTGTGTCTTTGTTCTCGTTGGTTTCAAAGAACATCTTTATTTCTGCCTTCATTTCGTTATGTACCCAGTAGTCATTCAGGAGCAGGTGGTTCAGTTTTCATGTGGTTGAGTGGTTTTGAGTGAGTTTCTTAATCCTGAGTTCTAGTTTGATTGCACTGTGGTCTGAGAGACAGTTTGTTATAATTTCTGTTCTTTTTCATTTGCTGAGGAGAGCTTTACTTCCAAGTATGTGGTCAATTTTGGAATAGGTGTGGTGTGGTGCTGAAAAAAATGTATATTCTGTTGATTTGGGGTGGAGAGTTCTGTAGATGTCTATTAGGTCCACTTGGTGCAGAGCTGAGTTCAATTCCTGGGTATCCTTGTTGACTTTCTGTCTCGTTGATCTGTCTAATGTTGACAGTGGGGTATTAAAGTCTCCCACTATTAATGTGTGGGAGTCTAAGTCTCTGTGTAGGTCACTCAGGACTTGCTTTATGAATCTGGGTGCTCCTGTATTGGGTGCATATATATTTAGGATAGTTAGCTCTTCTTGTTGAATTGATGCCTTTACCATTATGTAATGGCCTTCTTTGTCTCTTTTGATCTTTGTTGGTTTAAAGTCTGTTTTATCAGAGACCAGGATTGCAACCCCTGCCTTTTTTTGTTTTCCATTTGCTTGGTAGATCTTCCTCCATCCTTTTATTTTGAGCCTATGTGTGTCTCTGCACGTGAGATGGGTTTCCTGAATACAGCACACTGATGGTTCTTGACTCTTTATCCAATTTGCCAGTCTGTGTCTTTTAATTGGAGCATTTAGTCCATTTACATTTAAAGTTAATATTGTCATGTGTGAATTTGATCCTGTCATGATGTTAGCTGTTTATTATGCTCGTTAGTTGATGCAGTTTCTTCCTAGTCTTGATGGTCTTTACATTTTGGCATGATTTTGCAGCAGCTGGTACCGGTTGTGCCTTTTACATGTTTAGTGCTTCCTTCAGGAGCTCTTTTAGGGCAGGCCTGGTGGTGACAAAATCTCTCAGCATTTGCTTGTCTGTAAAGTATTTTATTTCTCCTTCACTTATGAAGCTTAGTTTGGCTGGATATGAAATTCTGGGTTGAAAATTCTTTTCTTGAAGAATGTTGAATATTGTTCCCCACTCTCTTCTGGTTTGTAGAGTTTCTGCCGAGAGATCCGCTGTTAGTCTGATGGGCTTCCCTTTGTGGGTAACCCGACCTTTCTCTCTGGCTGCCCTTAACATTTTTTCCTTCATTTCAACTTTGGTGAATCTGACAATTCTGTGTGTTGGAGTTGCTCTTCTCGAGGAGTATCTTTGTGGTGTTCTCTGTATTTCCTGAATTTGAATGTTGGCCTGCCTTGCTAGATTGGGGAAGTTCTCCTGGATGATATCCTGAAGAGTGGTTTCCAACTTGTTTCCATTCTCCCTGTCACTTTCAGGTATACCAATCAGACGCAGATTTGGTCCTTTCACATAATCCCATATTTCTTGGAGGTTTTGTTCGTTTCTTTTTATTGTTTTTTCTCTGGACTTCCCTTCTCGCTTCATTTCATTCATTTCATCTTCCATCACTGATACCGTTTCTTCCAGTTGGTCGCATCGGCTTCTAAGGCTTCTGCATTCTTCACGTAGTTCTCGAGCCTTGGCTTTCAGCTCCATCAGCTCCTTTAAGCACTTCTCTGTATTGGTTATTCTAGTTATACATTCTTCTAAAGTTTTTTCAAAGTTTTCAACTTCTTTGCCTTTGGTTTGAATTTCCCCTTGTAGTTCGCTGATCGTCTGAAGCCTTCTTCTCTCAACTTGTCAAAGTCATTCTCCTTCTAGCTTTGTTCCGTTGCTGGTGAGGAACTGCGCTCCTTTGGAGGAGGAGAGGTACTCTGCTTTTTAGAGTTTCCAGTTTTTCTGCTCTGTTTTTTCCCCATCTTTGTGGTTTTATCTACTTTTGGTTTTTGATGATGGTGTTGTACAAATGGGTTTTTGATGTGGATGTCCTTTCTGTTTGTTAGTTTTCCTTCTAACAGACAGGACCCTCAGCTGCAGGTCTGTTGGAGTTTGCTAGAGGTCCACTCCAGACCCTGTTTGCCTGGGTATCAGCAGCGGTGTCTGCAGAACCGCAGAGTTTCGTGATCTGCGAATGCTGCTGTCTGATCGTTCCTCTGGAAGTTTTGTCTCAGAGGAGTACCCGGCCGTGTGAGGTGTCAGTCTGCCCCTGCTGGGGGGTGCCTCCCAGTTCGGCTGCTCGGGGGTCAGGGGTCAGGGACCCACTTGAGGCAGTCTTCCCGTTCTTAGATCTCCAGCTTCGTGCTGGGAGAACCACTGCTCTCCTCAAAGCTGTCAGACAGGGATATTTAAGTCTGCAGAGGTTACTGCTGTCTTTTTGTTTGTCTGTGCCCTGCCCCCAGAGGTGGAGCCTACAGAGGCAGGCAGGCAGGCCTCCTTGAGCTGTGGTGGGCTCCACCCAGTTCGAGCTTCCCAGCTGCTTTGTTTACCTTAGTAAGCCTGGGCAATGGTGGGCGCCTCTCCCCCAGCCTCACTGTCGCCTTGCAGTTTGATCTCAGAGTGCTGTGCTAGCAATCAGCGAGACTCCATGGGCGTAGGACCCTCCGAGCCAGGTGCGGGATATAATCTCCTGGTGTGCCGTTTCCTAAGCCCGTCGGAAAAGCGCAGTATTCAGGTGGGAGTGACCCGATTTTCCAGGTGCCGTCTGTCACCCCTTTCCTTGACCAGGAAAGGGAACTCCCTGACCCCTTGCGCTTCCCGAGTGAGGCAATGCCTCGCCCTGCTTCGGCTGGCGCACGGTGCGCTGCACCCACTGTCCTGCGCCCACTGTCTGGCACTCCCTAGTGAGATGAACCCGGTACCTCAGATGGAAATGCAGAAATCACCCGTCTTCTGCGTCGCTCACGCTGGGAGCCGTAGACTGGAGTTGTTCCTTTTCGGCCATAGAATGACTATTATTAAACAGAAAAAATAACAGAAGCTGGCAAAGATGTGGATAAAGGGGAACTCTTACACGCTGGTGGTGGGAATGTAAATTAAAACAGCCATTATGGAAAATAGGGAGATTTCTCAAAAATGAAAAATAGAACTACCATATGATCCAACAATCCGAATACTGGGCATTTATCCAAAGGGAAAGAGTTCAGTATGTTAAAAGAATACCTGTACTTCCATGTTTATTGCAGTACTGTTCACAATAGCAAAGATATGGAATCAACCTACATTCCCATTGATGGATGGATAAAATAATGTGGTATATATACATAGTAGAATACCGTTAGGCCATAAGAAAGAAAGAAATCATGTCATTTGCAGCAACATAGATGGAACTGGAGGTTAAGTGAAATCAGCCTGGCACAGAAAGACAAGTACCACGTGTTCTTATACATATGTGGTACCTAAAAAATTCATTTCATTGAGGTAAAGAATAGAATGATAGATAGGAGAAGCTGAGAATGGTGTGTGGGTGGGCTAGGGAGTGGGGCAGTATGAAGAGAGGTTGGCTAATGAGTACAAACATACAGTTAGATAAAAGGTATAAGTTCTAATGTTTGATAGAGTAGGGTAACTATAGTTAACAATGTATTCCATATTTCAAAATAGCTAGAAGGCAGGATTTGAATTGTTCTCAACACAGAAATGGTGAATACTCGAGGCAATAGATACGCCAGATACCCTGACATGATCATTACACATTCTTTGCATGTAACAAAGTATCACATGTACCCCACAAGTATGAACAAATATGGTGTATCAATAAAAATAAATAAGATCTATACAAACAATGGAATGTTATTCAGCTATAAAGAAAAATAAGTATCGATACGTGCTAAAACATGGGTGGTCCTTGAAAACATTATGCTGAGTGAAAGGAGATAGTCACAACACACACTTATTGTATGATTCCATTTATATGAATTGCCCAGAATGGGAAAAATCTAATGAGACATAAAGTAGCTTAGTGGTTGCTTAGAGGCTAGGGGCATGGGGGTAGGATGCAGAATGACAGCTAGTATGAAAATGTTCTAAATTAGATTGTGGTGATGCATGCATAACCCTGTTAACTTACTAAAAAACATTGAATTATGTCCTTTAAGTGGGTTACTTGTATGGTATGTGAATTATATTTCAGTGAAGCTGTTCAAAAAGTGATAGGTTCATGGATTGAAGATTCCCAGTAGAACAAAGGATTATTGGAGTTTTAAGATTCATCTTTGTAGATATTGAAATCACTAGTGATTATGATATAAATATTGTTGGAAAGAGTGACAGCCAAGAACCAATACTTTCAAAAAACAGGGGGAAATAATCTGCAGGAGAGCAGATAATTGCAGTAAGAAGGGATATTTGTTAGTGTTGTTGATGATGTAAGATGTAAAGGTGAATGCTTTCATGACGAAGAAAGAGAAAATGTTAAGTAGAAACGAAGAACATGAAGATCACCTACTCCATATTCAAGGCCCAAAATACACGAGAAGTGGAAGAAAAAGCAGCTACCACTTGATAGAGCCTACAGAGAAAGCAGGGTCATCAGGGCAGAGCTTCTATGATAGACTTTTATATTGACCCTAAAACACTGAAATTCATAAGGTTACTTTCTGGATACTTTCAGCTTCCTACCTGAAGTTTTTGTTCTGTCACCTTTTTCATGAATTGTATGTCATGAAAGTTGAGTCTGTTTTTCAATGGATTACTTGATCAAATTAGTGTTCTTGTTCTCCTACTTAATCTATTTCACATTCCTAATGTATAAGGCTGCATAATTGGTCAGTTCTGATTTATTGTTGTTTTGTGAGAAAATAAAGGATGTGAATACTTGCCAGGTTAGATTTCTAATTTACAGGAATCTTGTCACCCTAATAGGTTGATATGTCTCTCCAAAAATTATAAAAGAGTTGTTGATTAATTGTAGTATAATAATGACTGCTAGTGTCCATGGGAGAACAGAAATAATTTGTTCTTTTTCTAACTTTTATTTGTCTTTTCTGAGTCTTCTAACAAGCAGATAGCCTCTTTTCTTCATTATTCAGTTCCATACCTTTTAAAAAAACATTTTTACTTGAAAGGGTTTCTTAATCAGAAACAATTGATTTCAGTATTATGAAATAGCCCTCTCATCTTTGAAAAATCAGTCTCCAGGAATAGCATAAAATTTGTTTTTAGCAAGATAATTTTATGTTGTTAATTATCTATAAAGGTCTCAAAAGTACTGAAGGATCACCTAGATCAATGAATCCAGAGATGTAAAATAATATACCTTAAGCAAAAATCATTGAATAAATACTTCCATTTCTAAATTAGTCAATTTCAGCTGCCCCCAAAGTAAGATTTATGAAAACTGTAGATGTTGCCATTTGTGCCACTGCCTTAAAGCTATTTAATCCTCTACTGCTATCAGCTGTGAAGTTAACTCTACTGTCAAACAATGTGAAATCTTGGATTTTTTAATACATCATGCATAAAAATACAGAAGGAACAAATTTATTACTATCTATTATGTTCCAAGCAGGGGAAATATTTAAAATGATCACACTGGTACTATCATGACATTGACCATTCAGAAAAGATGCTGGTCCTTGGATCATAAGAGTACGTCCTGACTGAATAACAGATCTGGTCCTAGACAGTTTAGTGTTTTGTATTCAAATTTATTTTCAGTCATGTCTTCATGGTAGACATTGTTTTTTCTATTTTACAAATGAAAACCCTAAGACTTAAAAGAGATAAGTAACTTATGCAAGATCACATAGCAATTAGTAGAGCTGGGATTCAAATTAGTTTTATTTGGTTCTAAATTCTATGCCATTTTCACTGTTCTACTGCCTTGATAAACTTAAAACCCATCTGCTTTCTATCAAGAACTGAGTTCACAATAATTTATCACTTGTTTGGAAGAACAGATCATTGTGCTAATTTTGGAATTTCCCCCAAAATAAGCTACGTTTCTATGAATACTTCTTAAACTTTTTTCTTTCTTATTCTATATTAGGACGTCTTGCATGGCTGGTATACTTAGTTGGGACAGTTGTAGGAGGAAGATTAACATATACCAGTACAGATGAGCATGATGCTATGGATGGAGAATTATCCTGTCGGTAAGTAAGAGCTATGTAATTTACTGAAATGTGCTAAATAGTTAAAAAAAATTAGTTATTGAACTAGTATTGTGAGTGAAGACATTTTGTATGTGGCCTTTTGAGGAAGGTATTATTTCCCTTTTTATTGGTGAGAAAACCAAGGCTCAAAGGTTAAATGATTTGTAGAAGTCAAATCTCTAATAAGTGATAGACTCAAAATATTTTGTACATGTTTGTGCAAATAATGTGATAAAGATTTAGGTTGCTTTTTATTACTTAGGATCTGAGCAAGCACATACAGTTGGTGTGTATTGGAAAGGTGGCAAAATTGGGTGACATACATCCAATCAGAAAGTATTAGGTAGTCAGTTACCCATCGCAGGTTTTGTCACCTATTGGCCACCATCTTAGGAAAAAGCAGTTGAATTATTCTCTTCAAGTTCCTATTCTAACCTGAGGAAAATTTCTATATGTGAATAATACAAGTGAATTGATTTTCTATATATTTCAATTTATTTTTAATAACAAATCTCCTTATAACAGCGTCATACATGTTTTTATTGAAGACTTAAACATTCAAATGAAAATAAAAATTATATACTAATTTGGAGATAACCACTACTATTATTTTGTAAAGTCCCTTTGAGTCTTTTTAATTAATGTGTATGGTATGTTTACTGCATGTGTGTTTTTCAACTTTTCTTAAACTTTACAAAACAATATAAGATGGAGCTAATAATAATACCTAACTTATTTTGGGCTATTATAAGGAATTTATTTTTTTAAATGCTTAGAACAGTGCCTGGCAATTAGTGATATATTTTACACACATACACACACACACACACACACACTCAACCCCACCCACCCACCCCAACACCACTTTTTAAAATCAAATGCAATATCAACATTTTACCTGGACATTAAATTTTCTAAATTTAGAAAATTCCTTGTTTTTGGAATTTTAGGTTGTTCCTCAATTTTTTTTATTATAAATTACTTTTAGATATCCTAAATTATTTTTAGTTATATCTTTATGTAGATTGAAATAATTTCATTAGAGTTCGTTCTTAAATGCAGAATAGCTGGTCAAAGGTTATGTAGCATTTTAAAGACTTTCAATACCCATTACCACACGGTGTTATGAAAAAGGACCAATGTATCCTCTGAACCAAGGGTCCCTAACCCCTGAACTGGTCCACAGCCCGTTGGGAACTGGGCTGCATAGCAGGAGGTGAGCAAGGATTACCGCCTGAGCTCCACCTCCTGTCAGATCAGCAGGGACATAGATTCTCATAGGAGGGTGAACCCTAAACTACACATGTGAGGGATCTAGGTTGCATGCTCCGTACGGGAATCTAATGCCTGGTGATCTGAGGTGGAACAGTTTCATCCTGAGACCATCACCCCACACCACCCCAAACCCCGTCCATGGAAACATTGTCTTCCAGGAAACTGGTCCCTGGTGCCAAAAAGGTTGGGGATCACTGTGCTGAACCCAAATTGTATAATAGTTAACATTTGTTAGTGGTTGAACTGCCAGATAGTAGGGTTCATATTGTTGCCAGTTTATAGTTAACAAATGTGTTATTTCAATTTGTATTTATTTGGTTACTAGTAGAATCATTCTTTTCCACTCCCAGCTTTGCCGCTTTTTCTTTGTGATTTTTATATCTATATTGATTATATTATCTACCTGCTTTTCTTTTGTGATGATCTTTTCTAACTTATTTGTAAGAGCTCAGTATGTGTATATATACACTGAATGAACTCTGTAGAGGAACGAACTCTAATGAAATTATTTCAGTCTACATAAAGATATAACTAAAAATAATTTAGTTATATCTAAAAGTAATTTCTAATAAGAAAAAAATTGAGGAACAACCTAAAATTCCTGTATATATATATATATCTCAGAGATCTTAATATTTTGCTCCTCATTTTGAAAATGTTTTCTCCGTATTTTTACTTCAGAAATTTCTTCTTTACTGGCTTTAAATATTATGTATTCAGATCTATGGACTTTTTCCTTCATATTTCTCTGCTGCTTATATTTAGAAAGATTTTTTTTCCACTTCTGATTAATAAAAATATCCACCTGTATTTTCTCCCAGCTGTCTTTGGTATTATTAATAGCTTTTTATATTTATTTTTAATATGTCTTGACATTTGGTTTCATATATTTTTTCCAAAATTTCCAGTTAATGCCAATCCTACCCTCTACTGATTTGAAGTGCCACTTATATCTTACACAAAATTATTTCATCTTTTTTCAGGCTTTTCATACTTTTCCATTGATCTTAGAAGTATATTGTTATATATTTTTACCCTATTAAAGACCTTAAAATTGTTATACCTAGTTGTGATATTCTCCTTCATTATTATTCTTAGATATATTTCTAAGTGCTTAATAAATTTATTGTACTTTTGTATAAAAAATTTCATTTTGTTCCATTCCCTTTTTAACCTTTAAACTATTTCTTCAATAAAATGTGAATCTTCATGGACCATGAATATTTTTAGTTTTTCTAAGATTTATTATTTTCTCTATCAAATTAAATTACTTGAAAATATGAATAATAGGTGTTTGGGGCCTCCTTAAAGTGCTTTAGTTACTTTTCAACCAAGCAAAAAATTTGCTACTCAATCTCCCGAGTAGCTGGGATTACAGGCATATGCCACCACGCCTGGCTAATTTTGTATTTTTAGCAGAGATGGGGTTTCTCCATGTTGGTCAGGCTGGTCTCGAACTCTTGACCTCAGGTGATCTGCCTGCCTTGGCCTCCCAAAGTGCTGGGATTACAGGCGTGAGCCACTGTGCCCAGCTGATTTTTTTTTAAAGTTTAATCATCAAGTAGGGAAATACAAGACTCGGCGCAGTGGCTCACGCCTGTAATCCCAGCACTTTGGGAGGCCAAGGCAGGTGGATCACGAGGTCAGGAGATCGAGACCATCCTGGCTAACACGGTGAAACCCTGTCTCTACTAAAAATACAAAAATTAGCCAGGTGTGGTGGCGGGCGCCTGTAGTCCCAGCTACTCTGGAGGCTGAGGCAGGAGAATGGTGTGAACCCCGGAGGCGGAGCTTGCAGTGAGCCGAGATCGTGCCACTGCACCCCAGCCTGGGCAACAGAGCAAGACTCCGTCTCAAACACACACACACACACACACACACACGCACACTGCCACTATCTCGTGAGAAAACGTATATTAGGAAATAAAGTAGGTATGTATTTGCCAATGAGAAACAAATATTAGTTTTTTATTTAAGCAGCAAACGTGTTGAACGTGTTGAACTAAGATTTGTGTTTTGGCCTGCATTTCCTGGAAAACAGCCTTGGGTGAAGTTCATGGGCTAATATTTTTCTGGAGGTTAGGAAGAAGAGTACATTTTTAGAGAAGAAAGAATAAGAGGAAAGGGAAAGTAAGTGAGACAATAAGAGAAAACAAATACAGTCAATTTTCATTATTCCTGGATTCCATTTTTTGTGAATTTGCCTACTTCATAAAATGTGTTTCTAACCCCAAAATCAGTACTCATGGTGCTTTTGTGGTCATTTGCAGACATGTGCTTAGGGATGAAAAAATTTGAGTTTTGTGTTGCACTTTCCCAACTGAGGTTGAACAAGGTGATACTCTGCCTTGTTTCAGCTCCTGTACTGCAAATAATTGTCCTTTTTTATGTTCTGTTTAGAGCCACATTTGTCATACTTTTGTGCTTTTTGTTGGTGCTTTCAGTGTTTAAAATAGCCCAGCTGTATTGTTAAAGTGCTATTTAGTGTTCCTAAATACAAAAAGACTGTCATGTGCCATACATGGGTTAGATTAGCTTTGTTTGGGTACCAGTGGGAGTACTGTGAATACTGCAGTAGTCTGTGAGTTCAGTGTTAACAAGTCAACAATATATTTGAAAAAGCCTCTCTAAACAGAAACACAACTGCAATCCATTGACCAGAATGTTGTCACCAGAGGCTTGCAGGAACCTAATTCTGTATTTTACCTAGGAGCAATGGTTCATTATTCACTAATTCAGTGTTCACAGTGACTATAGAACATAACTACCATGAATAATGAGAACCAACTATGTAAGGTGGTGTATTACTGAGAAAATACAACTGGTTGCTTGCTTTTATAAGAATTTTCCTGGAGGCCACACGAAACCACTTGTGCCTCAGAACAACTGATGGTTGGGGCAGTAAGGACAAGCCGTATATCCATTGGCTTCTTTCTGTGTCTCGTTTCTTACTGTCTACTCCTTATGTCTACTCCTGGGGTATTTCACTTTTCCACACTTCTCAGTTGTGTTTCCTGGCCTCTTTGAGGAGCTGCTGGGAAGACAGAGCTTTAATTGGTCCTGTTGGAGCTATGAACAGGAATGGTGGTTTGTCTCTCTTTTCTGGGAAGATTTATAACTACAGAAACTGTGTGAGTCTTTTCTGGGGCTACAAGACAAGTGGCTGAAGCCAGGGGTGAGGTGAGAGGTGATAGTGTGGTTGGTGGGTGTGCAAGCAGGGCCAAGCAAATTCAAGGTGGGGCATATTCTAAGACTTACACAACAGTCTGGAAATAAATATGCATTTTAGAATATTGAGATTCTTAATTAAGAATGATGTCTTAACGTAAAATTACAAAAAAATCACTTTCATATGAAGATGTTCCAAATAATTGGAACTACAGTACTGTGACTTTCTATATGTTATATATAATAGCATTCCAACTCCTCAGAAAACACTACCAAATTAGAAGATCATGAAGCTCCTGCCAAAAATTTATGTGCTATTTTGGCATGAAAAGTTGAAGAGTCATAAAAGCTCCTAACATTGTGATGGTTTATAATTATGACTGAAACATGCTACTTTAAACATAGGAAATAAATATATTTACACTCAGGCCACATAATTCTAATTAAATAAAGACATTTATAGTCATTTTAGTTTCATTCATCATGACTAAAATGAAAACCTCTTGAGAGATTCTCCAGGGATTTTGTCTTATTCATCATGCGTCCTGTTAACTCATTTATGCATGCAGTTGCAATTTTTTAAATTTTTGCTATCAGACCTTGGCGATGACCTTGAACAATAGGATATAAATAACTCCCACATGCTTAGCATTCCAATAATGGAACACTAGGCATAAATGTAATCCACTAGTGCTAGTAGAGTGAGTGCTAGCTTCTTTCAGACCTATTCTACTTAGCTGTGCCACCCTGTGTCTCTCATTGCTCTCACCTACCCATCTCCCAGTCATCCCTCATTATCAAGACTTTAATAACTAGCTCAGAGTTTTCCTCTCTCTCCCAAACCCTACTATTTTATAAATAACTTCAACTGCTTTCTGATCAGATAATATTTCTCCCCTTTTCCTACTCATAAGCCTCCAGTGGCTTCCTATCACACTTGAGACAAATTTCAAGGCCCTTGTGATGGCCCAGAGTATCCTGTGCTACTTCTGACCTCATTTCCTACCCTTTCCCATTTAACACTGGCCTCCTTGCTGTCCTTTGAGTATTACCAGTGTGTTTTCACTTTAGGGCCTTTGCACTTCTCTTTCTTCTGCTAAGAATACTTTCTTCCAGATGTTTGTATAGTACATTTGGCCCCTGAACAATGTGGGAGTTAGGGGCACCATCCTTCCACACAGTTGAAAATCTGCCTATAACTTTAGACTCCCCCCAAATTTAACTACTAATAGCCTACTGCTGACTGTAAACCTTATTGATAACATAAACAGTCAATTAAAACATATTTTGTATGTTATATGTATTCTATACTGTATTCTAACAAAGGAAGCTAGAGAAAAGAAAATGTTGCTAAGAAAATCATAAGGAAGAGAAAATAAATTTTCTGTTCATTAAGTGGTTCTTCATAAAGGTCTTCATCCTCCTCATCTTAAATATTGGGTAGGCTTAAATGCTGAGAAGGCGAAGTTGGTCTTACTCTCTCAGGGATGGCAGAGGCGCAAGAAAATTTGCGTGTAAGTGGACCCGCACAGTTCAAACCTGTGTTGTTCAAGGGCAAACTATTCTCCCTCACTTCAGTCAGGTCTGTACTCAGATGTCTTTTTCAAAGAGGGCTCCTCTGACCTCCGTATCCAAAATAACATCCTTACCCCACTTTATTTTTCTTAATAGTACTTATTACCTCTGGATGTTGTTTATTCTACTAGAGTAAGGGAAGGAATAAGCTTTGTTTTGCTTACCGCTGTATTTTATCTCCTCTGTGTAGCAAAACCTTAACCCTGAGGGAATTTAGGGTTTTTTCTAATTTGTTGAGTGATAGTAACAGAAATTGCACACTTCTGTGGATAGGACCCATTGTCACTTGTTGTTTTTAACCTCAACTAGGCCCTCAGCATTGCTCAGTGATTCTATTTTGTTTCAGTAATTCTTGTCTTCTGACTTCTAAACACCTATTGGGCTGTTTCAGTGGGATGTTGTATCCCACATGCACCTCTAATTCAGTGACTAAAATTAAACTCATCTTTTCCGTCACCTAACCCTGACTCTTCACATGTCTCTTCATCGTACACTCAGTTTCCCAAGCCTGAATCATGAGAGTTATCCTTAACTTTTGCCTTTTTTCTCTCTAGCATTCATATAGTCATCAAGTTCTGTCAGTTCTGCCTTTTAGTTACCTCAGTTAGTCCACCTGTCCTATCTCCTCTGCCAGTTTAGCTACTATCATCTTTCACCTGCATTAGTAGTACAGTTTTTAAATGGACTTTTTGCTTCCTTTTTGCAGCCAGAGTAATCTTTCTAAAGTACAGATCTGATTATGTCAATGCTTTGCTTGAACTATGCAATGACTTCATTGTTTTTAAGATGAACAACATGGCTTATCAGGCTGTTCATTATCTGGCTCCTGCCTGTCCCATTAGCCTCATTTTCTGCCATTCACTACATTATAGCCATGTTGAACATTATACAGCTGAGTAGCTGGAATACAGGCTCCTGCCACCACGCCTGGCTAATTTTTTTATTTTTAGTAGAGGCAGGATTTCACCATGTTGGCCAGGATGATCTCAAACTCCTGACCTCAAGGGATCTGCCTGCCTTGGGCTCCCAAAGTGCTGGGATTCCAGGCGTGAGCCACTGCGCCTGGCCCCCTGCCCCTTTAGATGGCTACACATGCTTTCCTGTTTGTCGCAACACTCTATGGCTTTGCCTTGTTCCATCCTAGAATATTAGGAAATAGCGTTTGTTATAGGACTTGTCATTCTTTTTTCCAGCTGCTTCTTTTATCTTCCTCTTGATAGATTATAGATTTCTAGAGGACTGGGGATATATAGGTCTTGTACTTTGTTGTATTTTGAATGCCTGACACATATCTGACATATAGTGGGTCCTCAAATTTGTTGACTGAATAAATGCTTATTTAGTTGGATACCTAGGAAAATTCAGAACAGTTATCCAAAATTCATTTCATTGTGTTTGAAATGGCATGCTTATACTTGGATCAAAAATTATTTATCTTTTTATTCTGTGCTTTTTACCAGAAATAATTTAAGATAAACGAATAATATATGTAGGACAATAAATTGAAACTGGGAATGGATATTATACACACATTGAGCATCCCTAATCCAAAAATCTGAAATTTGAAATGCTTCAAAATCTGAAACAGTTTGAGCATCAACATGAATCTCAAAGGTCATGCTTAAAGGAAATGCTCATTGAAGCATTTCAGATTATGGATTTTTGGATTCGAGATGCTCAGATGGTAAGTATAATGCAAATATTCCAAATTTCAAAAAAATTAAAAATCTGAAACACTTCTGGTCTGAAGCATTTCACAAAAGGGATACTTAACCTGTATATATTGGTATGTATAGGCATTAGTCTTATACACTTGTTAGAGGTGGCAGCACATCTTCAGAGGGCACTGTGGTAGAGACTGTCAATTGTCTTTCATCTCTTCTTCCTTTCCCTTCCCATAATAAAGTGCTTGATTGTTTTCTTGAGCAAATGACCACTCTGAATAAAGACTAGATTTTCTAGGTTGTTTTGCAGCTAGGTATGGCAAAGTGATCATGTTCTGAGTGTAAATGAACATGTTATGTGTAATATATGTAGACCTAATGGGTGGAGCTGAAGAAGCTACCTTAGACCACAAAGTGCTTGTGGAGGCAAGTGTAACAACAAGATGGAAGGAACCTGAGCCCCTGATACATCATGGAGCACCAACTAGCTTTAGGGAACTACCCTGGATTTTTGCTTGAGAGAGAAATAAACATTTGTATTATTTAAGCCATTGTTATTTTGGATTTCATACACTTGCAGCTGAACCTGTACAACTGCTAAAACTTCTTTGACAAATGGATCGTATACCCTGCTGGGAACTCATTCCTACTCTCCTGCTGGTGGGGATGTCATTGCCTCTTAGGCAAATGCAGATCACCAGCTTAAAATGAGTTGTAAAGGCACCCCAACAAACTTTTTGTTCCACATCTTCTTTGAATTGGGGAATGTGTGCTATAAAAAGGAAATAAAAGTAAATAAGAGAAAGTGCATAAAATCAACAAAGAACTTGAGTAGGAGAAGGGAGATCCTATGCAATGAGGAATTTAAAAGCAAGATACACCTTATTTAAGTCACTTGACAAATCACTTGGCTCCAGAGATGAAGTTTGCTGTATATATCTATTTATTTAACTAAAACTTACTCCAATAATCTGCTAATTCACCAGTACACAGATTTTAAAATTTAGCTTTACTCCTCCTCTCAAAATTAGAAGATAAACATATCACACATCCTATTAGGAAAAAAACCTCAAAACCTGTTTATAATAATCTAATTCTTAAATCTAATTCCTCAGCAAGTTCTCCATAAATCTTAGCAGTACTGAGAATATTTGGTATGCAAAGGGTACTTTTAAATAAGGAGCTTTATTTATAAATATAGGAAATAATCACTATAAAAACGCTTGTCAAAATATTTTTTCATAACATGTTGGCAATACATAGCAAGTTTTTAAAAATTTTCATATGCTGTGACCTAGACGTTTTGTTTCGAGAAGTCATTGAGGGTAAAGGAGGGGAAAGTAGTTATGTTTTACTTAGAAATATGAATTTTTATCCAAAATAAGATGATTAAATTTTGATGTAGCCTTAATTTTATGCAACCATTAAAAACAGTGCTTTGGAAAATTATTTAATAACATGGTAAAAATAATTGGTCAAGATATATTTAGTGTGATGGATTGTAGAAAAGAATAAAAGGTTCAGTAAGTGTTCTGAATGCATAAGTGAATCCTAGTATATATGATAAATACTTCATAATGGTGAACAAAAGATAGTCTCTACAGGAAATAAATGGTTTTGAAGCAACTGGGTAGGCATCTTTAAAAAATAATGTTAGCTCCTTGTCTCGCACTGTATAATCAAGATGAATCTCAGTGTATCATAAAGGTAAATGTAGGAAAAAAGAATCACAAAAATACCTGATTCAGGTATGACCTTGCTATTATGTAAAATCCATGAAAGAAAAAATTGAACAAATTTTCTGCATGAGAAAAACAATAACAAAAACTTCTGCATGACGTTAAACATTATAAAGTGGTAGTCCCCAGGGACTGGTTTAGTGGAAGATGGTTTTTCCATGGACCGGGGCAGGGGATGGTTTCAGGATGAAACTGTTCCACCTCAGATCACCAGGCATTAGATTGTCATACAGAGCACACAACCTAGATCCCTCGCATGCAGTTCACAGTAGGGTTTGCCCTCCTGTGAGAATCTAGTGCTGCAGCCTATCTGACAGGAGGCGGAGCTCAGGCGATAATGCTTGCTTGCTCATTGCCCACCTCCTGCTGTGCAGCCTGGTTCCTAACAGGCCACGGACTAGTACCGGTCTGCAGCCCAGGGTTTGGGGACCCTTGTCATAAAGTCAAGAGACAAATTAAACACAAAATTGTTTACAGTTCAATTATAGACAAAGGGGTCAACCCTCTGATATACAAATAATTTGTAAAACTCAGTAATTAAGAGACAACCAAATAGAAAAAAAATCAGCAAAGGATATGAGCAAACAGGTCACAGAAAATGACATGGGAAATTTTTAACCTCGCATAGATAAGAGGTGTACAAATTGAAATACACCGAAATGCCATTTTTCAACTTTCCAGAAATTCTAATTGTCTGTCATCCTGAATTATCTTGTCTGTGTGTATATACACACTCTTAGGGAGTGTTGGTAAGAGTATAAGTTATTTCAATTTTTATGGAGTACACTTTGGTAATAGCTATCAAAATTATAATAATTTATGCTGTTCGAGTGAATAGCTTGACTTTTTGAAATGTATGTTATAGATGGACATGTGTGAAATGACATATGCAAGATTGTTAATTGCAGTATTTTGTAACAGCAAAAAATTATAAACAACCTTAGTGTCCATCAATAGGGAAATGTTTGAAAATATTATGGTGTATTCATATAATGGAATGTTAAGCAGCTTCAGAAGAGAATGAGGAACCTCCTTATGCCTGATGTGTAAAGAGCTCTAAGATTCATTGTTAAATGGAAAAAGCTAAGCTTAGAACCATGTGGGTAATATGTTCTATGTGTTCAGAAGGGTTGGGAGGAGAATCTGTAGTCATATCTGCCTGTACATACATAAAACATTCTCTGGAAGGACATATAAACTATTAATAATGTGATATATATGTTCATGTGTGCATATATGGAAGAAACTGGGTGGGTCAGGGCTAGGCAGAGCTGCCTTTGTGCAAATTAGAAAAGGATACTGCTTCATCAACCTCTACTTCTGTCTTGAAAAATTATTATATTATATTGATTTTGTTAGCACAAGGTACTTGGCGGTCATCCACCAGAAAATTTTAATGAAAATAGATAATATTGAAGGATTTTTTTTTTGAGGTTCTGCACTAAGTTTTTCATTATATTGAATTAAGCTTTTTCTGTAGGAAATTTAACATAATCTTCAGTTCATTTATAATTTTCTAATAATAATAATTTTGAATAATAATAAATAGAAAAGTTATGATTTTCTCTTAATAATAGTTTAACTGCTGTTAGGAATATTTGATTTTGTTAAGATCACCTTGTAGTTTATTTAAGGTAAAATTTTATTATTCATTAAGGGCGGGATATAACTTTTGATAGATGTACCTCTTGATATTTTTTTGAACTTTGAGTCATGACCTCAAAATATTTAATTATTTAGAAATATAAGATTAAGTAAAAAGGTGAAATACAAAACTTCATACTTAATATCTTTCTTCTTTTACTAAAAATTTATATCTATGTATAGGGTTTTTTATGTGTATGCCATGCATTTATTTTATCAGTTTTTAGTAAAATAATATCTGTATATACATACAGAGTTTTGCATCTATATGCAAGTATGTATATGTCTTAGGAAAAAAAGGCTAGAAGGAATTAGACCAACTTGTAATATCTCACAGTAGTAGGATTTCAGATGATTCAAAAAATATTTTCTTTATATGTTTTTGTATTTTCCCACTTTTTACAGTGATTATATGTTATATTACATTTATGGTAAATGTTTTAATGTTGTTTCTCTAAGGTTTTGTACTGAAGCTTTTTTTTTTATTTTCCCTTCATGAAGAGTTTTTCAGCTTATATCTTTAATGGATACCGGATTGCCTCGATGTTCTAATGAGAAAATAGAGCTTGCTATTCTGTGGTTCTTGGATCAGTTTCGTAAAACATATGTTGGTGATCAACTTCAAAGAACCTCAAAGGTAGGTTTCTACTAGAGAGTTTAAAACATGTTATTGGAGATGAAGAAAGATGTACATATATAACTGAATGATGTATTTGGGAAATTTCTACATAAGACGTGTAATTGATTAATCAATTGATGAATTGGTGTTGAAGTGCAGTGTAAAATTAAGTTGCTTGTTTTATACCTAGTTTACCATTTTCTTTAAAGATTGAGTGGCAGAGAGGTAGTGTGAATATGTTTTACATGGATGGTCATTAAATAGTTGAGATTATTTTAAACACTAATCAATTTTGCCTTATTGTATTTCAAGATTGAAAGCGTAAGATTTGCTTTTTTAGTAGTCCCGGGGTTTTTTGGACATTTATTTATTTATGTGGCTTCTAGTATATTTCACTAATTTCTTGGCATTTGTACATGATTAAATAACAAGGACTAGGAAAATTAGATGTGTCCTTAAGAGACTGCAAATAACCTTAATGTTAGGAGTACTCATAGTATGATAATTGAATGTTTAGCATCAGCAAGTTAAGATGACTTGATCTTAAAGTATAATGAAAGATTATTAAGAGCATTTATGTGAACCCTAAGCAGATATTTAGTAACATTAGATACCGACACTGAGTAAAATCTTCGCCATAAGAAGTTCTAAGGATATTCTCATTTCTTTTGAACTTACAGTTTGTTTTAGTGGTGTTGTGGGATTTTTTATTTGAAAATTCTAAAATAAACTTTTTGTACTCATTTTAGCTGTTTTATCTTAGGAAATTTAACCTTCAGTTTACTTAGGATTTTCTGATAATAATTGTGTAGTAGTGTGAAAAAAATATTTTGTTTGATTTTAAGATTATCCTTTAGTTTATTTCAGGTAAAATATTCTTTACTCTTTTAAGGAAATGATGCCATTTGATAATTTCTTTCTCAAATATATTATGATATTATCATTTAGGATTAATATCAATAAAATTCTCTTAGAATTTAGCTGCCACCAAATGAGACCATTTGGAAGAAAAAGGGTAGCTAGAAATAAATGTTTTAGGTTGTCAGTAAGACAACTTAGAATCAGACAATAATTACATACTATCAAATTTATATAACACAGTGCTTTTTTAATAATCCCAGATGTGATACTTGAATATTGAATATAAATCAAATGATGATAAATTTTCTTGTTTAATATGTCCAGAGAGTATCTTTGCTTTTGCAAAAGGATTACTCTCAAAATATTGCTAATACAATATTCATTTGGTGTAGGTCTTAAATCAAAACAGTAAAATATGGAGTAGAAAAGCCTTCTAATTATTGTTTTGAAGGCACCTGGAAGGAAATATGTAAAATGAGACTAGTTGTTTTAGGGCTGTGGGATTTCGGATTTTGTTTCAAAACTTTTAATATAAGGTAATTGTGGGAAAAAAAGCGAATTACAGATTAGTTTTTCGTTTTTGAAAAAGCTTGCACTTTAGGAAAAAGTAAACACATCATCAGAATGGTATTGGCTCCTTTATTGTAACTTTAACATTGTTGGTGTGTGTATCTTACCCTATTAAAGGAAGTTAGTCCTAAGATGACAAAATTTCTAAGGCATTTCTATTGCATAACCCCAGAGTGAAACTAAATCTTCCTACTTTTTGGTTTCTCTGACTTACCTGCCAATCTGTCTTAATAGAAATCATTTTCGCAAGTCCTTAATTATGTGTCCCGTCACTCTCCTAGGAACTCTTCATGCTAGCTTTATTCCTTACAGTAGGCTTGCAAGGTTGGTATTAATGTTCTCATTTTACTAATGAAAGAACAGACTCTCTAAGACATTTCATAAGTACTATATATAGAATTTTTTTAGCAACCAACTATGTAAGGAAGACTGGGTGGAACATATTTCTTGGTGGGTGTATTGTCTGATTCCAAATTGTGGCAAAAAGTGGGAGAATACTAGATAATAGCAAATGAATGTTTAACAATTAATGCATGCTTATTTTGTACCAGGAACTGTGCTAAGCACTTTTAAGCAGTCTCATTTAATTGTATCATATAGAGTATGACTTCAAGGTTCTTCCCAATCTGTTTTCTGCATATGTTACCAGCTTCATACTTCAGTACACCATACTTGCACTGCATACTTTATATGTGGTAAACTTATTTCAGGTTCTTCAGCAGTCTGTGCTCTTTGTTAATTCCAGGTATTAGAAGAAAATGTTCCCCCTGCTTAATTATGCCTAGTGTTCCATTATTGGAACGCTAAGCATGTGGGAGTTATTTATATCCTACTGCTCAAGGTCATCGTCAAGGTCTGATTGCAAAAATTAAAAAAATTCCAACCTCAGGCATAAATGGGTTAAGACACTATTTTTTTTAAATCCAACTTTCACTTCTCTGCCTTATTCTGCCAACTACTTATTGTCATTAGAGACCCCATCCTTTAGTATCCCCTTTTTAACTTTCAAATTCTGAGAGTGTTCATTTTGTCTGTGTTCTGTAGCACCCATTTGTTCCCTGTTTTAATATTTATTATACTGCTTTGTAACTACTTGTTAGTGAATAGACTATAATTTTGGTTAGTACTATTTCTGCCTTGTTTATTGTCATCTGAAAGAGCCTGGCATGTATGTATTGTTTGTATACTTTCAACTTACTGTTGAATGTGTGTATTTAGTAGAATTCTATAGGAATTCGGCCTAGATTTCATGTATAATACTTTCAGGTAATAGAGGATATATTCTTGAGTTGGAAAATGATGCTGACTTGAGTGAAATTATTCAGCAGTTATAAATAAGGTATAATATTAAGCATCTTAAACATTTTATAAAAGCCTGTATAGACAACAGAATATAATTTATAGAAATAAGTTCTTCAGGAACCCAGGTGGAATTACTAAGGTGTCCTAAGTGATGTGTGTGGTAGAAGTCCTATATGTGAGAAAGAATGTTGTAAATAGTAGCCATAGGCATTTATTGAGCAATAAGTCTGTGTCAAATACTTTGCTCAGAACTTGAAAGGCATTATATAATTTCATTGTCACTAAAATGCTATGAAAATAGCGATTTTGTTAAAATCCTCCCTTTCTGTAGACATGGAAATTGAGGTTTAGAGGGGTTAACCAATGTGTTTAAGTGGTTCAACCTGTATTTGAACCCTAGGCACCTGACTGCACAGCCTGAGCTGCTGACCACTTTGTTATATTGCCTCCTTTCTATTGGATCTTTCCACTGGGATGTTGAATGGGCCCTTCAAACTTATTTCCAAAAAGGAACTCACTATTTTTTAGAACTCTCTCTTCCTGCTTCCCATATTTTAAAGAAGAATGACATTGAATTTCCCTTTTGTACCTCTTGTATCCAATCTGTCACCTAATCCTGTGAATTTTACTTTTGGAGGATCTCTCAGGTGTACTCCTTTCTTCCGCCCCTTTCTTTTTAGCCTCACTTTCACTGCTTGTTATTTCCTATGGAATTTCAAAAGTATTCTACTTACCCTCTTTGTTTCCATTTTGCTTCTCCCCACTCTAGTCTATTTTCCATACTGCCACCAGAGTATTTTTTATTAGAAAACCAAAGAATAATGTAATGAACACTCATATGCCCATCATTCAGTTTTGTGAAGTCTTAATGCTTTGCTATATTTGCTTCAGATCTGTGTATTTTTGAGTTAAACATGAATAATCCTGTTGCTGCTCTGGTTTCACTTCTCTAGCTTCTTGCCCCAAAGTAACCACTGTTCTAAATTTAGTATTATTTTCATCGATGATTTTATACTTTTTCTACATTTCTGTGTATATATAAACAAAACACAGCACTATTAACTTTATATAAAAGTATTATTCAGTTTGGATCTTTAGGAATTTTTTTTTTTTTTTTTTTTTTCTGAGTTGGAGTTTCGCTCTTGTTGTCCAGGCTGGAGTGCAATGGCACCATCTTGACTCACTGCAACCTCCGCCTCCCAGGTTCAAGTGATTTTCCTGCCTCAGCCTCCCAAGTAGCTGGGATTACAGGCATGCACCACCACGCCTGGCTAATTTTTTTGTATTTTTAGTAGAGACGAGGTTTCACCATGTTGGCCAGACTGGTTTCGAACTCCTGACCTCAGGTGATCTACCCGCCTTAGCCTCCCTGAGTGTTGCAATTACAGGCGTGAGCCACCACATCTGACCAGAATTCATCTTTTTTGATTACCATTTTTGAGATTTATTCATGATGACACAGTTCTAATTATTTTAATTATTGAGTGGTATTAGAGTGTATCACTATGCCATTATACATTCATTTTATTGTTGATATGTTAGATTGTTTCCAGATTTTCAATTTTTACAAACAATACTGCAGTAAATATTCTCATGTCTGCATCCTCATGCATATGTAAGAGTTTTGTGAAGATAAATAGTAGAATTGCTGGGCTGTAAAATGTACATATCTTAAGCTTTACTAGATATTACTAGGTTGCCTTCCTAAGTGTTATAACAGCTTATTTCCTCTCCCCCAGCCAGGGTAGGTGTCTGTTTCTATTGTCGTTATATGTGCTTTTGTCAGACTTTAAGTTTTGCCAGTCTTTCAGAAAAATTTTTCCTGTGCAATTTTTCTGCTGAAATTTTTTTATTGGTTTCTCGTTACTTATAAAATGAATTCTTGCTTATGATGAAACTTTGCCTACCTTTGAGATCATTTCTTTTCATTCCACTTTATGACATGATTCATATGTGCTGCTGTCTTTTTTCCTTTGGTTTATTCCTGTTCATTACTCAGTGACTATTGATAAATAACCACTATGTATTAATGCCAGGGATGCAAAAGTGAATAGGATCATCCATCTCCCCTGTGAGTTTTTGTTAAAGGGAACATGGACAAGTAAGGAAAAAAATTATAAAATTGATTCATATATGCATTTAAACAGCATATGATGAAATGAAGACCAGACAGACTATTAAATACATACTGCTGGGATTTTTGGTTATCTGTATGTGAAAATTTGGATTATGACTTCATATCATGCAAAAATCAATTTCTAGTTGAAGACTCTAAATATGAAAAGCAGAATATTATGATTTAGGGATAGGGAAGAATTTTTTAAGACATAAAAAGGCTAAGCTCTAAACTCAAAAGTTGGTAACTTCTACCCACATTAAAAGTAAAAACTCCTGTGAATCAGAAGACACAATAGACAAAGTAGTAAAGAAAAGCTGTAGGAATACATTCATAATACATGTAACTTATAGAGAATCAACATTCGGTTATATAATTTCTGTGAATAAATAAGACAAAAGCTACCTAATAGTAAAATGGCCAAAATACATGAATAAACACTTCACAGAAGAAGAAATCACAGTGGCCAGTAAACATGGTCTTAGTCCTCTGGGCTGCTGTTAACAAATACCATAAACAACAAACATTTGTTTTTCACAGTTTGAAAGCCTGAGAAGTTCAAGATCAAGGCTGGCAGATTTTGTGTCTGGTAGGAGCCCTTTTCTGTTTTCATAGTTGGTGCCGTCTTTCTGTGTGTTCACATAGTGGAAAGGGCACACAAACTCTCTCAGACCCCTTATGAGGACACTAGTTTCATCCATGAGAGCTCTGCCCTCATGACCTAATTGTCTCCAAAGGCCCTACCTCTTAATATCATCATGCTGGGAATTAGATTTCAACATATGATTTTGTCAGGGACACAAACATTCAGACCATAGCATTTCACACTTGCCCCACAAAGTGCATGTCCTTCTCATATGCAAAACACGCCATTCCATTCTAGTTTAGTCCCCAAAGTCTTAGTTTATCCTACAATCAGCTCCAAAGTCTGAAGCCTAGAGTCTCATGTAAGTATCATCTAAATGAGATGTGGTTGAGACTCCACAGTGATTCATTCTGAGCCAAATTACCCCCTAGCTGTGAGCCTGTTAAAGCAGATAACATCATATGCTTCCAAAATACAATGGTGGGACAGGCACAGGATAGACCTTGCCATTCCACAAGGGAGAAACAGGAATGAAGGAAGAAATGACAGGTCTCGAACAGGTCCGAAACTTAATAAGGCTGCATTAAATCTTCAGGCTCCAGAATAATCTTCTTTGACTTAACGTCCTGCCTTCTGAAGACACTGGGGTAGGGATTAGGCTCCCAGGGCTCTAGATGGTAGAGTTCTCACATGTTGGAGTTGGGTGCCTGCTGCTCTCCCAGGACGGAATCACATGCCGGTGGCTCTTTTAGTCTAGAGTTCCAGAGATGAATGACTCTGCCCCCATGACTCCACTAGGCATTGCCATAGTGGGGACTTTCTCTGGTGGCCTTGTCCTCCCAGCAACCCTCTGAGTTGTGCACCTGAAGCTCCAGGCAGCTCTATTTTTGGAAATGGAGGTGGCCACACCCCCATGGCTTGAGCATTTTGCAAGCTGGAGGAAGTGGTACTGCATGTATGCCACCAGTGTTTACTCTTTATGCCCTCTGAAGGGGTAATCACTTTAGCCTAGGCTGCACTTGGGCCTATGGAACTGCACCTGGGGCAGCTAAGGAGCACTGCATGAGAATGTGGGGAGTGGAGTATTAAGGCAGGGCCAGGCAGCAAGTGCTAGGGTCCTGTGAGTACCCATGGCCCTTCCTTTGAAATCATTTTTTCTTCCAGGCCCTTGCACTCTGGGCCTGGGAGACAGAATGAGAGACAGCCCCAAGGATCTGTGATACACTTTCAGGGTCATTTTTTCCTTGTCCCTGCCAGTCCAGGCACACCTTTTGTATTCTCTCCTGAACACACTTTCTCATTTTTTACAATATGGAAAGGCTGATAATTTTTCAAACCTTTAAGTTCTCTTTCCTTTTGATTGACCATTTTGTCTTTAAATCATTTTTCTTCTCACATTTTATTATTATAAACATTCAAGGGAAACCAAGCCATTATTTTGCTTAGAAATTTATTCAGCCAGCCGGGCATGGAGGCTCACACCTGTAATCCCAGCACTTTGGGAGGCTGAGGTGGTAGATCACCTGAGGTCGGGAGTTTGAGACCAGCCTGACCAATATGGTGAAACCCCATCTCTACTAAAAATACAAAATTTAGCCAGGCGTGGTGGCACGCACCTGTAATCTCAGCTACTCTGGAGGCTGAGACAGAATTGCATGAACCTGGGAGGCAGAGGTTGCAGTGAGCCGAGATCATGCCACTGCGCTCCAGCCTGGGCGACAGAATGAGACTCCCGTCTCAAAAAATAAAAGAAATGTATTCAGCCAAATATTCTATATCATTCCTTACAAATTCTTTTTTACAAAACAGTAGGACACAAACAATAATTCATCTAGGTTCTTTGACACTTATAAGGGCACCAATCCCCCTTATAATTCTCTCCCAAAGGCCCTCTCTCTTCAAACCATCACATTGGAAATTAGATTTTAACATACGAATTTCCTGCATTTTTTCTGCAGCTCTATTTGTTTTTTATTCTTTTTCTCTCTGTTCTTTGAATAGTACTAGGGTTTTAATATAGATGTAAAAGCTAAAAAACAAAAAAAACCCAAAACGGATTCCAACATCTTTTAAGTGCTTTCTCTTATGATCAAGAGTAAGACAAGGATGGCTACTCCCTTCTCTTCTATTAAATATTGTACTAGGGGTTCTAGCGAGATAAATAGGCAAAAAACAAAACAAAAAGGCATCCAGATTAAAAAAAAGGAATCTAGGAATAAAGGGATTACAACTCTAATTGCAGATAACGTGATCTTATGTATGGGAAATCCTAAGGATCCACTGAAAAACTGTTAGAACTAATAACATCAGTAAGTTTGCAGGATTATAAGATTAATACAAAAACTCGACTGAATTTCTGTGTACTTGCAATAAACAACCCAAAAACAAAATGAACAAAACATTCCATTTATAATAGAATCAGAAAGAATTAAATAGGAATAAATTTAACAAAAGAAGTGTAAAACTTATAATCTGAAAATCATAAAACATTGTTGAAACAAATTAAAGGGGTTGTAATAACTGGAAAGATATCTTATGGTCATGGATTACAAGACTTAATATTGTTAAGATAGCAGTCCTCTTCAAATTGATCTACAGGTTTAATACAATCTCTACGAAAATCTTAGCTGTTGTCTTTGCAGGAATTGACAAGCTTATCCTTAAATTCATGTGAAATTAAAAGAACGCAGAATAGCCAAAACAATCTTGGCCAAGAACAAAGTTGGAATACTCACACTATCCAATTTCAAAACTTACTACAAAGCAGCAGTAAGTTATTACTTACAATAATATTAAGTTATAGTAATTATAGTAAGACAGTGTGGTAAGAATATACATATAAACAAATGAAATAGAATGGAGAGTCCAGGTAAAAACCTTCACATTTGTAGTCAGGTGATTTTTTGACAAGGATGTCAACATGACTCAGTAGTGAAAGAATAGTTTTCAACAAATGGTGCTGGTACAACTGGATATTCACATTCAAAAGGATGAAGTTAGTCCCCTCTCTCACACCATACACAAAAGTTAACTCAAAATGAATCAGATCTAAATGTGAGAAAAATATAAAATGCTTAAAACGTAGAAGTAAGTCTTTATGACTTTGGACAGTGGTTTCTTAGCTATGACATCAAAAGCTCAAGCAGCTAAAGAAAAAGATACATTGGATTTCATCATTTAAAAACTTTTTTACTTCAGAGGACATCATCAAGAAAATGAAAGCACAACCTACAAAAATGGGAGAAGATATTTGCATATCATATATTTCATAAAGGTCTTGCATCTAGAATCTATAAAGAATTCTTATAACTCAATAATAAAAAGATGAATAACCCAGTTTTTTAAATGGGTGAAAGATCTAAACAGACATTTCTCTGAAGAAAATCTATGAATGGGCAACAAGGACATGGAAAGATCTTCAGCGTCATTATTTATCATAGAAATTCATGTCAGTGCCAGAAATAGATACCACTTTACACTCACTAGGATGAATATGATAAAAAATAACATATGTGATAATAAGATATGACAGATAATAACAAATGTGAGTGAGAATGTGGAGAAATAGAAATCTTCATACACTGTTGCAAGGAACATAAAATATTGCAACCAATTTGAAAAACAGTCTGGCAGTTCTTCAAAAGGTTAAACATAGAGTTACCATGATTCAGTATTTCTACTCTTATGTATATATCCAATAAAATGGAAACTACACTCTACGTAAACATTTGCACACATGTTCACAGAAGCATTATTCCCAATAGCCACAAAGTGGAAAAAAATTTGCATGTCTATTAGCTGATGAATGGATAGATAAAATTTGGTATTTCCCCAAATGGAATGTTATTCAGCCATAAAAAGGAATGAAGTACTGATAGATGCTGCAACAAGTATGATAATTGAAAACATTATGCTAAGTCAAATAAGCCAGCCACAAAAAAACAAATACCACATGATTCCAGTGGTTTGAAATGTCTGGAATAGGCAAATCCATAGAAACAGAAAGTAGATTTTTGGGTGCCTAGGGCTGGGGTTATTGGAGATTGGATAGTCATGGACAAAAGGTATGAAATACCTTTGTGGTGTTGAAATATTCTGAAATTGATTGTGGTGATGGCTGCACATATCCATAGAAAAAAACATTGAATTGTGCATGTTAAGTGTGTGAATTATATAGTAGGTGAATATGTCAACTTGTTACCAAAAAACAGACCAAAAAACCCACTTTTAAAATGGGCAAAAGATTTCAACAAGCACTGAAAAAAGGTATCTAAATGGCCAATATGCATATAAAAAGGTGTTCAGTATCATTAGTCATCATCAGAGAAATACTAATTAATACCTAAGTGAAATATCACTGCACATCTGACAAAATGGCTAAAAATTTTAAAAACTGATAAAACCAAACCTTGATGATGGAGTGGAACACATGATAACATTTGTTGCTGGTGGCAGTGTAAATTAATAAAATCATTTTGGAAAACTATTTGGCGATGTACTAAAGCTGGATATAGTCTACCTTATGACTCATCAGCTCTACTCTTATTTACCCAGAATAAATGAATTTATATGTTTGCCAAATGCAATGTACAGGAATATTTATAGCAACTTTATTTATAATATCCAAGAACTGGAAACAACCCAAGTGTCTGTCAGCAGTCAAATGGATAAATAAATTAATATATACTCATACACTGTAATACTATACAATGATTTAAAAAAAGAAAAACTATGTGGAAAAATTTGGATGAATTTATGATGATTTTACAATAATCACTTCAGCTATGATGAAGAATGAAAAAGATCAAAAGTGTACATATTTTATTCCACTTACCAATTTCTATAACAGTCAAAACTAATTTATGGTGATGGAAGTCAGAATGGTGGTTACCTTTGGGTAGGGAGAATATTTTGACTGGGAAAGTGAACCAAGGGAGCCTTCTGGGGACCTTGAAATGTTTTATTTTGATGGAGCTTACATGAGTGTATACATATATAAAGACACACTGAGCTCATATTATGATTTATGCACTTCATATTATGCCTCAATTAATTTTTTTTACAAAAGATTATTCACGGAAGCCTGGTGTGTAATTGTGTAAAAAAGTGGAAACTTGCCCATCATTAGAAAAATGGATGAATTATGGTATAGTCACACAGTGGGATTTTGTATAACAGTGAAAATGAGTGGTCTAAAACTACATTTATTTTTGGATAAATCTATAAAACCATCCACTTTTTTCATGGTATGAAAAAAGTCATACAAGGATACAAATGACACTCCTATGTCAAATATGTTAAGAAAATTGTATGCTCATGAATTCTACCTATGGTAAAAATAATATGTGCATGGGATTAGTAAACACTAAATTCAGGATAATGGTTATCTCTGGTTGAGAAGAGGAATGGATTAGAGCAAAAGGCATAGTTCAACCATATCTGTAATATTTTCTTAGTCTGCATGTTGGGTGTGCATGGGTGTTTATTATATTTTATGCCTTTCTCTATATTTGAAATATTTAATTTGCAAAAGAAATAATTATAAGAACTCTAGTTAAATATAGCAAATTAAAATTTCACATTTACCCTCCTATCCCCTTGAAACTGTATCATAATGAGAGTAGAGGAATAAAAGGTAATACATTTGCACGGAAAAAATTAGAGAATGATATGGTCTGGCTGTGTCCCCACCCAAATCTCACCTTGATTTCCCATGTGTTGTGGGAGGGACCCAGTGAGAGGTAATTGAATCATGGGACAGGTCTTTCCTATGCTGTTCTCATGGTAGTGACTAAATCTCACAAAATCTGATGGTTATTATAAAGGGGAGTTTTCCTGCATAAGCTATCTTCATTTGCCTGCTGCCATCCATGTAAGATGTGACTTGCTGCTCCTTGCCTTCTGCCATGATTGTGAGGCCTCCCCAACCGTGTGGAACTGTAAGTCCAATAAACATCTTTCTTTTGTAAATTGCCCAGTTTCAGGTATGTCTTTATCAGCAGCATGAAAATGGACTAGTAAAGTAAATTGGTACTGGGAGTGGGACATTGCTGAAAAGACACCAGAAAATGTGGAAGCAACTTTGGAACTGGGTAACAGGCAGAGGTTGGAACAGGTTGGAGAGCTCAGAAGAAGACAGGAAAATGTGGGAAAGTTTGGATCTTCCAAGAGACTTGTTGAATGGCGTTGACCAAAATGCTGATAATGATATGGACAGTGAAATCCAGGCTGATGTGATCTCAGATGGAGATGAGGAACTGGAGCAAAGGTGACTCTTACTATGTTTTAACAACAAGACTGGCGGAATTTTGACCCTACCCTAGAGATTTGTGGAACTTTGAACTTGAGGGAGATAATTTAGGGTATCTGGTGGAAGACATTTCTAAGCAGCAAAGCATTCCAGAGGTGACTTGGGTGCTGTTAAAAGCATTCAGTTTTAAAAGGGAAACAGCATTAAAAGTTTGGAAAATTTGTAGCCTGACAATGCGATAGAGAAGAAAATCTCATTTTCTGAGGAGAAATTCAAGCTGGCTGCAGAAATTTGTATGCGTAATGAGAAGCTGAATATTAATCCCCAAGACAATGGAGAAAATGTCCCCAGGGCATGTCAAAGACCTTTGTGGGAGCCCGTCCCATCACAGGCCCAGAGGCCTAGGAAGAAAAAATGGTTTCATGAGCTGGGCCCAGGGTCCCCATGCTGTGTGCAGCCTAGGAACTTGGTGCCCTGTGTCGCAGCTGCTCCAGCTGTGGCTGAAAGGGGCCAACGTAGAGCTCAGGCCATGGCTTCAGAGGGTGCAAGCCCCAAGCCTTGGCAGCTTCCATGTGGTGTTGAGCCTGCAGATGCACAGAAGTCAAGAATTAGAGTTTGGGAACCTCCACCCAGATTTCAGAGGATGTATAGAAATGCTTGGATGTCTAGGCAGAAGTTTGCTACAGAAGCGGGGCGCTCATGGAGAACCTCTGCTAAGGCAGTGCAGAAGGGAAATGTGGGGTTGGAGCCCCCACACAGAGTCCCTACTGGGGCATCGTCTAGTGGAGCTGTGAGAAGAGGGCCACTGTTCTCCAGACCCCAGAATGGTAGATCCACTGACAGCTTGCACTGTTCACCTGGAAAAGCCAACGCCAGCCTGTGAAAGCAGTCAGGGGGGAGTCTACCCTGCAAAGCCATGGGAGCAGAGCTACCCAAGACCATGGGAACGCACCTCTTGTATCATTGTGACCTGGATGTGAGACATGGAGTCAAAGGAGATCACTTTGGAGCTTTAAGATTTGACTGCCCTGCTGGATTTCGAACTTCCATGGGGCCTGTATCCCCTTTGTTTTGGCCAGTGTCTCCCATTTGGAATGGCTGTATTTATCCAGTGCCTATACCCCCATTTTGTCTAGGAAATAACTAACTTGCTTTTGATTTTACAGGTTCATAGGCAAAAGGGACTTGCCTTGTCTCAGATGAGACTATGGACTGTGGGCTTTTGAGTTAATGCTGAAATGAGTTAAGACTTTGAGGGACTGTTGGGAAGGCATGATTGGTTTTGAAATGTGAGGACATGAGATTTGGAAGGGGCCAGGAGTGGAATGATATGGTTTGGCTGTGTCCCCACCCAAATCTCATCTTGAATTCTCACATGTTGTGGGAGGGATCGGGTGGGGGGTAATTGAATTCTCACGTGTTGTGGGAGGGGAGCAGGTCTTTCCCCTGCTGTTCTTGTGATAGGAAGTCTCATGAGATCTGATGGTTATTATAAGGGGGAGTTTTCCTGCACAGGCTCTCTTTTTTTTTGCCTGCCACTATCCATGTAAGACGTGACTTGCTGCTCCTTGCCTTGTGCCATGATTGTGAAGCCTCCCCAGCCATGTGAAACTGTAAGTCCATAAACCTCTTTCATAAATTACCCATAAATTTCATAAATTACCATAAAGTACCATAAAATACCACATAAAAAAATTGTGGTATGTCTTTATCCACAACATGAAAACGGACTAATATAGTATGTTAGGAGACTTGAAACTAGCAACCAGATGTATAAGTGGTATCTGTCTTAATATACCTGAGAGATTCTAACCTTAAATTCTTGCAGTGAAGAAAGCCAGTAGTTAGATGATTTGCACTAAGAACCCTGGAAAAGCTCAGAACTTGGAGACTCTAGATACCTTTGAATGCTGCAGTTCAGGGTGTGGTTAAAAATAGGATAACTGATTTAATTAGGATTAATTATATTCCCAGAACCCTTACCTGCCCCAGCACAACTGGAGATTGTCTCTCCCAAATTCTTGCAAGAGATAGGAAGTTTTTTATGGAAGTTTGAACAGGAGGTTCTAGGGGATAAGAATAAGACACTGGACTGAAAAATATTCCTAGATACTTCACAACTCTTAGTTGTCATGAACTGTTAGCTAGGGTTAAAACCCCAAAGCAGGAAATTAGTGAAATGGTTTTGTGATGAAGAAGCTTATTCAAGAGAGAGACCTACAGGCATAGATATATAGGATCCTCAGTTTTAAAATCAGCCTAACTGCTTATGACCCTACAGTGAGGTTTACTGGATGAGAAGCCCTGTTGTGAACATAAAGCTCCTATTCTTTTTTGAGTAACTCATTCTGATAATACAATTGACAATAGCTAGCGTCTTGAAGAAAACCTCATATGAAAACCAAAGAGAAAAACAAACAGAAAATAGGAAATTGGAGGAAAACAGAATTAATATTGAAACCATTAAAAGGATTTTGTTAAAAGATGATTCAGAGAAGAGCTCTTTGGAATTAAGACATGATAGAAGAAATTAAAACTTAGTAGGTTTGGAAGATAAAGTAGCCAATATCACCTAGAATGCAGAACAGAAATTTAAAATAAAACTGGACAATAGGAGAGAAAATAGAGGATCCAGGAGGTCCAACATTGGATTAATGGGAGTTCCAGTAAGAGAAAAAGAAAAAATACTAGAAATTTTCCTGTAGTGAAAAATAACAGGTTCCATATTGAAAAGGACTATGCAGAGGTCCAGCAAAGTGAGTGAAAGAAGATCCATATTAAGGTACAGTATTGGAAATTCACAGCATCAGGACTGGAAAAAGAGGAGATCCTTAAAGCTTCCAGAGAGAAGAAGGGTTACATTCAAAGGACTAAGAATGAAAATTACATTGGTCTTCTCAGTTGCAATATTAAAATAGAAGACAGTGAAACATTGTCATGCCAATTTTGAGAAAGAAAATGAATTTCAACTTAAAATTGTATATCCAGTAAAACTTAAGTATGAAAATAGAATAAATACATTTTCACTCAGACAAAGCCTCAAACTTTACTTCTCTTATATCTTTTACCAGAAAGTTGCTGGAGACTATATACTACTCAATTAAAAAAGTAAACCAAGAAAAGAGGAAGAGGGGAGAGATGGGATCTGAGAATCAGAGGATGAAACACAGGAGAGAGGCTAAGGGAAGCTCTAGGATAACAGCTGTGCCTCAGGCCCTGAGAGCAACCAGTTCAAACTGGAGCAGATGGGCGGTCATAGGTGTTTTGTTTTGTTATTTTTCTTTAAAGAACTGATAGATTACTTGCTGTCTTGGGCCAGGTTGAGAGGAATTGAGTTTTACAGATCTGGAATAGTGTTTGAGGGTCAACTTGTAATAAATAAAATCACAGAAAACTTAGGTAAATGAAAAGGAAGTCAAACTAAACATTTGCACACAAAAGGAAATTGAATCATAGTACCATGGAACTTAGTTATGAATAATGAATACATTATCATAAATGTGTTAGGGAGTCAAAAGATAATGTGAAAAGTTTTTAAATCAGGAAATAGCTCTGTCTGCATGTTTATTTAGAAGAATGAATGAAAATAGTAAAAGAAATAACTGAAAGAGTTGAAAGTGGGTTGACTTGAGTATTGGAATCAGATATGGAGAGGAGTATGTCAGAAGATGGCAGTTTTTTATTACTGTTTTACTTTTTGAATCATATAATTTTAGTAGAAATACAAATTTGGACAATTACAATACAGTTTTATGCATGAAAAAATAATGGTAAGCATTTGGTGTCCTGGAAACACAGGGGACAGTGTATTTAACCCAGATTTTGGGAATCAGACAGGCTTCTGGGAGAGAAGATTCCTGAATGAAATCCAGAAGAATTAGTTGAAGCTGCTGAAGAGGAAGGAAAGTGGGATGCATGTTCTAGGAGGTAGAAGCAGAATGTGCAAAGCCTTAAAGCTCTACATTGGAAGAAATCCAGATAGGTTAGTATAGCTAAGGCTTGTGGTATTCCCAGTGACCATTGCAGAGCCTAACATTAGATTCTCAGAAAATACTGAATAAATAAATAAATAACTGATGTAAGGGAAGGAGTTGTTTAAGAGTAGGAAGTCTGGGAAAGCAGACACATAGCAGTCACATGCAGCCTACCTTGTGTCTAGAGCACCAGAATTCTAGTCAAGAAGGTATAGCAAATTCAGGTCTCTACCAACTGACCAGTTTGTCATCTGGGTGTATGGTTTCTTTCTGAGGTACATAAATAATCCACCCAGGAGTTTAGTAACATGTAATTAAAGTACTCCAGAATGTTCATGGAATAAAATATTCTAACCAAACATATATTTAGGCCAGGCGCAGTGGCTCACCCCTGTAATCTTAGTGCTTTGGGAGATAAGGCGGGAGGATCGCTTAAGGCCAGAAGTTTGAGACCAGCCTGTGCAATATAGCAAGACCCTGTCTCTACAAAAAATTTTAAAAATTAGCTGGGTGTGGTGACACATACCTGTAGTCCCAGATACTCATGAGGCTGAAATGGAAGATCACTTGAGTCCAGGAGTTCCAGGCTGCAGTGAGCTGTGATCACACCAGTGCATTCCAGCTTGGATGAGGCAGCAAGACCCTGTCGCAAAAAACCAAAACAAAAAAAAAGTGTAGCTAATAGTTAAATATATATGTAAATGATCACCTATTTATTAGGGTATAATTTAAAAAATTAAAGCTCTTAGAATATTTCTTAGACTGTATCAAAATTTTGCAGTATTTCCTATTTATTTTTGTATCTATTAGTTGTTACCTGGTGTGTCACCATTTACTCTAACTATAAATTGTCTTAGTTTATTGATAACAATTTTAAGTATCATATTTTTATGCTAAACATCTGTTAGAAAAGGTCCATTTTAATTTTTAATCCAATTAAAATGTGATTTTTAGGTTTTAAAAATGGATAAGGAAGAGTCCTTTTAAAATATACACAGACACACACACTAAGACACACACAGACATATACACAGACACACAGACACATACACATATACACACAGACACAGACACACAGGCACACACAGACACACACAGACATATACACACACACAGGCACACACACACACAGAACCACACACAGACATACACACAAACACATACACAGACACACATACACAAACAGACACACAGACACACACAAATGCACACACAGACACACACACAAACACATACACAGACACACATACACAAACACAGACACACAGACACACACAAATGCACACACAGACACACACACACACACATCTTAGCTCCTGAATATCTACCAAAAGTTAGAAGTTTTGAACTGTGTTCTTAAATCCTTTTATTCAAGCTTGCCCTACCATAACCGTCAGTTTTGTCTTGGTTATGAAACCTTATCAGTGAGTGAAATTCCAAAAATTAGTAAATATGTGGTTGTTAAGGTCCTGGAATGTATTTTCCTTTAAAAATAGACCCATAAACAGTGGTACTGATCAAGCATAGTATAGTAGAATTTGCCTGAATTCTGTCCTCCCAAAACAGGATACCAGAAATTGAGCAAGAAACAATTCCCTTTCTCTCTTCGATTTAAATTTTGAAATAGACAAGTTAATCTTCGAAATTTTTGCTCTTTCTTCATTCCTTGTTTTCATATCCTATTCAATCTTTCACCACCAAAGGGTGAAATCCCCTGTATCTCTTTTGTTCATCACCATCTAGATACACAGGAAAACACACACGTGTGTGCATTTGTGCAAATCTGCTTTCTTTCCAGTACCTTTCATCTGCCAGATGTCAACTGGAAAACATTCCAGTTGAAGGATGTCATGCTATTGTATAAATGAATTCTCCTAGAAAGGATTGCCTTTCCTAAAGAAAATATTTATTAGTGCCAAATAATTCAAATGGTATAACAAAGTGAAGTGAAAAAATCAGTATGTGTTGAGGTAGCTACTTGGATAGGGGTACCATCTTGTCTGGGAGTGTACACCTATGCTAGTTTTCCTCCTTTTTATTTTTTGCCTTCATTCTTCTGAATTTACATATTTCCTAAAAATTTCCAAATTGCTTTTCAGGAAGATTTTCAGGCATTGGAAAGGTTATGAAGTCAGAGGGAGTGAAAACAGAATAGTAATTTATAAATAAAGTGATCATACACCCAGATTTGCCTAAGATTTCCCCAGCTCGCACTTGTTGTCTTGGCAGATTGTTAGTTAATAGCTTCATCTTTCATTCTCAAAAATGTCTCTGTTTGGATATAAACTATATGATCACCTTACATATAAACCACATGTTTCTCAAGAGGATAATATAGTAATTCATAAATAAGTTTGTAAAGGCCAGGAAGTGCACCTTTCCTTTTGACTCTGTGGCTCTCAGTACCCGAGTAAAAGCCTTGTTTGTAAGTGTCATGAACTAGTGATATATAAGCACGTTTAGATCTTTTTTGTGGAATAACTTGAAATTTGCATTAAGCTGATAAGTGCTCCAGTAGTGTAACTATAGTGAACAATAATTTATTGTATATTTTAAAATCACTAAACAAGTAGAATTGGAATGCTCCTAACACAAATCTCAAATGCTTGAGGTAATGGATACCCCAATTACCCTGATGTTTATTACACACTGTATGCCTTTATCAAAACATCAGATGAACCCCATAAACATATATACCTGTGATGTACCCATAATAATTGCAAATCTAGAAATTTTTTAAAAGATAAGTGCTCATTGATGTATTTTCAAATTGTCCAAAATAAAAATGGGGAATTATCTAAACTTTCAAGCTTTATCTGTGTACGTGGATTTCTAAATTGTTTTGTGTAATTACTTATTATTCAGCCTTTTTCCTACTGTTGAGTACACATATGAAGCAGCAGATGGCATTCTTTCCCTGCAATTGTTATGTCTTCCTGTATGGTATGTTACCATAATAACAATTACTGTTAAATTGAGTAGGAAAACACTTGAATAAGGAAATAGAAAAACATTTCATGATAGTAACTTCAATGGACAACTACAATTTTAAGTGCAATCCAGTGTTAAAATAATGTACTAGCTGCTGTTTCATGGTACTTGGATATATTCTGATTACTGGCAACTTGTATGTTTGTATTTGATACACAATTTGGAGGAAAAGTGTTTAGAAAGTTCAGCCTAAACAAATTGTTTCATACATAGAATTTTCACTTTGGTGAAAAATAAGTAGCAGCTTTAATACCTTTTAAACACTAAACATTGAAACATTTTAAATATTTCAGCATGCCAAATATATCATGTAGATTATAGAGGAAAGGTACCTGTGGCCTTTAAGATTATATGTTGAAGCTTGATTGTTACAGAATAATGCTTAGTGACTTTAGGGATTTTTTTCTGTTAAGTGTTTTAAAGCTTTTCAGACTATTTCTGGGCTGCTTTTTGACTACCATATACTGAATAAATATATCGTAATCAGTTTTTGTAATAGATAACAACAATTTGACCTAGTTAGGTTTTCCTTCTTGGTGAGTGGTTAGTGCTTATATTTCAAGTTGATGTACATACTGCTAGATAGTTTTATTGTTCAGGGAATTGTTATTTTAATAGTCATGTCATATGCTCAATACATATATAATACATCAGTATTCAGATAGGCCTTTTTAAAAAAAATAATTTCTCTATACCCCTTACCACTCTTTTATCCTACATGGTAATATATATTAACTGTTTTTAAAAACACACATTTTATACCTGCTTAACAGAAAGTTGAGCAAAGCAGACTAAAGGCCTAATTATTTTATTTAAAAAGTCTTTGCTGTATAAATAGATTTACGAAATTCTACTTTTGTGAATGAATTCCATAAGTGCATTTAAGTGTTGGTGCAAGAGCATTAAGCACTAGACGAGGATGTTTGGGGCAGAAAAATCTAGTTAAAATCTTTGCAGCCACTGGTAATTAAAATTATGGTGTAAGTAAGAGAAATACAGGAAGTAAATTGGAAAAATATGGGCTTAGATTTTTTTTAAATAAGGTGACTTTTACTATTTATCACACCAAATATACCATTATTTGACATCAAATCTTGTGGGAATTATATTTTGTTATGTAATTATTTATATATACATTAAACACTTACTCTCTCCCTTGTGCCAAGCACTATGCTAGATCCTGGAAGAATTCAAAGATGATGATTTTTTGTGATTACTTAATAAAATATATGCTTATCCACAGAATATTTTTACACTATTTTTTCCTCTAATTTTTTTCTACTTATTTTTAATGATTATAAATTCTCAATCATTATAAAATTCAATATCTGTGGATAAATGCACAAAGTAAAACTCCACATGCATTCTGATATGAATGGCACTTTTTGGATTGTTCTCGAGTAATCATAGTTTGATGATTGATTTTTTTTTTTTGAATAAGGGAGAAGGTGATAATTTCATCTGGTAGAGAAAAGTTTTCTGTATTCCACTTATCTTTTAGTGTTTGATTTTTTTTGGTGATTCTAGGAATAAGAATAATAAATGAAATATCATGTAGTATGTGACTGAATACCTAAATACCAAGTAGATGTACTTTGAAGAGTTGTCAGCACTAAAGAAGACTTTCAATTTGAAAGAGGTTTTAGTTACTAAATTTTACGACTTGAAAACCCGGTCCTCCATCAGTCTGTAATTTTTTTTAATAGTCATTGGATCTTGTGGAAATCATCAACAAGGCAATCTTCCTCCACAAATCAGAAGGCTAGGGCTACAAATATGCATATTTTCCGTGATAAAAGATTTTCATAATTAAAATTTTATGTCTACAGTTCATTATATATGTATTATACATACATGATCTTTGCACTTATGTGATAGTTCTTGCTTCTGGAATAAGGATGGATGTTGTTGAACATTCAGAGACTCTGCCAGATACCTCTTACTGTTTATTGTTTTTGTACCAAATTAAATATACCATTATTTGACTAGAAAAAAAAAAATTAGCCAGGCATGGTGGCAATGCACCTATAGTCCTAGCTACTGGCAACTAGTTTGTAAGATGAAGATGGGAAGCCTTCCTTACCGGAGTCTTGGGTAGAATTTGCTATCTTAAAAATATTCAAGTTGCTTAAAGTAAGATCTTGTGTGAATACACGTCAGTAACTTTGGTATTTCAGTGATAAAGTCATAGGCAAACCCTCTACTAAGTTTTTACTAGAAATATGTTCACCTGTAATGGTGGTGCTAAAATTATCTTTATTATTTGTCAAAAATAGTTGTCAGTGAGAATCTGATACTACATCCTGGAAGTATTTTCTAGTGCTTATAATTGATTTAAGTATCTTGCTTGAAGGGAATCAGGATGAGATATAATCTATCCTACTTATGCTGCAGAAACGCTGAAGCTATTCAGTCTGTGTAAATAATCCATCCCACATCTTTGCTTCCTCTTCAGTGAATGCTTAACATCCATATATTATGATGGCTTGAGTATCTTTTGGAAAGATAAGTCATAATAGCTACAAGTTTGTAAATAAAAATGATTGAAATATTGCCAAAAGAATTTTAGGTTTCAAGATAGTGATCCTTTAATGTCAACTATTTCCTGCAAAACTGAATGAGGAATATTGTGGATTATTTCATTTTTAATCATTTATTTCATGATTATTTAAAAGTTCCCTATATTAATTAATCACTTCTATACTAATATGTTATACTGTTTTGGTAGGATAAGTATAAGAAGATAATCATTGGATATTATTTCCAAGGAAAATTAGTATTTGGAGAATAGATACGTTTAGCCTGAGAGCTTGGTATTAAGTAGTTTAAACATCTTAATAATGTATTGGAGTATGTGTGTTTTTATATTTTTTCCTCAAATGTATACTGGTCTTTGCTAACTCATGTTCTTATCTAATATCCAGGAAGAAAAGTTAAGAAGTTAGGCTTATTGAAAAATATATATGACTGTTAAGCCAGAATTGCAGACTATCAACTTACATGTATACAGTATGATTACAAAGATGGAAAACAAACAATAAAAGCTAAAGTATTAGCAAAAGGACAGAAGAAATACGACAAAATATTTATTGTCTTTAGTACTAAAACAATGAGCATTTATTTTCTTGTTTTTTATATTTTCACATTTTCCCTACTTGTTATATACATTTGGGAAAATCAGCAAAGTCCAAGTTAAAGTGCTTAACTGTAATTGTCTAAGTTTGAATGGTATTGCCATTGTTCAGATGATACTTTTAAGCAACAATTTAATTCATAGCATAGTTTGCAATTTATTGAATAAAAATTTTAAAATATGGTATCAATAATTATTCTCCAATTATACTGTACTGTCTTATAACTTTAGATTCTACTACACATAAATGAATACAATGTGTGTTTATTAGATTCCCACTGATTTCAGCGAAAGTTGTGGCTTACTATTTTTCTGCTTATTTTATCAAAGTAGCTACCTCTTGGTTATGTAATGTTAAGCGTCTTGCCAGCATGTGGCAGTAAACCAGATAAATATAAACTTTAGTAGTGTGGAATATAATAGTTTATTTTTATATTTCATCTGCTACATTTATTTTTTTCCTTCCTCTGAAAAGGCCAACAAAATTTTTCAGTTTAAACAAAGGATAAATGAGCATTCTGAATAAGGCTTCTTTAGTGTCCTAATGATTAATGATCACCGAACACTTTTGAAAGATTAGCATTTTTCAGAGCTGGTAAAAAAAAATATACTGTTTTATTTAATTATAAGAAAGTAAAGGCGCTTCACACTGACAGGTGGTGGAAATTAGCAGGCAGTTTTGAAATTGTGCTGTGCACGAGAAATTAGATCTCATTTTAATTCTGCTTTTCTCAACTAGCAAATGAGGTTAATGCCATACATATTCAGCTGATATGGATGAAGAAATTGATATAAAGTAGATCAACATAGCTACAGGGCTAGATTAATTTATAGGTAAAGAGGCAGTGATAAATGAAAGTAATGTAGTAGTGGTCACTAAACTCCTCTGCCATGAGGGATTCAATAGCGTTAGTTGCTCATTAAAGGCATTGTCAGGGTGCATCAAATAGAAATTTGAAAAGGAATAGCCAACTAACCCCTAATTATCAAAATACAGAAAATACTAATTATGCCTTAATTAGCTTTTCTTTTAATGTACTGAAATTTGTTACTTTTTGTGTGGCACAAATGGATAGTTATATCAACAATAAATAGGTTGTTTTAATAACTTTCTTTTACCTCTGGGAAAACTACACTCCAATTTTTAATATGCAATAATGCTTCTCTCTAGCCTGTAGGAGATGAAAATTATTAAGTAGCTTTATTTTTTTGAAGATTTTACAGCAGCTTTGGGAAGAATTATTTCACCATGCATCAATTATTTTTAATTGAACTGAATATTTTTCAGATTGTACCAAATGCCTCTCATTTAAGTTTATCAGTTAGGATTTAAGAAAGCATCATAATGAGAACTGCATATAGTCTCTGTTATTTGTTATAATAAGATAATGATGATTACTTATTTTGAATTTTTAAAAAGCAACCCAATTGTTGCTTGTAAAGGTAGTCACCTTATTTATTTCGGGTAGTCAGGATGGAGAATTAGAGGCTATCTATTCTAGAAACTTGGCTTGTGATTCCTTTTCTTTCCTCACATAAGGTAGTTATCAACAATCCAGTTAAGAAAGGATTCATCTGTTTAGAATAAAGATGTGGTGTTGCAGTGGGAAGCAACTTGGCCTTTTCATCAGATAGATCTCCAGCCAGCTCTGGGCTTCAACTAGCTCTTACTACCCCTGGGAAATCTCATTACTTTTTCTGAGTATCAGTTTCCTAACCTGTCAACAGAAGTGATACCTTTTACAGAAATTTGGGATGATTAAGTAAAATATGGCAAATGCCAAGCACAGAATTTAGTACAGTACAGATGTTCAAAGAAACATAGCTGCTGTTATTGGTAAGAATAAGAAGAAAGGACTATTTTTAAAATTTTACCACTATTTAAATTTAATGGGAAAATTCTCTTTGAAAGAATTATATGTAATCTTTAGAACATCTAATGTAATTCTAAATTTGTGTTGGAAACCAACCAATTTATCACAGATTGATTTTTGGGGAAGAATTTGGAAACAGTTGGTCTTTGGGGCAAGTATTTGCGGTAATTATACATGTTGTCTCCTAATGCCAGGCAGAACTTGGAATTAAAACCAGACAGTTTGATTCTAAAGTCAAGACTCTAGAAAAAGACAAAAGTGTGACTTCTGACCTGATGAAATCTGTAATGAGTTCAAAAGCTCTGCTTCTCCCCTCAGTTGCTTTTGATGCTTGTGTTGCATTTGTGTTTCCATCCATTCCTCCTCTTTTGCTCTCCTCTGCTACCTTTTCGGGAGTAGTAGTCATGAAACAAACTGGCTATTAACTCTATCTGTGACACTAATTCTCTCCTTTGTTTTCCTTGCCAGTAAAATAAAATAATAATATTCATTGCTCTTTTTGGTAATTGAATCGGTGTAATCAGTGTGTTATGTCAACATTCGTTCATTAGTTATGTTGCCTCTTTTGTAAAAAAAATAATTTGAATAGGAAAGAGGAGAGAGCAGGAAAGACATTTCATAATTAATCAAGATACGAATACTGTACTACCTTAAAAAATAAGCATTGCCCAGTCTACTTAACAGAATTATGAATGCTAAATAAATATACTGTATGTGAAAGTAAGTTGTAAACTACAAAGCATTGTGCATGTCTCCGTGGTACATGTCAAATCAGCATACTACCTTTCACCTGCTTACAAACTGACCAAAAAGAACAATGAAAGCGGTGATTCTGAAGAGAAGGAAAATGAATGGGTTTGTTTCTGTGGAGGGTATAGGAGAGTGGGAGAGAATGTCAGAGAGGAAGAAAGGAGGTAAGATTTTTATGTATCTCAAAGGGGATGGGGTTTTAAAAGGTTAGAAATGTTGAATTAGAGTAGTGGCCTCAAACCAAGGTCCCAGATTAGCAGTGTCAGTCCACCTGGAAACGTTAAAAATGCAAATTCTTGAGCCCTGCTCCACATCTTCTGAATTAGAAGCTCTGAGGTAGGCCCAGTAAGCCCTTCATGTAATTCTGATGCTCACAAAAATTTGAGAACTACTGAATTGTTATTTGAAGGCAGATGCTCTGCCTTGTTTCTTTTTTATCATCACAAGGAACTAGGTTTGTTTGTTTGGTAATATCCCCTCCCCCTTTTTAACCTGACTACCAGATCCTTTCTTTTATCTTAACCTGTGATCTAGAGAAGGGAAGGGGGAAAAAGCCACTTGTCCATTGTATGTTAAACATTGTGCTAAAATACTCTAGGGGAAGGTATAAGTCAATAGGATCTGTGTTCTCCTGTTCCAATAACTAAAATTTGTATGGTTATACACAGTTTTTATTTAAATTGTTTTAAATTTTCTCCTAATGACTTTTCAGAAAACTGCAATCAGACCAATGCCTTAGTTCTCAAATGTAACTATTCCCTGTTCCTGGTATTTTACATGTATTATATTGCTGGTTATCTGTAGACTGTAACTTTCTAAAACAAATATTTTTAAAGAAAAGTACTTGAGACACTGTACCAAGATTAGGTCAGCAGTCACACTTTGTTTCTAGAATTTTGGCTTTAGAATCAGATTGTTTGGATTTAACTGCCAGTTCTGTCTTAGACAAATATGTAATATCTCTAAACCATTCTTTCTTCATCTAGACAGTGAGAATAATGGTACCTATGTTTTAGGAAAGTTTTGACATTAAATGAGAGTGTATATGAAATAGTTGGCACAGTGCCTGACATGTAAGTGCTTAATAAATATTAACTGTTGTAATGATGATGATAATGATGACCATTGCGTGGCTGTCACTTTTCTGGTTCAATTTAACCAGTATACACTGTTTTTAGAGTTACAAAATGTTAGAGCCCTGAAGAGGCTACAGATGTAATTTAAATGAGCACTCTCCCAGCTGTTTTCTACATATCACAAGCCTCTTGGAAACAGAATTTAACAAGTTAACAGCAATTTTTTTAAAAAAGAATTTTTTTTTCCAAAATACACTTGGAAAAGCCAGTGTATTGTATCTCTCTTGGAAATTTATAATGCATATTGGCATATTAAACGCTTTAAGGAGCTCCTACCTTAAATGATCCTTAGCAGCTATCAAAATTACTTAACCATAGAAACCTTTTCTGTGGGAAATACCTACTTATGTTTTGCAAAATACAGTCTGGGAAATGCTATCTAGACCAGGCACTTTCTTTTATTAAGAAGCATCTCCCCCACCCCACTCCATAGAAATTGATGACTTGCCTTAGGTCATACAGCTGTAGACTCAGTTTGGAACTCAAAGCTTTTCCTAGTCTTGTTTCACTTGTTTATCTAATCAAGTTCGGATATAGAAAGGAAAATTATTTGAATTGGTAGAAAATTAGAGGTGGTTCTATTATGTAGAAGGAAAGAGGAATGAGAGATAATTCTAATATAGTGCTGCTTATTTTTGCCTGATTGTAGGAGAATCCAAGATACTTGTTTAAAACACAGATTCTTAGACTCCTGTAAATATTAATTTGTAGGGATGAGGTAAGATTATCATTGCTGGATCATACGTGAAAAGGTCCAAGATTTTCAGAGTTTGATCTTTATAAATTGTGTCTTATGATTCTGAGTAACTAGATAATTGGTGTTAACTTTCTGTATTGGCAGAAAGATGATTAAATATGGACCAGATTCTATCCCAAGAAATGCTGATAAACCTCATTTCATGTACGTTTAGATCTCAAAGAATTTGGTTTACTTGCTTATTTGTTGTCTTTCTTTTCAGTACCCTCTAGTAGCTAGTGCCTAATGCAATTATAGAAATCTATCTATTAAGGTAGCTGTAAGGTTATTTAGAGCTATACATTTTAATCAACCTAACAAATTATCAACAAGGTTAAGCTCTCTTTTCATAAATGACTCATTATATTCACTTTTTACTTTTTGACCATGACATTGTTGGATTTATTCTAAAGGGATAGTATACCTATAATTTAAACTTAAATCTAGATCTTATGTCAGAAAACATCTAAGAATTTGTAACTGGTAAATGTTGATAATATTTAGAATAATAACATTGCCTTTATAACTGATACCTATTCAAGGCCTATAAAGACAGTAAGAATTCCCTATGAAATAAGAATTAGTTCTGGTATATATTCAGATGTCTGCTTTCAAATATTCATAGTTAAACCAGCCAGTTGAAGAAAGTCAAACTGTATATTGCATTAATTAAATTATTAAGATTTTATGATCTTACGTGGTGATTTTATGTGTTACAGTTGAAACATTTCCGAGACATACTGTATGCATATCTTTTCTTTAAGATCTTGACATTTATGGCCAAGCTACATACACATTTTTGCATTTAGCATGTTGTTTTTTACAAGGTGTCAATTAGCATGTATTTTCTACGTATTAGGTTAAAGATAGGTTTGTGTGGTTTTTACTTTCAAAGTTGTGATGCTGTTATCTTTTGTTCTCCAATTTATTTTGTAACCTACTTTTCTTTCCTGTTTTGACTTCAGAGAAACCAAACCAAATAAAATTATAGTATGAAGGTCCTTAAAAATATTCATATCTGTTGACACAGTGTTTCATGTCTGGAAGTGCAGTCTGAATAAATAATTTGAAATACAGGCAAAGCTTTGTATACCAAGGTATTAATCCCAGTGATATTTAATAGAGTCGATGATTGATTAAATAGGTTATACAGCCATATGATGAAATATTAGGCAGATAATGAAATTTGTTTACTGAATGTAAAAAGTTCTGTTCTTTACCCCATTGTACTCCCTCTTTCTAGGCATAACCACTGTATCACTCTAGACACTTTCCTTTATGAAAAATGTTTTACATGATTGATGTTTTGCATATAATCTTACATTTAAAAGGGAGGGGGTGAACAAATTATAAACATATAAATGTTTTTAAACGTCACTAAAAAGATTGGAAGAAAATACATTAAAATGTTAATGCTGGTCACAGTGGCATGTGCCTTGTAGTTCCAGATACTTGGGGAACTGATGCAGGAGGATCCCATGAGGCCAGGATTTTCAGGCTACAGTGTGCTATGATCACACCTGAGAATAGCCACTGCACTTCAGCCTGGCAACATAGGAGAAATTGTCTCTTAAAAAAAAAAAGTTATTGCTCATCTCAGGGCCTGTTATATACCTTCAGTTACCCTCCATAGCCCCTCAAATAATTTTATTTTTAAGAAAAGCTCATGGAAAAAGGATAATCTTTCTACATCAAAAGGGCTAGAAATCTAAAAGTCTGAGAAAGAGAATGCTTGAGGGACACTCTCCTTTCTCATTGTTATTAAGTGTTAGCTAAAGCTGCTTTTTTTCCCTAAAAAGCAAGGCAATGAAAGAAAAGATAAGGACAGTAGTAGGCAATAATGTCAATGAAATAAAATGAGGAATGGAAAATTTTTTAGTGGAAGTTTGACTTGAAGTGATTATCATAATACCTGTAATGAAGTTCAGAGGAAGCAAAAATAGTCTTCATGAGATTGGTTGTCTTGATCATTTGAAATTGGGATTTGTTTTATCCATGCTGTGTAAAATAGCTTTTCAGCCACTATACTAGGTGAATATGAAGAAAGTTTTCTGTTCTGGAGCATTTTGATTTCATAGTTATAATATGCCAAAAAGTTTTTGCAGATAAAAAGTCATAAAGACAGCATTCAGACCTAGGATGGTTGTACTCAAAAGCACTTGGTGTAGATGTACATGATGTTCAGCATTTTACTTTCTGGGTAAGATGTACTGCTTCAGTTTGGAAATAAAAAATGTATCTTAGGTTACATTGTCATCATTACTACTTTTCCTTTTAGAAAAGAATAATTTATCTTTCTCAACTATATGAAAGGGACGAACATTTCTCTGTGCTCCTACTCATTTTGCATTAGTTTCTATAAAATTGAAGTGGATTGCTAGCAAAAAGGGGAGGAAACCCAATTACAGTTAAGTCCCCAAAACTGCATTTTGACTCCAAATCTTCAGCGTGATGTGTCTAGAAAGGTGATTAAACACATAACAATCCTAAATGATATGGTTAAGCTTTGTGTCCCCACCCAAATCTCATTTTGAATCATAATCCTTATATGTCAAAAGAGAGACCAGATGAAGGTAATTGGATCATGGGGGCAGCTTCCCCCCATGCTGTTCTCGTGATAGTGAGTGAGTTCTCACGAGATCTGATGGTTTTATGTGTTTGGTAGTTCCTCCTGCATTCATTCTCCCTCCTGCCGTCTTGTGAAGAAGTCGCATTGCTTCCCCTTCACCTTCTGCCATGATTGTAAGTTTCCTGAGGTTTCCCCAGCCATGCAGAACTGGGAGTCAATTAAACCTCTCTCCTTTCTAAATTACCCAGTCTTGGGCAGTTCTTATAGCAGTGTAAGAATGGACTAATACACGGAGTGGGGGCGGAGAGTTTGTTAAATCCAGAGTCCTGTATCCCTCACAGATTCACATGCAGTAAATCTGAGGTAGGACCCAGAAATCTGTATTTTAACAAGAACTTCTGGTAATTTTGAGATAGATGATCCCTCAACTACTCTTGAAGAAACTGGTCCGAAAGTTCATCCTCCCAGTCCACATAGTAAATGTACTACCAAGGTTTGAGAGATTTCTTTATAAGTCCTCTCAGAAAGTCTTTCTAGCATGCTTGACATAGGTTGCTGTTTGCCTATTTGGCTTCGTTAGATACTACATACCCATTCTTGTGTAATTCCAAACTGTTAGAAAAGCATATACTAATCCAGTATTTCTATTTAAATTTAGCATGAACAGACTCACATCTATCATTAGGGAAATTTTGAAATCACTTGAGAAAGATGTTTCCTTTATGTTGTGAATGGAAAAGAATACATAGTATTAAATAATATAATAAGATCTCAACTATATGACAATAGGAGGAACAAAAGCACTATAAGGAAATGAACCAAAATGTTCATTTTCTTTAGTTCTCATGACACAGAGATTTATTTTCCTCTGCTTTTCTGTATTTTCCAGTATTATTTCTTATAAAAAGAAACATATTAATTTAAAAAATGCCCTTTTTCGGCCTGGCGCGGTGGCTCATACCTGTAACCCCAGCACTTTGGGAGGCTGAGGCGGGCAGATAACTTGAGGCCAGGGATTTGAGACCAGCCTGGCTAACATGGAGAAACCCCATCTCTACTGGAAAAAAAAAAAAAAAACCCTTTTTCTGTCTTCACAGTTAACTTGATTATATAGATGAAAGTCTAACAATTTCACATTACTTTTCTTTTATACTTAGTTTCACAGTATGCTGTGAGGTCTGTGAAATGCATGTACATTTCTCATTGGAATATTTTATTGTTATGTGTGTAGATTTTTGAATATAGCATTTTGAACATAATGGTCACGTTGGAGCAATTGCCATTTCAAATCATTAGGAACACTCAGGTCACTTTGGCATAGAGCTATTTTGTAAAAGACGTAGAAGCCATTTATAAACCTTGGTTTGCTTTTTAAAAATTTATTTCATTCTGAGGCTTATCCGTGTAAAATTACCAAAATGATTGTGGTTAGACTCTACATTGTCACAGTATTTAAATGTACACAATATTTCACCTAAAAATAATGTCAGTACTAAAAGTAGTAGAGGGCCTTGATAGCAATATTAATCCATCGTTAAGCGCTTCTCATTAAACAGTGTAATAGTCTTGTTGAAGCTTGTTAGGCATTTTAACCACTACTAATTAAAAATAGACGTACTGACTAGTCTGTTTTACTGTGCTTTATTGTGTCTTGGATGTTCATTCAGATACTTTTGTTGTTGAGAAATCAAATCATCTATTAACGGTTTCAATTACAAAATACATATTAGAGGGATACGGTTCTTAGGGCTGTGATTTTTAATTTGTGTAATCTTTTTTTATTTTGGAAAGGAAATTTCAGATTTTTTTCTAGTAATTTTTCATTTGTGAGTATTGTTTTCTAGATACAGAAAATGTAGATAGATAGATGATCACATTTTAGGATATTTTGCTTGCATGTTTTTATTTTATATTTATATACTATAATAGCATTGTATAGTTCAGAACAAGAAAATATCTTGATGAATCATCTGCTACTGTGAGGCAATTAAAAAAATTTGAGGCTCACTGAAAATGTGTGACTTTCCCACTGTCTCATATTGCTAGTATTATAGAGAAAACTAGAATCTAGGCCTTTATTTTCATGATGTAATGATTTTATCTAATTATTATTTATTTTCTTAAATCATTGCATTCATTTTTCACAAGTAGAGCATATGTCAGTGTTTGCAATAATTAAATTTTAAGTATATTTCTATAATTGTAAATAAAATCCTGACATTTGTTACAGGATGGGGTTTTCTTTTATCATATTTTTATAATAAAAATTAAGCAGTTATAAAAATAAATAGCCTAGTTTTTCAATTGGTATAAGCTGGCTTTATTTTATACTGCTAATAAAGGCACATTATGTTCAAGCATTGCAATTATCACTGAAATGCATGTCCATTAACTGAAACATTAGGCTGAGTATATAATTACTGTCTAGAGCCAATATCTTCGTGAAACTGTACCTATAATGCTATTAAACTATAAACAATATTTGTAAACTAATATTTAAATAATTCAGAATTGATATAATCTTTTTGTAAACTTAAAAATGAATGCTATATACATTTAGTTTGATTGTTTTTATGTGCTTAGAAAAATATGGGAGTTCTCAAAGATAATTGAAATATGTGTCTTGAGATAGATGAATTTTTAATATAGTTGCTATAACCTAATACCTGTTACTCTTTCTGAAGTCTTTTGTTCCATGTTTTTTATTGTGGTAAGAAATATACAACATAAAATTTACTATCTTAACCATTTTAAAGTATGCAGTTCAGTGATATTAAATACATTCATATTGTTGTGCAACCATCACCACCATTCATCTCCAGAAGTCTTTTCATCTGCAAAACTGAAACACTATACCCATTAAACAATAATTTCCATCCTCCCACCAGTCCTTGGCAACTACCTTTCTACTTATTGTCTCAGTGATTGCGACAACCCTAGATACTTCATGTAAGTGGAATCACATGGTATTAGTGTGCTTGTGACTGGCTTATTTTACTTCACATAATGTCCTTAAGGGTAGCTTATATTGTAGCAGACATCAGAATTTTTTTCTATTTTAAGACTGACTGTTATTCCCTTGTTTATGTATATCACATTTTGCTTATCCATTCATTCATCAGTAGACACTTGGGTTGCTTCCATGTTTTAGCTATCATGAATAATGCTGCTATGAATATGGGTATACAAATATCTCTTCGAGACCCTGCTTTCAATTCTTTTGAAGTAGAATTGCTGCATCATGGATAATTTTGTGTTTATTTTTTTGAGGAACCTCCATGCTCTTTTCTACAGCAGTTGTACCACTTAATATTTCCACCAGCATTACACAAGGATTCCAGTTTCTCCACATCCTCACCAACACTTATTTTCTACTTTGTTTTACTAAAGTCTTTTATTCATACAAAATATGTATAAATTCTGTTTACAAAAAAACTGATGTAGCTATAATCAAGCTTTTTAACTCGAAAGGTCTTTTGGGGCCTATCAATGCAAAATTGCTTTTAAATCTGAATATATTGACTATTGAAATCTACTGTGTCATGTGCATCCGTGTCATGCGCATCTGTGTGAAGAGACCACCAAACAGGCTTTGTGTGAGCAACAAGGCTGTTTATTTCACCTGGGTGCAGGCGGGCTGAGTCTGAAAAGAGAGTCAGCAAAGCATGGTGGGATTATCATTAATTCTTACAGGTTTTGGAATAGGCAGTGGAGTTAGGAGCAATGTTTTGTGGGCAGGGGTGGATCTCACAAAGTACATTCTCAGGGGTGGGGAGAATTACAAAGAACCTTCTTAAGGGTGGGGAAGATTACAAAGTACATTGATCAGTGAGGGTGGGGCAGAAACAAATCACAGTGGTGGAATGTCATCAGTTAAGGCTATTTTCACTTCTTTTGTGGATCTTCAGTTGCTTCAGGCCATCCGGATGTATATGTGCAGGTCACGGGATAGGATGGCTTAGCTTGGGCTCAGAGGCCTGACATTCCTGTCTTCTTATATTAATGAGAAAAGCGAAGCAAAATAGTGGTGGAGTGTTGGAGCAGTGAAAAATTTTGGGGGTGATATGGAGAGATAATGGGCAATGTTTCTCAGGGCTACTTCGAGTGGGATTAGGGGCAGCATGAGAACCTACAATGGGAGAGATTCAACTGAAGAAAGATTTTGGGGTAAGCGGTGATATTGTGGGGTTGTTAGAAGGAGCATTTGTCATATAGAATTATTGGTGATGGCCTGGATGCAGTTTTATATGAATTGAGAAACTAAACAAAAGACACAAGGTCTGAATAAAAGAAGGAGAAAAATAGGTATTAAAGGACTAAGAATTGGGAGTAACCCAGGACGTCCAATTAGAGAGTGTTCAAGGGGGTTCAACGTTATCGTTTGCTTGGTTGGCGACTTTCTAGGCTCTATCCAAGTTTTTGGGGTACATTTCAAGTTGGACTGGTGTCTGGAATGAGACTGGAGCCTAATAAAAAGGAGTGTCCATACAGGAGCTTAAATGGGCTGTACCCTGTAGCATCTCAAGGACAGGATCTAATTCTGAGAGGGCAAGAGGTAAAAGTACTATCCAGTCCTTTTTAAGTTGGAGGCTGAGCTTAGTGAGGTGTATCTTTAAAAGACCATTGGTCCATTTTACCTTTCCTGAAGATTGAGGATGGTAGGGGTTATGAAGTTTCCACTGAATACCAAGAGCCTGAGAAACTGCTTGGGTGATTTGACTAATAATGGCCAGTCCGTTATTGGACTGTATAGAGGTGGGAAGGCCAAACCGAGGAATTATGTCTGACAGAAGGGAAGAAATGACCTCAGTGACCTTCTCAGACCCTCTGGGAAAGGCCTCTACCCATCCAGTGAAAGCGTCTACCGAGACCACCAGGTATTTTAGTTTCCTGACTCGAGGCATGTGAGTAAAGTCAATTTGCTGGTCCTGGGCAGGGGCAAATCCCCGAGTGTGACGTGTAGGGAAGGGAGGGGGCCTGAACAATCCCTGAGGAGTAGTAGAATAGCAGATGGAACACTGAGAAGTGATTTCTTAGGAATAGACTTCCACAATGGAAAGGAAATGAGAGGTTTTAAGAGGTGGGCTAGCGGCTTGTAACCTACATGGAAGAGGTTATGAAATGACAATAGAATAGAATGGGCCTGTGAGGCTGGAAGGAGATATTTTCCTTGGTCCAAGAACCATTTGCCTTGTGTGGGAAGAGATTGATAGGTGGAAGTTTCAATGGGAGAGTAGGTGGGAGTGACCGATGAGAAGGAGAAAAACTGGCCATGAGGGACAGAAGTTGGAATGCTAGCTGCTGCTTTAGCTACCTTATCAGCATAAGCGTTGCCCTGAGCGATGGGATCTGATGCCTTTTGATGGCCCTTGCAGTGTATGACTCCAGCTTCCTTTGGAAGTAAAGTGGCCTTGAGAAGAGTTTTTATTAAAGAGGCATTAATGTTGGAGGACCTTTGTGTAGTGAGGAAACCTTTTTCAGCCTATATAACAGCATGGTGGTGCAGGATATGGAAGGCATATTTAGAGTCAGTATAAATATTGACGCATAGTCCCTTTGCAAGAGTGAAGGCCTGAGTTAAGGCAATGAGTTCGGCTTGCTGAGAGGTAGTGGAAGGGGGCAGAATGGTAGCCTCAATGATAGATGTGGAAGATACTATAGCATAGCCCACCTTTGCTGGTGAGTGGCGATTAGGCCTGGTAGAACTGCCGTCATTAAACCAAGTGTGATCAGAGTGAGGAACAGGAAAGAAGGAAATATGGGGAAATGGGGAAGTGGAGTGAATGTCAGGTGTATCAGAGAGATACACTCATGGGGGTCAGGTGTGGTTTCAAGAATAATGCAGGAGGCCGGATTGAAGTCTGGGTCAGGAACAATGTTAACTGTGGGAGACTCAACAAAGAGTGAGTACAACTGAAGGAGCCAGGGAGCAGAAAGTATATGTGTCATGTGTGAGGAAGAAAATAGATTTTGGAAGTTATGAGAACTGTAGAGAGTGAGTTGAGCATAGTTTGTGATTTTGAGGGCCTCTAAAAGTATTAGGGCAATGGCGGCCACTGCACGGAGACATGATGGCCAGCCTAAAACAGTAAGGTCAAGTTGTTTGGTTAAAAAGGCTACAGGGTGCGGTCCTGGTCCTTGTGTAAGAATTCCGACTGCACAGCCCTGCACTTCAGCTCTATGTAATGAAAAGGGTTGGGATGAGTCAGGGAGAGCTAGTGTGGGAGCACTCTCTAAAGCTGTCTTCAAGGAACAGAAAGAGGAGTGGGGAAAGGATTTAGGATCTTTGGGGTCAGCTAGGTTTCCTTTTGTGAGTTTATGTAATAGTTTTGTTAGGATGGCAAAACCAGGTATCCAAAGGCAAAAGTATCCAACCATGCCCAGGAGGGAAAGGAGTTGTTTTGTAGAAGGGGTTAGAGTTTGAGAGATCAGTCAGACACGATCAGCAGGGAGAGCACGTGTGTTTTTATGAAGAATTATACCGAGGTAGGTAACAGATGGAGAAGAAATTTGAGCTTTGGAGGGGGATACCCGATATCCCTTGGAGAAGAAATGTTGAAGGAGCAGGAGGGTGTCTTGTTGAGAAGATTGAAAGGAGGGGCTACAAAGTAGAAGGTCATCAGTATGTTGAATAAGGTGAGAAGTGGAGGGGTGGAAAGAAAGTAAATCATGAGAAAGAGCTTGACTGAAGTAATGAGGGCTGTCCCTGAAGCCTTGCGGCAGTACAGCCCAGGTAAGCTACTGGGATTGATGGGTGTCAGGGTCAGGCCAGGTAAAAGCAAAGAGAGGCTGGGACGAGGGGTGTAGGGGAATAGTGCAAAAAGCATCTTTAAGATCAAGAACGGAATAGTGAGTTGTGGAGGAAGATATTGAGGACAAAAGAGTGTACAGGTTGGGCACCACAGGATGGATAGGCAAAACAATTTGGTTGATAAGGCACAGATATTGAACTAACCTGTAAGACTTGTCCAGTTTTTGAACAGGTAAAATGGGAGAATTGTAAGGAGAGTTTATAGGTTTTAGAAGCCCATGCTGTAGCAGGCAAGTGATAACAGGCTTTAATCCCTTTAAAGCCTGTTGTGGGATGGGATACTGGCGTTGAGCGGGGTGAGGGTGATTAGGTTTTAATGGGATAGTAATAGGCATGTGATCGGTTGCCAGGGAGGGAGTGGAGATGTCTCATACTTGCGGGTTAAGGTAGGGGGATACGAGAGGAAGACGCGAAGGAGGCTTTGGGTTGGGAAGAAGGGTGGCAATGAGATGTGGCTGTAGTCCAGGAATAATCAGGGAAGCAGATAATTTGGTTAAAATGTCTTGGTCTAATAAGGGAACTGGGCAGGTGGGGATAAAAAAGAGTGCATAAAAGAATGTTGTCCAACTTGGCATCAGAGTGGGGGAGTTTTAAGGGGTTTTGAAGCTTGACCATCAATGCCCACAACAGTTATGGGGGCAAGGGAAACAGGCCCTTGAAAAGAAGGTAATGTGGAGTGGGTAGCCCCTGTATCGATTAAACAGGGGACAGATTTACCCTCCACTGTAAGAGTTACCTGAAGCTCAGCATCCATGATGGTCCAGGGGGCTTCCGAGGTGATGGGCACCGTCAGTCTTCAGCTGCTAAGCTGAGGAGATCTGGGAAGGAGTCGGTCAAGAAATGTTGGGTTTGGGCTCCAGGGGCTTTAGGAGCAGCAGCGATGTGAGTCAGACAGTCCAGTCCCCAGCGGGGGCCCGCACAGACAGGGCTTGGCTTAGGAGGAATCCCAGGCTGCGGACATTCTGAGGCCCAGTGGCCGGGCTTTTGGCATTTGAAGCAAGGTCCATGAGGATGTTTTGAAGGAGCCCCTGTGAGCTGTGGCTTGGATGTTCTTAAGTTCTTGTATGCTAGAGATGTGGTTGTGGGTTGTCTTACAGCAGAGGCAAGTAGCTGTAACTCAGAAATGCGTTGCTGTCTGGCTGCCTCCTCTCTATGATTGTACACCTTGAAGGCGAGGTTGATTAATTCCTGTTGTGGGGTTTGAGGGCTGGATTCCAATTTTTGAAGCTTTTTTCTAATGTCAAGAGCTGACTGGGTGATAAAATGCATATTAAGAATAAGGCGGCCTTTATTGTGAAAATGCATTCCTTTGGAGGAGGAGAGGTACTCTGCTTTTTAGAGTTTCCAGTTTTTCTGCTCTGTTTTTTCCCCATCTTTGTGGTTTTATCTACTTTTGGTCTTTGATGGTGATGTACAGATGGGTTTTTGGTGTGGATGTCCTTTCTGTTAGTTTTCCTTCTAACAGACAGGACCCTCAGCTGCAGGTCTGTTGGAGTACCCGGCCGGCCGTGTGAGGTGTCAGTCTGCCCCTGCTGGGGGGGTGCCTCCCAGTTAGGCTGCTCGGGGGTCAGGGGTCAGGGACCCACTTGAGGAGGCAGTCTGCCCGTTCTCAGATCTCCAGCTGCGTGCTGGGAGAACCACTGCTCTCCTCAAAGCTGTCAGACAGGGACATTTAAGTCTTCAGAGGTTACTGCTGTCTTTTTGTTTGTCTGTGCCCTGCCCCCAGAGGTGGAGCCTACAGGGGCAGGCAGGCCTCCTTGAGCTGTGGTGGGCTCCACCCAGTTCGAGCTTCCAGGCTACTTTGTTTACCTAAGCGAGCCTGGGCAATGGCGGGCACCCCTCCCCCAGCCTGGCTGCCGACTTGCTGTTTGATCTCAGACTGCTGTGCTAGCAATCAGCCAGACTCAGTGGGCGTAGGACCCTCTGAGCCAGGTGTGGGCTATAATCTCCTGGTGCACCGTTTCCTAAGCCCATCGGAAAAGCACAGTATTCGGATGGGAGTGGCCCAATTTTCCAGGTGCCGTCTGTCACCCCTGGAAAGGGAACTCCCTGACCCCTTGCGCTTCCCGAGTGAGGCAATGCCTCGCCCCTGCTTCGGCTGGCTCACGGTGCACTCACCCACTGACCTGCGCCCACTGTCTGGCACTCCCTAGTGAGATGAACACGGTACCTCTGATGGAAATGCAGAAATCACCCGTCTTCTGCGTTGCTCACGCTGGGAGCTGTAGACCAGAGCTGTTCCTATTCGGCCATCTTGGCTCCTCTCCCCGAAAAATTTTTTAAATCAGGACCTGAGAATGTAAATGTTTGTTGCTGTTAAAAGTAATTATTACAGTCTTCTAGCTTTTGGTAACTGATGGAAACACTTGTATCAAATAACCATCTTGCTGATAACAATTATAACCTCTGGACAAAACATTAAAGAAAAAGAAACACTGTTTGAAGGCACTGGAGAGTGATCAAAAGTAGGTAGGAATTGGAGGTAAGATGCACCTTTATGGAAAGGAACCAAACTGGTTGAGGTCTGCATTTATCTGACTTATTCTTTAAATAAATGCACAAGTTTATGCAGTCTATGGGAATACAGCTCAAGCAGAAATCAGCCCTCTTTTTGATGAGTTAGAGGATCATATTTAGGGCAATGAGAGCAGGTGAAAAATTGAGAGTGATCCCAGAAAGGAAGGAGCCACAAAGTGAGGGAACCCCGAAATTTGTATGCACGTTTCCCCCACAACCATTTGGGACAAGATTCCAGGAAACCCAGAGGCAGTGAAGGAACAATAGGCAGAAAGCTTAAAGAATTAAAGAGAGATCTTAGCAGTTGCTGGAGATGGACTTGAGAGTTCCCGCCCTGCTGAAATAGAGGAACTTGGTAAATGCCTCAGGCTTGCTACCGAAAACCTGAAATGACCACACACAGTATGGATCTTATCCTATGATTGAGATCTTCACGATAAAACCAAAGCCAAACTGAAATAGCTATCAATATGTTCTAACCTTTAAGCAAGCCCTTACAAGGTTAAGGTGATCCTCTATTAATTCAGTTGTCTGCAAGAATAAAATTCATTATTTTCTGGAGGAAGCTAATACAATACAGAGTTCCAAGATTATATGAAGTGCCCAGCCAGAGATTAATAGACAAGTGAGGAAATAAGGAAAGGCACCTCATTGGAAAAAAATCTGCAGAAAGAGACCAGCAGTTCACTCAGATGCTGCATTACTAGACAGGGACCTTAACTATAATAAATATGCTAAAAAATCTAAGGGGGAAAAATGAGGAAACTCCCCTATCCCCCACAAAAAACCAATATCAGGAATGAAAGAGGGGACATCAGTATAGATCCTATAGATGTTAAAAGGATTATTAGGGAACCTTATGAGTAAGTTTATACCAGTAAATTTGACAACTTAGAGAAAAATGACAAAATCTTTTAAAAACAGAACTTATCAAAACTAGTAAGAGAAGAAATGGAAACTTGTAAGTGGGTTTACATTTTAATAAAAGGAATTGTAATATGTAATGTAAAATCTTCCTACAAAGGAAATTGCAGGCCCACAGGATTTCACTGATGAATTCTATCAAACATTGGAGGAAAAAATAATACCACTCTTACACAAACATTCAGAAAAAAGAGGAAGAGAAGAACTTCCCAGTTTCTTTTATGAGTCTAATCTAACCAATACAAAAACCTGACAAGGGCATTTCCAAAAAAGATTGCAGACTAACATCTCTCATGAGCACAGATATAAAAATTCCCAATAATTTTAAACTTTACCCAAATTATTAGGTTTCAAAAAGAATTCATTAGTTTTTAAGATTAATTCAACTAACAATAGATATTGTACTGCTTGTATTTGTTTAGTTTGCCATCACATAAGAATGTGAATAAATATTGAGTGTATGTGTACGTTCAGCTTAGAACGGCCTTACACTGCTGCAGTAATACTGATGCACAATCATTTAGTTGATACTGCTTACAGTTCCTTATGAACTTGTTCAGAGCAGTTCCCAGAACTCAAGGATAATCTCAACATTCATCACCCACCATATGGCCCAAACTGCTGCTTTCAGCCCAACTCCCAGCCTTCATGGAGCATCAGACTGAAGCAGAACTCTCAACTATTGGACTTCTAACTATGATCCAACCGACTTTCCTATTGAGAAACCACATAGCCCCCCTTATTGGTTACTACCTCATCTTTTTTTCTTGTTCATAACCAGTCTTCTTAGAAATGTTGTCTGTACCACTTGTCTCCATGCCCTCATCAACTGCTCATTTCTCAGCCTGTTCTAGATTTTTTTTTAACATATTAGTATCAGGTTGTGGCAGCACTATTAGTTGAAAAGGCTATCCTTTCTTCCATTTAATTATCTTGGCCTTTTTTGAGGAAATCAATTAATTATATATGTGTAGATCTTTTTCTGAACTCTCTATTTTGTCCCATTGATCTTTAAGCCTATCCTATCCCAATATTTGGATTACTGTAGCTTCTAATAAGTCTTGAAGTCAGATAGTGTTCAAACCTCCAAATTCGATATTCTTTTTTAAAAATGGCTTTGGCTATTTTAGTTTTGTGCCTCTCCATGCAAATTTTAGAATTAACACATGCATTTCTACAAAAAATAGAAGAGTATGGTGTTTATTGGAATTGCACTGAACTTACAGATCAATTTGTCTTAAAATTTGACATTTTAAGAATATTGAGGGTTTTTGTATTCTTCCTGATTCTCTTTGTACTTGGTTCTCTCAGTTGTTGAGAGAGAAGTCTTAAAGTGTCTCTTATTATGGATTTATCTTCTCACACTTCTATACAGTTTCGCTTTATATATTTTGAAACTCTGTTAAGTCCACAAATTTGTATATCCTTGATGAATTGACCTCTTTATTATTTTGAAAAGACCCTCTTTATTCATGCTAATATTCTTTGCTCCAAAATCTACTTCATTTGATATTAATATAGCAACTTCTGTTTTCTTTTGATTAATGTTGGCGTGGTATATCTTTTCTTCATTTTTTTAATCTGTAACCTGTTTATGTCTTTATATAAATAGGGTGGTAGACAGCATATGATTCAGCCTTCTTTCTTTATCCTAGATGAAAATCTCTACCTTTTAATTGAGCTGTATAGACCATTTACATGTACTACAATTATTAGTATGCTTGGATTTAATCTACTGTCTTCCCTTTTTATCCGTTTTATTCAATGGATTTTTGCCTTCTTTAGATTGAACATTTAGTATTTCATTTATCTCCCTTTTTGAACATACTAGCTATAACTATTATTTTGGTAGTTATGCTTTAGGGTTTATAGTATACATCCTTAATTATCACTGTCCCCTTTAAAATGATATTATACCATTTTGCTTATCAAAAAAGAACCTTCCAGCAGTGTACTTCCATTTCCTCCCTGGCTGACCTTGTTCTATTGTTGTCATATGTTTTATTTATATATACATTATAAGCCTCATAATACTGTGGTATTACTTTTGCTTTAAGAAGTTAATTACCTTCTGAAGAGATTTAAATAATAAGAAAATCAGTATTTTACTCAGATAGTTACCATTTCCAGTTTTCATTCCTTTTGTGCAGATCCAGAGTTTCATGTGGTATCATTTTTTTTCTTTCTGAAGGGTTTCTTGTAAAATTTCATGTATTAGAGAAATCTTAATGACAGATTCTTTCAGCTTTCATATGTCTGGAAAAACATTTATTTTGCCTATTGTTTTGGAAGATGTTAACACCGGTATATAATTCTAGGTTGACAGTTTTTTTCCTCTTTCAATACATTAAAGAAATTGTGTCATTGTCTTCTCACTTGTATTTTTTATGATGAGAAATCTGCTGTAATCCTTTTCTCTATCTCACTGTATGTAATTTGCCTTTTTACTCTGCCTGCTTTTAAAATTTTTTCCTTCTTACTGGATTTAAGCAATTTGATTATTGTGTGCCTTGGTTGTTTTCTTATATTTCTTGTGCTTGGAGTTGAGCTTCTTGAATCTGCAAATTTTGAGTTTCATTTGTAAAATTTGGAAAACTTTTAGCTTTTATTTCTTCAAATATTTTTTCTGTTCCTCCCCCTTCACTTTCTTGAAGACTGCAGTTATGCATTTATTAGACCCCTTGAAGTTGCCCAACAGCTTGCTGATGTCTTTGTTTCTGTATGTACTTTACTTTGGATAATTTCTATTGCTGTTGATAAGTTTACTAATACCTTCCTCCACAGTGTCTGATCTCTTGTTAATCATATCCAGTCTATTTTTTAAAATCTCAGACATTGTGTTTTCTTCTCAGGCAGTCTGGTTTGGGCTGTTTTTATATTTTCTACGTCTCTAAATATATTTTCTAACTTTTTGAACATATGAAATACATGTTATATTGGTTTTAATGTCTTTGTCTAATAATTTAATAACCTGTAAATTTTCCTTCTCTTTGCATGCCTAGTAATTTTTATATTGGATTGCAGACATATTTTTTTGTATTCCTATAAATATTTTTGAGTTTTCTTCTGGGAAACAATTAAATTACTTGGAAACAGTGTGCTTCTTTCAGATCTTGCTTTTAAACTTTGTTATGCAAAAGTAGAAAAGCACATAGTCTAGGACTAATTTTTCTCCTATGCTGAAACAAAATCTTTCTTAGTACTTGATGCACCATGAATTAGAAGGTTTTCTGTATCTGGTGATACAGAGATTATTTCTGGCCTTGTATGAACCCTAGATACTATTCTGTCTAATCCTTCTGATGGTTTTCTTTCCCTCTGTAACATTGGATGCATGATATCTCACATGCATGTGTTGATTGATCCCCTTCACATCTCTAGACTTCTCATTGGAGCTCTCTCCTCTCCAGGACTCTGCAAACTCTAGCTACTTTGACCTCTGGACTTCCCTTTCCATCTCCTCAACTTAAAAAGAGTCTGCTGGATTCCACTAAGGTTCTGCTTTTCTGGGGCAATCCCAGGGCTCACCCTTATGTCCTGTTTCTTAGGGATCACTGCTTTTTTTTTTTTTGCTTTTTTTTTTTTTTTTTTTTTTTTTTTTGCTTGACTCCAATGTCTTGAAGGTTGTTGTTTCATATATTTAAAGTGTCTAGGTTTTTTTAGTTGTTTTAGGCAAGAGGGTCAATACTCCCTGTTACTCCATATTGGCACAAGTTTTAAATTTTTTTGGAAAATTTCTATAAGTGAAAAAGCTATTCTTAGCTTACAGACCATAAAGACATAAGTGAGAGGGTGAGTTTTGCCTGTAATCTGTAGTTTGCTGCTGACTTCTCTTTAGACCATTTTTCTTTAATATGATTATCAATATGGCTACTACCTTGCCATTTGTTTTCTATTTCTCCCATCTGTTTTTTGTTCTTTTCTTTTATATATATATATATATTTTTTTTTTTTTGGTTATACTTTAAGTTCTAGGGTACATGTGCACAACGTGCAGGTTTTTTACATATGTATACATGTGCCATGTTGGTGTGCTGCACCCATTAACTTGTCATTTACATTAGGTATTGTTTTTTGTTCTTTTTAATTGAGTATTTTATATTATTCCGTTTTATCTTCACTGTTGACTTATTAGTTGTACCTCTGTTTTATTTGTTATTTGTTTCCCTGTGATTTATAATATGCATTTTTTTCTTTACGTCTTCTTAAAAAAAAGCGGGATACACATGCAGAATGTGCAGGTTTGTTACATAGGTATACATGCGCCATGGTGGTTTGCTGCACCTATTGACCCGTCGTCTTAAGTTCCCTCCCCTTGCCCCCTACCCCCCAACAGGCCCTGGCATGTGTTGTTCCCCTCTATGTGTCCATGTGTTCTCATTGTTCAGCTCCCACTTATGTGTGAGAACATTTGGTGTTTGGTTTTCTGTTCCTGTGTTAGTTTACTGGAGGATGATGGCTTCCAGTTTCATCCCATGTCCCAGAAAAGGACAGTATCTCATTCCTTATTATGGCTGCATAGTATTCCATGGTATATATGTACCACATTTTCTTTATCCAGTCTATCATTGATGGGCATTTAAGTTGGTTCTATGTCTTTGCTATTGTAAATAGTGCTGCAATAAACATGTGTGCATGTGTCTTTATAGTAGAATGATTTATATTCCTTTGGATATATACCCAGTAATGGGATTGCTGGGTTAAATGATATTTCTGGTTCTAGATCCTTGAGAAATTGCCATACTGTCTTCCGCAACGGTTTAACTAATTTACATTCCCACCAACAGCGTAAAAGCATTCCTGTTTCTCCACACCCTCGCCAGCATCTATTGTTTCTTGACTTTTTAATAATCACCATTCTGACTGGTGTGTTATGGTATCTCATTGTAGATTTGATGTGCATTTCTCTGATGATTAGTGATGTTAAGTTTTTTTCCATATGTTTGCTGGCTGGATAAATGTCTTCTTTTGAGAAGTGTCTGTTCATATCCTATGCGTACTTTTTGATGGGGTTGTATGTTGTTTTCTTGTAAATTTGTTTAAGTTCCTTATAAATTCTGAATATTAGACCTTTGTCAGATGGATAGAACGCAAAAATTTTCTCCCATCTGTAGGTTGCCTGTTGACTCTGATGATAGTTTCTTTTGCTGTGCAGAAGCTCTTTAGTTTAATTAGATCCCATTTATCAATTTTAGTTTTCGTTGCAATTGCTTTTGGCGTTTTCATCATGAAGTCTTTGCCCATGCCTATATCCTGAATGGTGTTGGTTAGGTTTTCTTCTAGGGTTTTTATGGTTTTGGTTTTTACATTTAAGTCTTCAGTCCATCTTGAGTTAATTTTCATGTAAGGTGTAAGGAAGGGGTCCAGTTTCAGTTTTCTGCATATGGCTAGCCAGTTTTCCCAGCACCGTTTATTGAATAGGAGATCCTTTCCCCATTGCTTGTTTTTTTCAGGTTTGTTGAAGATCAGATGGTTGTAGATTTATGGTGGTATTTCTGAGGTCTCTTTTCTGTTCCATTGGTCTGTATGTCTGTTTTGGTACCAGTACCATGTTGTTTTGGTTACTGTAGCCATGTAGTATAGTTTGAAGTCAGGTCGTGTAATGTCTCCAGCTTTGTTCTTTTTGCTTAAGATTGTCTTGGCTATATGGGCTCTTTTTTGGTTCTATATGAAATTTAAAGTAGTTTTTTTTCTAATTCTGTGAAAAATGTCAATGGTAGTTTGATGGGAATAGCATTGAATCTATGAATTACTTTGAGCAGTATGGCCATTTTCACAATATTGATTCTTCCCATCCATGAGGATGGAATGTTTTTCCATTTGTTTGTGTCCTCTCTTATTTCCTTGAGCAGTTGTTTGCAGTTCTCCTTGGAGAGGTCCTTACATCCCTTGTTAGCTGTATTCGCAGGTATTTTGTTTTCTTTGTAGCAGTTGTGAATGGGAGTTCATTCATGATTTGGCTCTCTGCTAGTCTATTGTTGGTGTAAAGGAATGCCTGTGATTTTTGCACATTGATTTTGTATTGTGAGACTTTGCTGAAGTTCCTTATCAGTTTAAGGAGTTTCGGGGCTGAGATGATGGGGTTTTCTAAATATAAAATCATGTCATCTGCAAACAGAGACAATTTGACTTCATTTCTTCCTATTTGAATACCCTTTATTTCTTTCTCTTGCCTGGTTGCCCTGGCCAGAACTGCCAATACTATGTTGAATAGGAGTGGTGAGAGAGGGTATCCTTGTCTTGTGCCAGTTTTCAAAGGGAATGCCTCCAGCTTTTGCCCATTCAGTATGACATTGACTGTGGGTTTGTCATAAATAGCTCTTATTATTTTGAGGTATGTTCCATCAGTGCCTAGTTTATTGAGAGTTTTTAACATGAAAGGATGTTGAATTTTATCAAAGTTCTTTTCTGCATCTATTGAGATAATCATGTGGTTTTTGTCTTTGTTTCTGTTTATGTGTAGATTACATTTATTGATTTGTGTGTGTGGAACCAGCCTTGTATCCGAGGGATGAAGCTGACTTGATTGTGGTGGATAAGTTTTTTGATGTGCTGCTGGATTCAGTTTGCCAGTAATTAATTGAGAATTTTCACATTGATGTTCATCAGAGATATTGGCCTGAAATTTTCTTTTTATGTCATGTGTCTTCCCGGCTTTGGTATCAGGATGGTGCTGCCTGTATAAAATAAGTTAGGAAGGAGTCCCTCCTTTTCAGTTGTTTGGAATAGTTTCAGAAGGAATGTTGCCAACTCCTTTCTATACCTCTGGTAGAATTCAACTGTGAATCCGTCTGGTTCTGGGCTTTTTTTTTGTTGTTGTTGGTAGGCTATGAATTACTGCCTGAATTTTGGAGCTTGTTATTGGTCTATTCAGGGATTCGAATAGACCTGTCTGGTTTAGTCTTGGGAGGGTGTATGTGTCCAGGAATTTATCCATTTCTTCTAGATTTTCTAGTTTATTTGTGTAGAGGTGTTTATAATATTATCTGATGGTAGTTTGAATTTCTGTGAGGTCAGTGCTGATATCCCCTTTATCATTTTTTATTGTATCTATTTGATTCTTCTCTCTTTTCTTCTTTATTAGTCTAGCTAGAGGCATATCTATTTTGTTAATTTTTTTTTTAAACCAGGTCCTGGATGCAGTGATTTTTTTGGAGGGGTTTCCATGTCTTGATCTCCTTCAGTTCTTCAATTCAGTTCTTCTCTGGTCTTAGTTATTTCTTGTCTTCTGCTAGCTTTCAGATTAGTTTGCTCTTTCCTCTCTAGCTCTTTTAATTATGATGTTAGGGTGCTGATTTGAGATCTTTCTAGCTTTCTGATGTGGGCATTTAGTGCCATAAATTTCCCTCTCAACATTGCTTTAGCTGCATCCTAGAGATTCTAGTACGTTGTCTCTTTGTTCTCATTGGTTTCAAAGAACTTGATTTCTGCCTTAATTTCACTGTTTACTGAGGAGTTATTCAGGAGCAGGTTGTTCAGTTTCCATGTAATTGTGTGGTTTTGAGGGAATTTCATAATCCTGAATTCTAATTTGATTGCATTGTGGCCTGAGAGACTGTTATGATTCCTGTTGTTTTGCATTTGCTGAGGAGTGTTTCACTTCCAATTATGTGATTGATTTTAAAGTAAGTGCCATGTGGCACTAAGAAGAATGTATATCCTGTTGATTTGGGGTGGAGAGTTCTGTGGATGTCTATTAGGTCCACTTGATCCTGACCTGAGTTCAAGTCCTGAATATCCCTGTTAATTTTCTGTCTTGTTGATCTGTCTAAAATTGACAGTGGGGTGTTAAAGTCTCCCATTATTATTGTGTGGGAGTCTAAGTCTCTTTGTAGGTCTCTAAGAACTCATTTTGTGAATCTGAGTGATCCTGTTTGGGTGCATATATGTTTAGAACAGTCAGCTCTTCTTGTTGAATTGTTCCCTTTACCATTATGTAATGCCCTTCTTTGTCTCTTTTTGGTCTTTGTTGTTTTAAAACCTGTTTTGTCAGAGACTAGGATTGCAATCCCTGCTTTTTTTTTTTTTATTTTCTTGCTTTCCATTTGCTTGGTAAATTTTCCTCCATCCCTTTATCTTGAGCCTGTTTGTGTCTTTGCATGTGAGATGGGTCTCCTGAATACAGCACGCCAATGGGTCTTGACTCTTTATCCAATTTGCCAGTCTGTGTCTTTTAATTGGGGCATTTAGCCCATTTACATTTAAGGTTAATATTGTTATGTGTGAATTTGATCCTGTTATAATAATCCTAGCTGGTTATTTTACACATTAGTTGATGCAATTTCTTCATAGTGTCATTGGTCTTTATATGTTGGTGTGTTTTTGCAGTGGCTGGTACCAGTTTTTCCTTTCCATATTTAGTACTTCCTTCAAGAGCTCTTGTAAGGCAGGCCTGGTGGTGACAAAATCCCTCAGTATTTGCTTGTCTGAAATGGATTTTATTTCTCCTTCACTTATGAAGCTTAGTTGAGCTGGATATGAAATTCTGGGTTGAAAATTCTTTAAGAATGTTGAATATTGGCCCCCACTCTCTTCTGGCTTATAAGGTTTCTGCAGAGAGATTCGCTGTTGGTATGGTGGGCTTCCCTTTGTGGGTAACCTGACCCTTCTCTCTGGCTGCCCTTAACATTTTTTTCTGCATTTCAACCTTGGAGGATGTGATGATTATGTGTCTTGGGGCTGCTCTTCTCAAGGAGTATGTTAGTGGTGTTCTCTGTATTTCCTGAATTTGAATATTGGCCTTTCTTGCTAGGTTGGGGGAGTTCTCCTGGATAATATCCTGAAGTGTGTTTTCCAACTTGGTTCCATTCTCTCTGTCACTTTCAGGTACACCAGTCAAACGTAGGTTTGGTCTTTTCTCATAGTCCCATATTTCTTGGAGGCTTTGTTCATTCCTTTTCATTCTTTTTTCTCTACTCTTGTCTTCATGCCTTATTTCAGTAAGTTGATCTTCAATCTCTGATATCTTTTCTTCCACCTGATCGATTCAGCTATTGATTGTATATGCGTCACGAAGTTCTCCTGCTGTGTTATTCAGCTCCATCAGGTCATTTATGTTCCTGTCTAAACTGGTTATTCTAGTTAGCAGCTCCTCTAACCTTTTATCATGTTTCTTAGCTTCTTTGCATTGAGTTGGAACATGCTCTTTTAGCTCAGCATAGTTTTCTGTTACCCATCTTTTGAAGGCTACTTCTGTCAATTCGTCCGTGTCATCCTTTGTCCGGTTCTGCACCCTTGCTGGTGAGATGTTGCAATCATTTGGAGAAGAAGAGTCACTCTGGCCTTTTAGATTTTCAGTGTTTTTTCATTGATTCTGTCTCATCTTCATGAGTTTGTCTACTTTCGATCTTTGAGGCTGCTAACCCTTGAATGGGGTTTTTGTGTGGGCTTTTTTGTTGTTGTTGTTGTTGTTGATGCTCCTCTTGTCGCATTGTTTGTTCGTTTGTTTCAATATTCAGGTCCCTCCTCTGTAGGGTTTGCTGGGGCTTCTGTAAGGTTTGCTGGGTTTGCTGGGGGTTCACTTCAGGCCCTATTCATCTGGTTCACTCCTGCACCTGGAGATGTCACTCAACGAGGCTGGAGAACAGAAAAGATGGGTCCCTGCTCCTTCTTCTTGGATCTTTGACTTTGAGGGGCACCAACCTGATGCCCGTAGGATTGCTCCTGCATTGGGTATCTGACAACCCTTGTTGGAGGGTCTCACCCAGTTGGGTGGCACAGGGATGTGGACCCATTTAATGAAGCACTTTGTCCCTTGGTGGTGGGGTGTGCTTCACTGGGGGGAAACCCACTCATCTGGGCTGCCTGGATTCCTCAGAACTACGAGGAGGAAAGGCTAAGTCTGCTGGTCCGCAAAGACTGCGGCCATCCTTCCCCCTAGGGGCTCAGGCCCAGGGAGATCCAGGTTCTGTCCCTGACCCTCTGGCTGGAGTTACAGAGTTCCTGCAGGGGAACCCCACCCAATGAGGAAGGATAGGTCAGAGTCAAGCCTGAAAAGGCACTCTGACCACAGTCTGCCACAGCCGGTGTGTTGGGCTGTGGGAGACATGTCTTGGGACCAAGCCTTCCAGCCTTCCTGGTCCCAGGAGGGGAAAAGTGCAGTCTGGAGCTATACAGAGGGATGCTGCCCTTCTCCTGCCCAGGGAACTTAGCATGTTAGGCAGTTGTGAGTCCCAGTGCTGTCTCATACCCCTCCCACAAGGAGCTCAAATGGCTTAGACAGCAGGCAACCGCAGTTATGGTGCTTGTTGCCCCTCCCACTGGGAGCTTGGTAGGCTTAAGCAGATTCCAGCTGAGAGGTGGTTGAGAATCTGCAGGGCTCTGGGGTTGGGAAGCTAGCCCCAGTGGTGTGGTTTTGTGACTGAGATCTTCCAATCCATGGGTTGCACAGTTCTGTGGAAAAAGCACAGTTTGCCTTGCTGGGTAGCATGCTCATTCACTGCCTCCCTTCACTGGTGGGAGGGGGCTCCCCTGCCCCATGTGGCTCAGATGGGCTGCTGCACCACATTGTTCTTCCTTCCTCTCTGGATCACACCAGCCTCCTAGTCAGTTCTGATGAGAGAACCTGGATACCTTGGTTGCCAGTGAAGGATTCACATGCCTATTATAGTTCTTTTTGTTGGGACCCTCTGAACGCCGCTGTTCTGTTTCTAGTCGGCCATCTTGGCCCTGCCCCCAATATGCATCTTTATCTACTTCCTCAATGGTATTACAGTACTTCACTTCTAATGTAAGACTTATATAACTTTTATACTTCTGTCCTTTGTACTATTGTTCTTATAGATTTTACATCTACATTAAACCTGTCAAAACATTATTATTTTTAATTGCCTATTAAGAAATTGAACAGTGAGAGGAAAATTTTTGTCACATGTGTGCTATTTGACACTTCTTTTCTTTGTAGAGATCTAAATTTTGATGTGATATCCTTTTTATTTTCTATTTGAAAAACTCTTTAACATATAGTACAGATTTGATGAAAATGGATTCTCTCATCTACTTTTTTTCTAGGTGAAAAATTTATTTTCTCCTTAATTTTGAAAGCCATTTTCATTGGGTATAAAATTCCAGTTTGGCATTTTGTTTTTCTTTCAGCTATTTAAAAATGTATTCCACTGTCGTCTGGCTTTCATAGTTTCTGACAAGAAGTCTGTGGAAATTCCAGAACTCTACCCTGAAAGAACAAGTTACCTTAGACTCTGAACTGTTACCTCTGTCTTCTCAACTCAGTGAAATTTCTGTACTTTACTTACGATCCTGCCTTTTTCTCTGTAGTTTGGAATGCTCACCTTATTTTCTGTCTCATACATTCTAGTCCTTCACTAGCTGTTTGCTCTTGGATTAAAAGTGTTACTTCATATATTTAATCCAGTTTTTTGTTGTTGCAAAAATCAAGAGAGTAAATCTGGACCCTGTTACTGTATCATAGCTAGAATAACATGTTCTTTATTTCAGAAAGTTAAAAAATAAATATTCATTGAATCCACTAGGAACGACTTTCCTTCTTTAGATGCTAGAATTATAAAAACATTAACTGTATAGGCTTGGTCTCTAGTGTCATGAAATTTGCATTCCAGTGGAATCAGAAACATTTAATAACTATGCAAATCAAAAAGGTAATTTAAGATAATAGAGAATCTGTGAAGACAGTACTGCACGGTGGTATGATACAGTGATGGGGGAAAGAGTATACTTTGAATAGGAAAAACATGAAATTGCTGAGATGGTAATATTTGACTTTAGCCTTATAATAAAAAACAGGAATTGACAGACTGTGGTCTGAGGGCCAGTGTCTGTTTTGTAAATAAGGTTTTATGGGAATACAGCCACAGTCATTCTTTTACATATTGTCTATAGCTGCTTTGTAACAATAATGGCAAAGTTGAGTAGTTGGACCATAAGCCTAAAATATTTACTCTCTGGTCTTTTCAGAAAAAGTTTGCCAATCCCTAACATAAAAGAAGCACACCACTTGCTGATTGAGCTGAGATCACCACTGACTACATTACTTTTAAACCTAGTATATGCTTTCTATCCTTATTCAACATAATCAACCACTTAACTCCTTCTAGAAATCGTTTCTTCTTTTTCTTAGCTTGTCTGATACCATGTTCTTTTGTTTTATTTTCTAATCTCTGTAGCAACTTCTTCTCAGCTTCTTTAGTCTAATAATTTTCCTGAATCTGATCTTTAGTGTTACAGTATATTAGGGCTAGGTTTCATGTCTGTCTTCTCCTTTTTTTTTTTTTTTTTGTTAAATAGCATTATGCACTCCTGTGTCTTCAATTACTGTCTGTTTCCTCATGACTTCCAAATACATATCTCTAGCTAGGCCTGTCTTCTGAATTTTAAACCTATGTCTCCAACTATCTACATGACATTCATCAACCTAAATTCAATAGGTTATAAACAGAATTCATGATATCCTCTGAAAAAGCTGCTTTACCTTTATATTTCTCTCTTTCAGTAAATGGCATCTATTGCTTATGTCAGTAATCTGGAATTCATCAGTGTAACCAATCAGTCATTAAGGCCTTTCAAAATTCTCCCTTCTAGGTATTTGATTGTTTATAGTTCTTTCTGTGCTTCTATGTTCCTAGTCCAAGCTGCCTTTCCATGACCTTTGTGGTAACTTCCTGTTTGTCTCCACATATCCATTCTCAGAGTGGTTCATTGGACACCATAGCCAGAGTTACTGTAGATGAAAATCAGTGGCTTCCCAGTGTTTTTAGGATAAAGATCAAAGTCTTTTCCATGGTTTATAGAGTCCACTGAAGAAACTGTCCTCCCTAGCTTTATGCTATACCATTTTCCTTTTTCTAGGTAATCTGGCATTCTTTTACTACCTAAATTCTCCAAATGTTTTATTAGGGTCTTTGCATGTATTGTTTCTTTCTTGCATGGAATGGCTGTTTTCTTTCTTCTTTGCTTACTTAATTCCTATCTGTTTTCTCTAGGCAGCCTTCCCTCACCCTCACTCCCTCCTCTTAGGTTCTCATATTATTTTGTCCTTAGTCCTTTTTTTTTTTTTTTTTTGAGACAGAATATCACTGTTACCCAGGCTGGAGTGCAGTGATGTGATCATAGCTCACTGCAGCCCTGAATTCCTGAGTTTAAGCAATTTGTGCCAAAGCCTCCCAAGTAGCTGGGACTACAGGTACATGCCCAAGTAATTATTGTTGTTGTTGTTTTCAGTACATTTTTTTGTAAAGACAAGGTCTTGCTATGTTGTCCAGCCATGTCTTGAACTCCTAGCCTCAAGTGATCCTCCTGCCTCAGTCTGCCAATGTTCTGGGGTTACAGACATGAGCCACTGTGCCCAGCCTATCCTTAGTCTTAAGTGCACTTATTACATCTGTGATTAATCACAACTATAACTAATGTGAATTATTTGTCTTCCTCACAAAACTGTAAACTCCATAAAAGAAGGCTTTGTGTCTGTGTTGTTCACCATTGCATCGACAGCACCAAGCACATTTTCTGATACTAAATATTTGTGAAATGAAATAATAAAGGAGTATATTATGTCTTTTAATTATCACAAAACCCCTGTAATTTATTATTTCTCTTTGGGAGGCTTTTAAATTCCTTGGGAGAAATTTGGTAAAGAGTAATTGTAATAGCTGCCATTTATTGAGAAACTCCCATGTGCTTGCTGTTCACTAGGCTACATACACAATCTTATTTTAACCCTTACAACGCCCTTACAATGTAGTTAACTTTATTTCCATTTTTATGTGGGGAAACAGGCTCAGAGAAGGTATTTCACTTGCTCAGTGTACACAGTTAGTGACAGAGCCATGATTCAAACCTAATTGATCTTTCTCTGTATGCTCTTATACTCTACCACTGTATGTTGCTGCCTTCTAACCAGATAGTTACTGCGAAAACTCCTGCAATTTCTAATTTTATCACAAGGCTCCCACTATATTTTTCCCCTTTTCATTCCTTTAACAGAAGAGTTTAAAGTTAGTATCTAGACATACCAGCTTATATATTCATTAATAATTTATATTCACACAATGATTGTAGAAATGTGAGTGTTTCTTAGATTACCAAACATCTGTGAAATCGTGAAGGAGTATTGAAATTTAGTAATTTGGTTTGGATCTTTGAAGATATTCTGTAGAATTGTTTTCCAAAAGTTACAACTGGTTTACAATTTTTTTCTTAATTCTCATTAACAAGTTTTGACCCTGAGATGAGAAATTATTCACAAATTTCAATTAAATACTGGAATGCTTCATATTTTCTCTACTTTAGGACAGGGGTCCCCAACCCCCAGCCCATGGGTTGGTACTGGTTTGTGACCTGTTAGGACCTGGACTACATGGCAGGAGGTGAGCAGTGCGTGAGAAGCATTACTGCCTGAGCTCCACCTCCTGTCAGGTCAGTGACGGCATTAGATTCTCATAGGAGGACGGACCTTATTGTGAACACACGCAAGAGATCTAGGTTGCGGACTCCTCATGAGACTCTAATGCCTATGATCTGAGGTGGGACAGTTTTATCCTGAAGCTCCCCCACCGTCCGTCCAGGGAAAAATTTGGTCCCTTGTGCCAAAAAACATTAGGGACCTCTGCTTTAGAACATGCAGTGAAACTTGAATGGATTGTTTAACAGTTTGTTTCTTTAATGAATTTATCACATAAAACCAGGCATTGCTTTGAAAAAATGCAGTTTATTTCACTCTGTTATTACTGCGTGGTTCCAGATTCTTAAAGATTCAGCTACTTTAAAGCAGTGTCTTAAAGAATTAATTTTTGTCCTTTCAGCATTGGCAGATTCATTTTTGTCATGGAACATTTTATCTCCTTATGATGCTTTTGAAGTATTAATATAGGTGGAATTACCTATGATAGTTTGGTAGAACTAAACTCTTTGTCACTTTTTCTATCTGTGAGATTTGCAGGTAGTTGGTAGCTTTTTTCTGAAATTTTTTGTTTTGCAAAGTGCCTTCGTAAAAAACTCATCAATTTGTATATTTAAAAAGAGGCTGTAAAGCATTTGAACTAGCCCCAGTAGGATCATATTAAAATTAATAATAATAATATTAATGTCACCAGGGCTTGCGTAACAATTCATAATAATTGTCGTTACACTTAAGTTTAACTACTAAACTTTGCAGCCTAATATAGTGATTTTTATCACAATGATAAACTTTTTTATTTACCTCTTGAACTGTATGTAAGAATAGAGACCAGTAGACCTAGTTTTTCCTGGTTATTTTGTAGAATGGGAATTGGGAACTGGAATTGAGGAAGTGATTTCAATTTCATACAATTTTTTCTGCTATTAATTAGTTGGCCTATTAAATTTTTAGAGTAGCTATTGAACTTTTGCAACCAGTTTTATTCTGAGTACTTTATTAAAGTATCATCTGTTAGCTTTTCATATCATCTCACCATATTATCTTACTGAGGTAAAATGGAATTTTTTGCTTACTGATTTTTTACATAAGAATTGAGTGATACCCATACATATTAATAACATTGAAATTCCAGGCTTTCCCATGAAGGAAAACAGTTAAATTAATGCTAGATTTATAAGGCACTGCAAAAAAAAAAAAGCACTAAATACATTTTTAATTTAAAAAACAAAAATTAATAGTGTTGATGGGGGGTGGAATAGACATTATAGAATCCTAATACTAATTAATGTTGTTCATATGTGTAAGAAAGACACATTATATTTTAAAATATAGATTCTAATATTGAAAGAAGAAAATCATCAGTTTTGGAGATGAAATGCATTTTTAGGAATCTTATATGGAAACTTCAATAAGGACATTTTTATACCAGTGGAAAACCTGATTGGAACACATTAGAGACATATTAGGCACTGGTGTTTGGAATGCCAGATAAGTTAAACTCTGTGAAGATATATATTCTTATAAATCACTGCTAGCATAGCTATAATATGTGAAGATAATTTATTAATTTGGACTGATGCTGAATGTAGACATCTTCCATATCTAACCTTAAGCATTTAAAAAAATGTTTTAGGACTAATTATTTTGTCCAAAAAGCAATCTTTTGATTATTGATCTTCATAGAATTGATTTGTAAGGTGTCATGATCAATTGTGGCTAGCATCTTTATTATTATATCCATTCCAAGATAATTTTAGGCTTTTGATACCTTGATACCTTTGTCTCTTCCAACTTTTGCAGAGATTTTCCTTGCTTGCATACGGAAAAGAGCTAGTAGCTAATGAAGAATGTGCAAACCTGCCTTTTTTCCCTCTCCTAAGAAAGGAGAATTCATCCACTGCCACTGTACCTTTTTTTTCTTTTCTTTTTTGTCTTGCACAGAAGACAGACATCTTCCTGTGAAGGGCTTGTGGCAAACCTATCCAACTCGGGTTTCTTCTTCCTTGAGAACGATCTGATTCATCATCATCTGAACCAGGGATCACAGTCTAAGGGTCCAGGTGAGGGCAAGTCAGTCTATATGTTAAGCCAGTTCTTTTCTGGTCAGGTAAGTCATACTCAGGCACGAACTCACTCAGCATCAGTCAGCCTTAGTTTTTTAAAAGTTTCCTAGTCCCTAGAGAGATAATACAATTTATCTATTCATTTATTCTAGGATGCACCTAAACTATTGATGATTAATCACCTTATTAAATGATTCCATTCTGTGTATAATGTGATCATTTTCAACACACTTGTTCATCTTAAATTCCAGAAATCTTAAAAGGAGTATATGTGTGGGGTGAGAGGGAGAAAAATATTGAAACAGACAGGTATTTCTAGTTGCAATTTTAATACTTATCCTTATCTTCATTTTTATTTTATGCGTAAGAGTTTAGAACAACTTAAAATCAGCCTGGAATATATGATCTCATACCTTCGTAATTTTAATAATGTTTAATTATGTTTGTAGATGGCTTGGAACCAGAAGCTGATTGAGAATAGTAGAGCTAACATTTGCACCCGTGGTCATCACGGAGGTCCTTGTTGGCTTGCCATGAATTCTTTCATTTAATGTCAAAATGACTAAGATAGAGACAAGAATTTTCCTGTTCTGTAACCCACTTCTATATGCTAGTAATAAGAAACTTCTGATTGTGCCTCAGGCAAGTGGTCATAGCTAATTGAAATCTGGTTTTGTCCCTTGATGCTATCTTACAACTTGGGAAGTAAATTAGGTCTGTGGCTATGAGGCTATTTTCTGGACAAAAGAGCCTCTTATTTTTCAAAAAAAACTTTTTATTTGAGGAAAAAATCTACCATATATTCTGACATTCATAATCCTTCAAAATGCACTTGTGCATTATGTGAAATTTGTTTTATAGGTGGCCATTTTAAGTAAATTAGTTTAAGTCTTACAAAAGATTAATTTGTTTCATCATGATAATGACATTGTGTGCATTTGGTTGTGAAGAAAACAGAAGTAGTACTTTAATATACCTTGTCTCTGACTTTCACCCACACATAGCAGATATGAATTGGGCATTTATTTCTCCTATTGGCTAATTTTCCAAGTGACTCTTGAGTTATGAACTGAAGTTAATATACTTCAGTGAGTTTGCTACAGTAATGACTACTGGTCATTAGGAAGAAGAGAGATTGTCTTCCTCTGAAATTTTTCCAACCATGAAGGTAAATGGGTTGTAAGAATACTGTTGGCTTCTTGAGATACATTGTTTTGTGTTTATTATTCAAAAACATCTGTACTAGTTTTGAGCAAGAGAACATTTCTTTGGCTGGAAAGGCAACTTTTTAAAGCATTCATTATTTGGAACCATGTTACTGTTGGAACCTAAATAAAGTAGTTATTTACTTGAGTCTATATTAGGACAACTAAGTTAGTATGGACTTAGAAATTGTTGGGTACAAACCCTCTATCTCATTATGTTGTGTAATATGTGCAGAAGAATCAAAATATTTATTGAGTGTTTAAAAAATGTCTCCAGTGATATCTCTCTTGAACAGAAAAGCCATTTATTTAATTCTGCTTCAGTTTCTAGTAGAAAATTATTTCCCAGTAGATCATAAGTGTTTTAAGATGATTAGGTTCCTGTATGTGCATTGTATGAGCATGTAAACATATCCTAACCCAATTTTATAGATATATAAAGTAATTTAAATATTTAGAAATCTCAATAACATTATTAAACCAAGAATGTCATCCACATTAAAGTGTGTATTAAATATTTGAATCTGTATTGTAATGAACTCAGTAGGCATGTTTCAAAGACTTAGGAAGTAGCACAGATTTCCATTATGCTCTTGGGCTGGGCAAGTCAATTACATCCTCAAAGGGTTGTAATTTTGGAGAAATTAGCAGACTACAAAGGATACTTGATGGCTGTATCTGACTGGCTTTGGAAATCTTATATTTCTAAGACTGTGAATTTTTAAATAATCTTTCCTACTTTTTTTCCTACTTTTATCCTTGTATGTTTTTGTAACCAGTAGTTTTTTAGGTAGACACATACGTGAGCTTTAAACATTTCCATATTTATAGTAGTGTAATTATTACAACATCTGTTTCAATATATGAATGAACTAAAATTTGGAAACTTAAAAGATCAGTTTTTAGTCTTTAAAACATTAGAGCAGGATGAGCTCTTAATCATCTACCAAAGATTTGTAGGTTTTAAATATGTAGATTTAGATTATCTGTGATAGCATTTTCATTCTATACCAGTTAATGCATTTCAGAGACATGTGCTGTATGTATTAAGGGACATGCTAGCTGATTGTACCTTACTGTAAGCAAAACAAAATTATAAAAGCAGATTTGTTATGAAAAATAAGAAATCGATGATTTCCAAAATCAAAAATGTGACTTTTGGACTATTCTATGTGTTGTTGGATTGATCTGCCTTTTCTTATGCAAGAGCATACTGCTGACCCCACCACAAGCTTTACCTGTTAAGTAAAATATGTTGTGTTTGGAATATAGCATAGCCTAGAGCCAGGCATTATGGAGATGATATGCTGAAATTGGGGTTTCTTTTCTTCATTCTCCCTTTCCAGTTAGGATTTGATTGCATTACTGTAATAAACATTAACATTGAAATCATGTTTAAATTTCTTCATGTTCATTTTCTGACCTCTGTAAGACACACAGAAAAGACCAGTGAATGCCATTTCTTCTAAGAAGCTCTTTAAATGCATCCAAGATGCCAGAAATAACCCTTTCATACCTCCTGAGTAGTAGCAACATGCAATGGTATAGGAAGAAATATTCCACCTAGCTTTTCGTTTGGTGATGTCTTCCCATTAACTCATAAAAATGTATATCCTACTATTATCTCTACCATACCTTCTTGTCATTGGTTAGATTGCCTGATGGCTACTAATGTCTCAAGTTAATAGCCACAGAATATTTCAGAAAGGTGGCATCCACTTTATAAAATGTGTCTATGATTGCTAAAGTCTTATTTGGCTAGAAACAACTAAATTTAGTTGACCGAGTAAAATTGTATATTCTTAGAATATGTCACTTAAAACAAACAAATAGTGATTTACTTTCAGTTCTGAAAATATTCAGAAGGATTTGTTATCTCTTGCAGACCTTCCTGCAAACTACTAATGGGATGAACACAATATATCACTTTTATAATAGTGAGCTATTAAAGGCAAGCATAAAGCAGTCTGAAGCCCGTAAGTGCTGCCAACAGCTCCTGCTTTAATGAATTCCCTTTTAGATGTCCATTAAATGCTCATGGCAAATGTACTCATAATGGAAATGGCAAATCTAAATGGGTAGATATGAATAATCCATGGAGTTTAAATTCTGTTTATGATCATCTTCACATTTAGTTTTCAAGACAACGCAGTTTAGTTTTCATTACAGTTTGGAATAAAGAGGACAGGGAGTAATTGATTGCTTCAAGCAGATTAAAATCAATGGTTTTCTTTTCAAAGAACCAGTTCAATGCAGTAATTCCAACTTTAAACATTGATTTAGCGGACTCAACACAAAATGTTTTGTGCTGTGTGAACTTTTATATAGGAAGACTAATATTAATTTTATTCCCCTATATATCTATATAGTGAAATATAGAGGTTGTTAGTAACATGTGCATGACTTAATAGTGATCTATATTAAGTCATTTTGATATTATTGCAGTCATATAATGAATCAATGAGATTCCCGTCATCACTGTAATACTGTTTGTAACCCATTAGCGCAGAGAAATTACAGCCCATCATACATCATTACTGTGATTGAGGCTTTATTACCATATTCTCAAATTGCTTGCTTGCTATAAAACTAAATAGACACAAGACAACTATAGGTAGAGTAGAGACTGTGCATTATTGTGCTACAGTAATGAGGGATTATTGTACCATAATGGGTTGAAACTTACGAGGAAAATAAACTTGGCAGTAATAAAAAACTGAAGACTCTTTTTACATTTGTTTTTATTACGTTAAAGGTCAAATATATTTGTTATGCTCAGGTTATTGTTTATGTATTACATGAATCATAGCCTTTTAATATTTTCTAAAGATTTTTTTTTTAACCACCACCTCCCCACCCCCAATTATGTCCTTTCAAAGTCTGTAGCCTGATGCACTTTGAATGCTTAGGACTGGACTTGGAATCTGCGTTTTTCCTGTTGTGAGATGAGACATTTTACTGCTACTAAGCCTACCATTTCTGAGGGTGGGTAGAACACTTTAAACTTTAGGCTATTTTCAGCATACTATACGTTTTATTTACAGTGTAGATAGGCCAGTGGTCTTCAGGCTCTTCAGTTGAAATAAATGTATTAATGCAGCAATATTCTAAGCAATGAATACAGGTTTAAAATATGTAACTGTCTAGAGCCTGATTGTAAAATACTTTTGATGTTTCAAAGACTAAAATAGAAAAAATATACTGCGTCCACATTAAAGAAGAAAATCCTATGACAGTAGAACTTACTGTAGTTATAACCTGGGACCATGCTGTCCTCTTTGGAAGAATATGTTGCCTATGTTGCCATTTCTAACTTTAGAGGTTATTGTTGCTTTGGCTAAGAATTTATATGTAAAGTGTTTTATAATCATGAACATATGCTAATTTCTGGGTTTTGTTTTATATTATTATTTGATATATATTTATTTATTTAGTATTATTTTTTAGAGACAGATCTCACTCTTGCCCAGGCTGGAGGGCAGTAGCACTATAACTAGAACTTATTAAATTGTGCATATGTTCATTTACTCTCTGTTGAGTCTTGTTTATGAGATATAACATTGAGAGCATAATATGAACAGTATAAAGCCCAGGGTACTGATTTTGGAGATAAGATTGCATGGATTTAAAGTTCTCAGTGCAGAGTGGTTTTCTCATCTCAATCTCACTGTGATTTGATACCATTACAATTTAAATATCAAACAATGACCCATCTGGGCAACATAGTGAGACTCTGTCTCTACTACAAGTAAAAATAAAATATGAGCTGGGCGTGGTGGCGCATTCCTGTAGTCTCAGCTTCTCAGGAGACTGAAAAAGGAGGATCATTTGAGCCCAGGAGTTCGAGGATCTAGTGAACCATGATGGGGCCACTGCACCCCAGCCTGGGCAAGAGTGAGACCTGTCTCTAAAAAATAATAATAAATGAATGAATATCAAATAATAATATAAAATAAAAGCCAGAAATTAGCATATGTTCATGGTTATGAAACACTTTACATATAAATACTTTGCAAAAGCAATAGTAAGCTCTTGTTAACTTAGAAAAGGCAACATATTCTTCCAAAGAGGACAGCTTGGTCCCAGGTTGTAATTAGAAGCCACTTACACATTACTCTTACAGTTATCATATGTAATTACCACCCCCTTTGTAAAGCATATTTTTTATTTATAACACATACCGTAGTTGTAGTGGTATAAAACCTGAATGCTTGCTTACCAAAGAACTGCAATGAGACATGCTGCATAAAAGGAAACCTTAGAATTGGCTGAGGGGACTAGGCCTAAATGATGCCTCAGCCAACTCTACCTATTATACTCTTCAGTGAAGAAAACTGTAAAACATCCTAATCAACTTCTTTCCATGCTTGCCAGAGTATATAGCCACTTTGAATTACATGAATGTTTTTGTGACTCAGTTCATTTCATCACTTCATGGGAGCACCTTCCATGTTAAAAACAGAGATGCAGTGCAAAAGCAGAAAGCCAGAAATAATAGTGAGAGGCAAAGTTAGAGAAAGGTGCATTTTAAATCTTTAAAATCCTCTATGACTTTTACCTCCCTCAATATCTTTTGGGGGAAAAAGAGAGAACATGAATAAATTAAAGGTTTTTTTCTTTCTTTGTTTTTCCGAGACAAGGTCTCACTCTGTTTCCCAGGCTGGAGTGCAGTGTTGCCATCACGGCTCACGGCTCCCGGCAGCTTCAACCTCCAGGCTCAAGTGACCCTGCCGCCTCAGCCTCCTGACAACTGGGACCATAGACATGAACCACCACGTTTGGTTTTTTTTTTTTTTTTTTTTAAATAGGTTGGACATATGGCTATAAATAAAAAATAAGAAAATTTAAAAAGAGTAAGTGCTAAGAAGAAAAATAAAATGAAATTACAGAGTATAAGAAATGCTAGATGGGGTTGTTATATATATGGTTTTTTGTAGAAGTCCCTTCTGATGAGATGGCATTTAAGGAAAAATCTAAATAAAGGGCAGGACAAGCCAAGATATTTATCTATGGTAAAAATATCCCAGGAACAGTGAATGTAAATGTTCTGAGATAGAAGCATATTTGATGTGTATGCAGAACAGTAAGACTGCTATGGCTCAGCAGATAAAGGGGGAAACATAAGAAATTAAACATGATACCTTAGTAATTTTTTAAATGAATTTAATAACATTAAAGTTTTTTTGTGTGGTTAGGTTTTTGCTATTAGAGAGGTGGTTCTAAGTCAAATGATGCTTCTGATATCTTTCTTAATATATTGGAAATGACCTTGTTTTTTAAGTATTTAAATATGCTTGAACATATTAACCCGATCATGTATCTTTTGTGGAGATCTAGAGTTTTTTGTTTTGTTTTGTTTTTTAGGGTTTTTTTTTTATGATACAGGCTTTATTATATTCCCCATTTTGCAGATGAGAACACTGAGGCATTTACCTAGTGGCTCATAAGCTGGTAGGTGCTAAAGCCAGGAATCAAATTCAGAAAGTGTAGCCCAGATTCTGAACTTTTAGCCATTGTTTGCACTGTTTCTTTTTTTGTTTTTTTAAGTAATTTCAACTTTTATTTTAGATTCAGGATATGTGTGCAGGTTTGTTCCATGGGTATACTGTATAATGCTGAGGTTTGGGATACACTACAACCTGTTACCAAGGTAGAGAGCGTAGTACCCAGTAGGTTTTCTTTTCTTTCTTTCTTTCTTTGAGACAGAGTCTTGCTCTCTTGCCAAGGCTGAAGTGCAGTGGTGTGATCTCAGCTCACTAAATCTCCACCTCCCAGTCTTAAGTAATTCTTGTGCCTCAGCCTCCTGAGTAGCTGGAACTGTAGGTGTGTTCTTCCATGCCCAGGTAATTTTTGTATTTTTACAAAATACAAAATACAACAAAATATTCAGGCTATTTTATTGGCCAAGCTGGTGTCGAACTCCTGGCCTCAAGTGATCCAGCCACCTTGGCCTCCCAAAGTGCTAGGATTACAGATGTGAGCCACCTCTATGCCTCTCCCCAGTGTCTCTTGTTGCTGTCTTTATGTCCATGAGTACTCAATTTTTAGCTGCCACTTATAAGTGAGAACATGCGATATTTGGTTTTCTTTTCCTGTGTTAATTCACTTAAGATAATGGCCTCCATCTGCATCCATGTTGCTGCAAAGGTTACAATTTCCTTCTTTTTTATGGTTGCATAGTAGTCTATGGTGTATATATGCTACTCTTTCCTTTTGTTCTTACAATTTTCTTTTTCTTTATAATTTCAGCATTTATTTTTAGATGTCAAGGGTACATATGCAGGTTTATTACATGGGTATATTGCATGATGCTGAGGTTTGGAATATGATTGAACCCATCACCCTGGAAGTAAGCATAGTACCCATAGTTAGTTTTTCAACCCTTTCTCCCTCTAGCAGTGCCCTGTGTCTCTTGTTGCCATCTGTATGTCCATGGGTACCCACTGTTTAGCTACCACTTGCAAGTAATAACATGTGGTATTTGTTTTTCTGTTCCTGTGTTAATTTGTTTAGGATAACGGCCTCCAGCTGCATCCATGTGACTGCAGAGGAAATAATTTCAATCTTTTTTATGGCTGTGTAGTATTCCGTGGTGTGTATGTACTATATTTTCTTTACCCAGTCCACCATTGATGAGCATCTAGATTGATTCCACGTCATTGCTATTGTGAATAGTGCTGCAGTGAACATATGAGTACATGTGTTTTTTTGATAGAACAATTCATTTTCTTTTGGATATATGCCCAGTAATAGGATTGCTGGGCCAAATGGTAGTTCTATTTCAAGTTCTTTGAGAAATCCCAAGGTACTTTCCACAGTAGCTGAACTAATATACGTTCCCCACAACAGTGTATAAGTGTTCCCTTATCTCTGCAACTTTGCCAGCATCTGTTGTTTTTTCTTCTTTTTTCGCTTTTTAATAATAGCTATCCTGACTGGTACACAATGGTCTCTTACTGTAATTTTGATTTTCATTTCTCTGATGATTAGTGATGTGGAGCATTGTTTCATGTGTTTGTTGGCTGCTTATATGTCTTCTTTTGAGAAGTGTCGATTCATGTCCTTTGCCCGCATTTTAATGGAGCTGTTTTTTGCTTGCTGAATTGTTTACGTTTGTCTTAAAGTTTGGATGTTAGACTTTTGTTGTATGTATAGGTTTTTCTCTCATTCTGTAGATTGTCTATTTATTCTGTTGATATTTTCTTTTGCTGTGCAGAAGCTCTATAGTTTCATTAGGTTCCATTTGTCAGTTGTTGTTTCTGTTACGATTGCTTTCGAGGACATAAACATAAATTCTTTCCCATGACTGATGTCCAGAATGATGTTTCCTAGGTTTTCTTCTAGGATTCTTATAGTTTGAGGTCTTACATTAAAATCTGTTAATCTGTCGAGTTAATTTTTGTATATGATATATACAGCTACGTATAGCTAGCCAACTATCCCAGAACCACTTATTCAATAGGAAGTCCTTTCCTGATTGCTTATTTTTGTTGACCTTGTTGAAGATCAGATGTCTGTAGGTGTGTAGCTTTACTTCTGGCTCCTTTATTCTGTTCCACTGGTCTATGCATCTATTTTTGTACCATTAACATGCTGTTTTGGTTACTGTAGCCTTATAGTATAGTTTGAAGTTGGGTAATGTGATGAATGCCTCCAGATTTGTTCTTTTTGTTTAGGATTGCTTTGGCTATTCAGGCTCTTTTTGTTCTGTATGAATTTTAGAATAGTTTTTTCTACTTCTGTGAAAAAATGGCATGGTAGTTTGATAGGAATAGTGTCGAATCTGTAGATTGCTTTCGACAGTGTGGCCATTTTAACAATATTGATTCCTCCAATCCATGAGCATGCAATGTTTTTCCATTTGTTTGTGTCATCTGTGATTTCTTTCAACAGTGTTTTGAAATTCTCCTTGTAGAAATCTTTGACCTTTTTGTTTAGATGTAGTCTTAGGTATTGTGTGTGTGTGTGTGTGTGTGTGCGTACATGTGTGCGCAGCAATTATAAATGGGATTTTATTCTTGATTTGTCTCTCAGCTTTAATATTATTGGTGTATAGAAATGCTAGTAACTTTTTGTACATTAATTTTTGTATCCTGAAACTTTACTGAAGTTGTTTATCAGTTCCAGGAGCCTTTTGATAGACTCTTAAGGTTTTTTTCAGGTGTACAATCATATTGTTGGCCAAGAGAGATAGTTTTCCTATTCTCTACTTCTTTTCCTATTTGCGTTCCTTTTATTTCTTTCTCTTGCCTGAATGCTGTGGCAAGGGCTTCCAATACTATGTTGAATAGGAGTGGTGAAAGAGGGCATCCTTGTCTTGTTCCAGTTCTCAAGGGGAATGCTTCCAGCTTTTGCCCATTCTGTATCATGTCGGGTATGGGTTTGTCATAGATGGCTCTTATTATTTTGAGGTATGATCCTTTGATGCCTAGTTTGTTGAGGGTTTTTATCATGATGGAGTTGGATTTTATTGAAAGTTTTTTCCACATCTATTGAGATGATTTTATTGAAAGTTTTTTCCACATCTATTGAGATGATTTGTTTATGTGGTGAATCATATTTATTGATTTGCTTATGTTGAACCAACTTTGCTTCCCAGGAATGAAGCTTACTTGTTCCTGGTGAATTAATTGTTGATGTGCTGCTGGATTCAGTTTGCTTGTATATTGTCTAGGATTTTTGTGTCTATGTTCATCGTGGGTATTGAGTTGTAGTTTTCTTTTTTCATTGTGTCTTTGCCAGGATGTACCACATTTTCTTTATCCATTCCACCATTTATGGGCACCTAGATTAATTCTATGTCTTTGCTTTTGTGAATAGTGCCGTGATGAACGTGCAAGTGTATGTGTCTTTTTAGTAAAATGATTTCTTTTCTTTTGGTTATATACCCAGTAATGGGATTGCTAGGTCCAATGGTAGTTCTGATTCAAGTTCCTGGAGAAATCTCCAGACTGTGGAGACAGTGCCTGAACTAATTTATCTTCCTACCAACAGTGTGTAAGAGTTCCTTTTTCTCTACAGCCTTGCTAGCATCTGTTTTTTTTGTTGTTGTTGTTGTTTTTTTGCTTTTTAATAATAACTATTCTGACTGGTGCGACATGGTTTTGATTTGCTTCTCTCTGATGATTAGTGATGTTGAACATTTTTTCATATCTTTGTTGCTACCTGTATGTCTTCTTCTGAAAAGTGTCTGTTCATGTCTTTTGTCTGTTTTTTTAATGAGATGTATTTGTTTTTGTTTTTGTTTTTTTGCTTATTGAATTCAGTTCCTAATAGATTCTGGATATTAGACCTTTGTTGGATGCATACTTTACAAATATTTCCTCCCAGTTTATAGATTGTCTGTTTGTTGATGGTTACTTTTGCTGTGTAGAAACTCTTTAATTAGTTCCCATTTGTCAATATTTGTTTTGTTGATTTGATAGACTGCTAGCTAGACTAACAAAGAAAAAAGAGAGAAGATCCAAATAAGCACAATCAGAAATGACAAAGGTGACATTACATCTGATCCCAGAAAAATACAAAAGATTCTCAGAGACTATTATGAACACCCTTGTGCACACAAACAGAAAATCCAGAGGAAATGGACTAATTCCTGGAACCAAAACCTTCCAAGTTTGAATCAGGAAGAAATTGAAGCCCCGAACAGACCAATATTGACATTTGAAATTGAATCAGTAATAAAAAAAATCCTACCAACCAATAAAAGCCCCAGATCAGGTGGATTCACAGCCAAATTCTACCAGATGTACATAGAAGAGCTGGTACAAACTCTACCGAAACTATTCCAAAAAATTGAGGAGGAAGTGCTCCTCCCTAACTCATTCTGTGAAGCCAGCATCAGCCTGATAACAAAACCTGGCAAGGACACAACAAAAAAACCTACAGGCCAGTATCTCTGATGAATATGGATTTAAAAAATCCTCAAAAAAATACTAGCAATCCACATCTAGCATCATATCAAAAAGTTAGTTCACCATAATCAAGTAGACTTCATTCCTGGGATGCAAGATTGTTTCAACATAATGCAAATCAATAAATGTGATTCACCACTTAAACAGAATGAAAAACCATATAATCATTTCAATAGATGGGGAAAAAGCTTTTGATTTTTGTTCTTGATAAGATATGACAGAAAGTCTCAGAGTCTGAGCCAGGGACTTTCTTAAATAATTTTAGAGCTTATAGTTGTAAAATGTCTTTGTTTTTACTGCTGGCATAAATAGGTTTTCCATTTATTTCTAGCACTCAGTAAAAACATATTATTTAATTTACTGGTTCTTCCAACGTAGTATATGAGTCTGCTAAAGTTTGTGAAGTCTTGTTCTTTTATTTATTTAGGTTGCTGACAAGTGGAAATATGTGAGATATGAAGTTTTGGGGATTTTAATCCTGTAAAAGGGGTCCTTGAATTGAAAAAAAGTTTTGAGAACCAGTTGCCTTCTTCCCAGGCAGAAGATGGAGCAGAGGTCCCAAACATGGTAAAACTGAGGTAGAAAAGAAGACCTTAGGAGAAGCTTGAGGTTCAAAGAGAGGGAATAAGTTAAAAATGTAAAAAGTTAACTTGTGAAACAGAGAAGAGGAAACTAGTGAAGAAGGAATTCTTCCTCGCTGCATCCTGCATTAGTTATCTATTGCCGTGGAACAAATTACCCCTAAACTTAGAAGTTTTAGGAAAAATCATATTCTATTTCACAGACTTCCTGAGGCACAAGAATTTGGGAATGGCTTAGCTGAGTAGTTCTCACTTAAGGTCTTTTATGAGGTTTCAGTCAAAATGTTCATCCAGGGCTGAAAACTCTGAAAACTTGACTGGGATTAGAAGGTCAGCTTGCAGAATGGCTTGCTCACATAACTGTTCACAGAAGGCCTCATCAGTTCCAGCCTGTTGTTGACAGGAGGCCTCACCTCCTTGCCACATGAAGCCCTCCATAGGGCTGCTTGATTGTCCCCATGATATGGCAGCTAATTTCCCCAAAGTGAGTGATGCAAGAGAGAGGGTGGGAAAACTACTGTAAAAATTGGGGGTCATGTTATTAATTATTTGTTATTTATTTATTATTACTATTAAGCAATGAACAATTTCAGTAATTGATAGCACTCATTTTCTTCATTTATATTGTGATTCCTCATTGTTTTTGAACATCTCAGGGCACAAAATAACAATCTCCCAAAACAAAGAAAACAAGCTACCACCACCAACTTGTGATAAAATACAAAATATATATATGTATTTTGAAGGAAGTTCTGTAATATCCTAGTTGAAATCATTTCTTGAAGTACAGTCACACATCACTAAACAACAAGAGTATGTTCTAAGAAATGTCCTTTTAGGCAATTTTGTTGTTGTGGGAACATCATGAACTGTTCTTACACAAACCTAGATGGTATAGCCTACTACACACCTAGACTGCATGGTATAGCCTATTGCTCCTAGGCTACCAACCTGTACAGCATGTTACTATACTGAATACTGTAAACAATTGTAACACAATGGTAAGTACTTATGTATCTAATCATGGAAAAGGCACAGTAAAAAATACACTTATTTTTTTTTTAATTTAATATTATTTTAAGTTCTGGGATACATGTGCAAGACATGCAGGTTTGTTACATAGGTAAATGTGTGCAATGGTGGTTTGCTGCACCTATCAACCCATCACCTAGGTATTAAGCCCCACATGCATTAGCTATTTATCCTGATGCTCTCCCTTCCTCTGCACCCCCGACAGGACCCGGTATGCATCGTTCTCCTCCCTGTGTCCATGTGTTCTCATTATTCTCCTCCCACTTATAAGTGAGAATATGTGGTGTTTAGTCTTCTGTACCTGTGTTAGTTTGCTGAGGATAATGGCTTCCAGCTTCATCCATGTCCCTGCAAAGGACATGATCTCATTCTTTTTCATGGCTACATAGTATTCTATGATATATATGTAGCACATTTTCTTTATCCAGTCTATCATTGATGGGCATTAGGGTTCATTCCATGTCTTTGCTATTGAAAAATACACGTATATTTTTCATAGACCCTAGGCCTATACAGGGTCAGGATCAGCAAGACACAACTAACTATGGAGTAGAAAAATTCCTATCATGTAGTTAGGATAGGACCTAACTATATAGTTATATATAGTTAACTATATAGGAACTAACAATATAATTAGGTCCTATCCTAACCATATGATAGGAATTTTTCAACTCCATGTAATCCTAAGGGATCACCATCTTATATGCAGCCAGTTGTTGACCAGCATGTCATTATATAGTGCATGGCTTTTGTACATCATGGCTACATTTAAATATGCTTGTTTTCAGTGTTAGGGAAATATTTTTGGTGAAAGAGATGATTAATTAATGCTGGTGTGTTGTCTGCATCAAAGAGGAAATTTTCCTTTTGCTTATATTTTGAGGATGATTGGGAACATCAAGAACAGATTTTTATTACAGTAGCACTCACGTTTGAATCATCTTTGGATTAAAAGGTTCTAACTAGTGTCCTTTTTGCATTGCTTTTCTTAATTATAACTATAAATCAAAAACATGTAAAACTATAGTGTGCCAAATGTTTTCTAAGACCCATTTAATGATTGTAATAACCCACTCTAGAGGGGGTCATCATCTTTTTGTCAGGACAATCAGGTTTACAGATAGGCTCCTACTCTTAAATTTGTGCTTTGTACAGAGGGAGTATATATTACAGACACTTGGATAAGTCATTTCATAAAGTATTTTCTGCAGTCTCTTCTAAAAGATAAAGTAATTTGATTAAAAAGTGGATGAATATGGGATAACTTCAGAAAAAAGAGAGATAGCTGATGGTGTGTATTGATTGATGACAACTTTCCTGTACTTAAACAGTTTATACTGTGCAAATATTGACCTGTATCAAGTGACTGACTACAATATTTTCATGCAGATCTTCCTTGAATTACTTTTGTAATCAGTAATTCTTTTTGAGACAAATATGTAAAATGAAGTATTCTTCTTTAAGAAAACCTAGGATCTTTCTTTTTTTACTGAAAATATTTTATTCCAAAGATTCCAGGAACATACATAGGATAAAATAGTGGTTTCAAACTGGTTTACAATCAGTGGAACTGTTTCTTCAAATGAAATTTTACATAGAAGCAAATGGCTCAGACTGAAATGAGGATGTGGGGTTGCAAGAAGCCATTTGTTCCAGTGGTTCAGTTCTTACTCTCTCTGTGGTGCCCTTGGGGTGTCTCTCTGGCATCCTAAGCCTCTAAGGAGTGCATTTTGAGAACTGTGAACATATGTAGGAATTTGTAATTCATAGGCCATATGCCATTCATTTGGGTGTTAGATGACACTGCCTCAGTGTCATTGTTAGATCACATAGGCTAGCCAACAGTAAACAGGAATATATTTATTGCATATAAAAGTTATTATTAGTGAACATGTTTGTCTAATTGACACTGATAATTAGATGTGTGATGTGGGGTCAGACACTTCCAATTCTCAATTTCTTTATATGTATGTAACTAGAGGGAGTTGGACTAGGGTAAGCAGAAGCTCCTGGCATCTGCCATTCTGTGGTTCTGATAATATTTATTGACCTTCAGTGAAGAGTCTAGAACTTTTCTGCTATGAGATAAAGAAAAAAGTCTTAAGCCGTGGTTTGGAACTGTAAGAGATTTAAACTCAGATTGGTGAGATAAAACTAGCCAACATGAAACTATTAGAGACAATCTATCAAAGTATTAATAAATTGTTTTGCACTGTAGGATCTAAACTTATAAAGAGGCAAATAGAAAGGATCTATTTTAAAATCCTTACATTTAAAAGTGCCTGTTTGACATTTCATCTAATTTGGTGAACTGGCAAATTACACACACATGTTTTTCCTACTAAGAACTAGAAATCAATCCTGTTGCACTATTATGATCTTAAATATGATCTCCTAAACATGTGTAGAAAGGTATTAGTTGCTTTCTTTCCCCTGGTGCCTATGAGTATTAATATATATTACATTTTCATTTTAATGCCCCCAGTGAAATCTGTATTCTTAAAGAACTAGAAATCTGAATTTTTCAGCTTTAACAGATTGTATTGTTTATGAGTACAAATTAATTTTTTTCACAAGACTTTTCTTAAAATGAATTTTAATATAACATTAAAGTCATATATATTTCAGCATATTAAAGAATAAGGAAGAATTTTATGTTGGAAAATTATTTCACCTTATTAGCAATTTTAATTCATTAAGGCTTATTTTTGCTTTTGTAATAATAACGTTTTTTCAAACCATCGTAAATTTTGTAGAGATTTTATATTTATTTGATATTTGACTATAATACTCAAATTGGTTTTGCTTTGCTCACAAAGGTAAAGAGAATTCCAAATTTACTCATAATAAAAATATTATAGGAACTGTCAATAAATTTACTGTTATAATTGAATCACATGATATCTAAATTGTTGATAATATGATCTGCTCGTTAAACAATAGTGTCTGGAGAAAATGATGGATTAATTGACTGATGGCTAAAGTTTCCCTCAAATATAATGGTTTACCCAGTTTGATTTGATTTGTGTAAAATAACTTTCTCTAATAAACAATTTGCTCAGAGGCAATAGAAGAAATGAATGGTTATCAAACCAAACTTAATTAGTCTATCCTAGATTGATATTACTTGGGGAGTCTTCGTTTTAATTGTGGAGTGCTGGATACAAAGAGTTTGGTTCATTATTTTTTCTTGTATAAACACTATTGTGTAACTACCTATGGAATAATAACATGTGAATTCATTTTAATAAATGCTTGTAAAGTGAATTAGCTAATTATACCAGGCTAAAAATGATTCCTTTAATTATTTTGGATATTTAACTGGTACTTCAATTTTATTATTGTTTGTCTGTAAATGTGATTTGTATTAGCTCTGCCAAACTAATTATAATGTATAACTTAACAAACAATTTGAGCAGTTTTGTAATGCTTATATTGTTCTCTTCTCTTATGCAAAAGAAAGCATTATTTCTAGTTTGCATGAAAATAAAGGTTTGATACAAATTCACATGGCAATATATGTGCAAATAGAGAAGAAAAACCTCTCAATATCCAAGGTAGTACTTGATATAACTATATGAATGAGAAGAATGAACAGATTTCATTCAGGAGAAGATAAGCCGGTGACTCATTAGTTTAACTTAAAATATGATATAGCGTAAGAGATTTGATTGCTATTTTAAAGCTGGAAAGACGAGTTTTCTTCATGCTCTATCTAGAGAGTGAAAAACTCAATCCTCATTCTCAAAAAGAAAGATTTATAGTAATAATGTATTGTGGATGTCACAAACAATATGCTTCTTAATCACTTTTACTTAACAGACTAATTGTCTTTAAATCAGAAATAAATGAGAACAAAGGCTTTAGTAATAAAAAATACAGTTTCCAAGTTTAGACTTTCTAGGGGAAAAGCAAAATAGCCTCTAAAACAGTATGCAATGTAAATCACTCTTCTTTTAAAAATTAATATACAATAAAATTCACATTTCCATCTTTTCTGGTGTACAGTTCAGTTTTAACCCAAGTATATATTCATGTAACCACTATCACAGTCAGGATACAGAGTAGTTCTGTCACCTGAGATAAATAAATAAATAAATAAATAAATAAAACCTCCCTCATGGTGTCACATCTTCCCTCTGTCCCTAACACTTGGGATCCACTGATCTGTTCCCATTCACTACTGTTTTGCCTTTTTCCAGAATGTTATGTAAATGGAATCCTATAAAACTTGACCTTTTAAAACTGGTTTCTTTCACTCAGCACAATGCCTTTGAGAATCCTCCATGTTTTTACAATACAGTTTGTTTTCTGTCTCCTTCTTCCCAAATTATAGCAACACTAATATCAGTTTTTGAAGTGAATATAAATTATCTGCCCCATATGGAAACTTATTTTCTCCATCATAGGATCCCTAAAAGAACTAGAACTTGATTTTTTACCCTATTCATGCCTATAGTTCTGCCTTTTTTTTTTTTTTTTTTTTGAGATGGAGTCTCACTCTGTCACCAGGCTGGAGTGAGTGCAGTGGCGTGATCTCGGCTCACTGCAACCTCTGCCTCCTGGGTTCAAGCAATTCTCCTGCCTCAGCCTCCTAAGTAGCTGGAACTACAGGCACGCTCCACCACACCCAGCTAATTTTTTGTGTTTTTAGTAGAGACAGGATTTCACCATGTTGGGCAGGATGGTCTTAATGTCTTGACCTCGTGATCCGCCCACCTCGGCCTCCCAAAGTGCTGGGATTACAGGCATGAGCCACCGTGCCCGGCCAGTTCTGCCTTTTTAATGGCTGCATTGTAATTTTATGGATGTACCATACTTGGTTTAACCTGTCTCCAACATAGATACTTAGATATATTTTTTTTAATTATCTTCAATGCTACAGTAAACTTGCTTATACAGCATATGATATGTAAGAATAGCTGCCTTCAATTCCCAGAAAAGCAGTTGCTGGATGAAAAAAAAATACACAAAATTATATGGTTGGATGGATTGCAATTTGCCTTCCAAGAAGATTGAAGCAGTTTGAACCTCACTCCATTATCTTGCCATCAGTGTCATTTGTAATCTTTGCAAGTCTAGTAGATAGACTGTCTTACTTTAATTTCTATTTCATTAAATATTAGGACATTTGAACTCAGTATTCTTAATATATTATTTCTCTCCAATTTGAGCAGTTTCAGTACAATCTTAATTTTTATAAATCTCAACAAGTTTGTCATTTTATTTTTACCATTTTAGTGGGATTGTAGGGCATCTCATTGTAGTTTTATTTTGCCTTTTTTTTTTTGAGATGGAGTTTTGCTCTTGTTGCCCAGGCTGGAGTGCAATGGCACAATCTCAACTCACTGCAACCTCTGCCTCCAGGGTTCAGGTGATTCTCCTGCTTCACCTCCGGAGTAGCTGGAATTACAGGTGCCCACCACCACACCTAGCTAATTATTTGTGTTTTTAGTAAAGATGGTGTTTCACCCTGTTGGCCAGACTGGTCTTGAACTCCTGACCTCATGTGATCCACCCACCTCGGCACCCGAAAGTGTTGGGATTACAGGCATGAGCCACTGCACTTGGCCTTATTTTGCATTTTCTTAATGGGTAATGATGTTGAACGGTTTTTTTCCCCACAAGCTTAATTGCCTCCATATATCCTCTTTGGAAAAGTATCTGTTCAAGTCTTACCCTTTTTTTTTTTTTTTTTTTTTGAGATGGAGTCTCACTCTGTCGCCCAGGCTGGAGTGCAGTGGCACAATCTCGGCTCACTGCAACCTCCCTCTGCCTCCGAGGTTCAAGAGATTGTTCTGTCTCAGCCTCCTGAGTAGCTGGGATTACAGGTGCATGCCACCACATCGGCTAATTTTTGTATTTTTAGTAGAGACAGGGTTTCACCATGTTGGGCACTCCTGACCTCGTGATCGGCCTGCCTCAGCCTCCCAAGTCTTACCCATTTTTTAAGTTAGGTCATTTGTTTTCTTGCTATTGAGTTTTGAGAATACTTTATAGATTTTGAGTACAAGTTCTTTGTTGGATATATGATTTGCACATTTTTTTCCTCTAAGTATGTAACTTGTTTTCATTCTGAAGTATCCATTAAATAGCAAAAGTTTTTATTTTAGCAGAGTCTAATTTATTACATTTTTATGGATCACGCTTTTGATATCATATCTGAGAAATCTTTGACTACTTCTGGTTCACAAATATTTTCTCCTAAAAGTGATAGAATTTTATATAAATCTTTTGGGCTATCTTTTTTCCTTTTGCTTTAACTGACCTGCATCTTTACATTTAATGTCAGTTTCTGATAGATTTTTTTGTTTTTTAATTGAGATAGAGTCTCATCCTGGAGTGCAATGACACAATCATGGTTCACTGCAGCCTTGACCTCTTGGGCTCAAGTGATCTTCTCACCTCAGCTTCCCACGTAGCTGGGACCACAGGTGCACTACACACCCAACTAACTTTTTTATTTTTTGTAGAGACATGTTCTTGCTCTGTTGCCCTGGCTGGTCTCAAACTCCTGGACTCAAGTGATCCTCCTATCTCAGTCTTTCAAAGTGCTGGAATTATAGGTGTGACCCAGGATGCCTAGCCCAAAAGCATATCTTTAGGTCTTGTTTTTAATCTATTCACACAATCTGTCTTTTAACTGCTATGTTTATACCATTTGCATTTAATTATTACTGATGCTTGGATGTAGATCTACCCTTTTCTTTTTTTTTAACTTTTAGGTTCAGGGGTACATGTGCAGGTTTGTTACATGGGTAAATTGTGTGTCACACGGGTTTGGTGTACAGATTATTTTGTCACCCAGGTAATAACCATAGTACTCGATAGGTAGTTTTTCAGTCCTCTCCTTTCTCCCATCCCCCACCCTCCAGTAGACTGCACTGTCTGTTGTTGTCTTCTCTCTGTCCATGTGTACTCAATGTTTAGCTTCCACTTATAAGTGAGAACATGTGGCATTTGGTTTTCTGTTCCTGTGTTAGTTTGCTTAGGATAATGGCCTCAAGATCCATTCATGTTGCTGCAGAGAGCATAATCTCATTTTTTTAATGGCTGCATAGTAGTGCACAGTGTGTATGTGCCACATTTTTTTATCCAGTCTACCGTTGGTGGGCATTTAGGTTGATATGCTTGCCTTTGTTACTGTGAATATTGCTGCAGTGAACATACTTGTGCATGTGTCTTTATGGTAGAACACTTTATATTCCTTTGGGTGTATACCCAATAACGGGATTGCTGGGTGGAATGGTAATTCTAAGTTCTTCGAGAAATCGCCACACTGCTTTTCACAATGGCTGAACTAATTTACATTCCCAAGAGTAGTTTATAAGCATTCCCTTTTCTCTGCAACTTCACCAGCATCTATTATTTTTTGACTTTTTAATAATAGTGACTCTGACTGGTATGAGGAGGTATCCCATTGTAATTTTGATTTGCATTTCTCTAATGATTAGTGATGCTGAATATTTTTTATTGGCTGCATGTATGTCTTCTTTTGAAAAGTGTCAGTTCATGTCATTTGCCCACTTTTCAATGGGTTTCTTGTAAATTTAAGTTCCCTATAGATATTAGGAACTGGATATGAGACCTTTGTTGGATGCATAGTTTGCATATGTTTTCTCCCATTCTATAGGTTGTCTGTTTACTCTGTTGATGGTTTATTTTTGCTGTGCAGAAGCAAGCTCTTTAGTTTAATTAGGTCCCATTTGTCAATTTTTGGTTTTGTTGCATTTGCTTTTGACATCTTTGTCATGAAATCTTTGCCAAGGCCTATGTACAGAATGGCATTTTCTAGGTTAACTTCCAGGGTTTTTATAATTTTAGGTTTTACATCTAAGCTTTAATCAATCTTGAATTGATTTTTGTATATGGTGAATGCCAGGGGTCCATTTTCAATCTTCTGCATATGACTAGCTAGTGATCCCAACACCATTTATTGAATATGAAGTTTTTTCCTCGTTGCTTGTTTTTGTTCACTTTGTCAAAGAGCACATGGCTGTAGGTATGCAGAATTACTTCTGCACACTCTTTTTTGTTCCATTGGTATATGTGTCTGTTTTTGTACCAGTACCATGCTGTTTCAGTTACTGTAGCCTTGTATTATAGTTTGAAGTCTGGTAATGTGATGCCTCCAGCTTTGTTCCTTTTGCTTAGGATTGCTTTGGGTATTTGGGCTCATTTTTGTTCCATGTGAGTTTTAGAACAGTTTTTTCTAATTCTGTGAAGAATCACATTGGTAGTTGATAGGAATAGCTCTGAATCTGTAAATTGCTTTGGGCAGTATGGCCATTTTAACAATATTAATTCTTCCTATCCATGAACATGGAATGTTTTTCCTTTGTGTCACTCTGATTTCTCTGAGCAGTTCCCTCTCTGATTTTTCCTTCTTGCTGCCTTTAGATTACTTAACATTTTAGTTTTCCATTTTATCTATTGAGTTTATTACTATAAACTATAAACTACTATTAGTATCTTCAAATGGATTTTTTCATGATTGCTCTAGAAATTATAATATACATATTCAACTTTTCGCAATCTACTTAGAATTAATATTTTATCATTTAAAGTAGAATGTAAGTCCCCTTATTCTTCACTCTTTGTATGTAACATATTACATACATTTTTACATACATTGAAAACCTACCAGATAATGTTGTAACTTTTGCTTTTAACTGTAATATATATGTTACGTGGCTCACATCTTTAATCCCGGCACTTTGGAGGCCAGTGCAGGCAGATGGCTTGAGCTCAGGAGTTCAAGACCAGCAAAACCCCATCTCTACAAAAAATTCAAAAATTAGCTAGGCATTGTGACATGTGCCTGTGGTCCCAGCTGCTCAGGAGACTGAGACAGAAGGATGGCTTGAGTGCAGGAGTGAGATCGCACCACGGCACTTCAGCCTGAGTGACAGAGTGAGACCCTATCTTAAAAAAAAAAAAAAAAAAGAAAGAAAGAAAAATAATTTTTTTACACAATGTAAGAGGAAAGTAATATTGTTACATTTATTTAAATACCTGCCCTTTCTGTTTTCTTTTACTCCAGATATTCCAAGTTTTCCCCTCACATACTTTCCCTTTTGTCTGAAGAAATTCCCTTACTTCTTATAGAGCAGATCCACAGACAATGAATTTTCTTAGTTTTCCTTTATCTGAGAATGTCATTATTTCATCTTTATTCATGAAGAATGTATTCTCTAATAGAATTAGAATTAGAGAATGTAATTCTCTAATAGAATTTTGATTTGATGGTTCTTTCTCTTTCAGCACTTTAAAAATGTTCTACTTATATCTGACTGGATTGTTTCTGATAAAAATTGCACATTCATTTGAATTGTTATCGCCTGTATGTTATGTGCTGTTTTTCTTGGACTGCTTTCAGGATTTCTTTTTTCTTGGCCTTACTTTTCAGCAATTCAGTCAAAATTGTCTGGGTTTGGATTTCTTTTTGTTTATCTTTCATGAGACTGTAAGTTTATATATTTTGCCGAATTTGAGAATTTGTCATTATTCCTTTTCTCTTTATTGTTGTGAAATTCACATGCTATATTGAGTGTTTTTGAATATACACATTCAGTGACCTTTAGTGCATTCGCCACCTCTCTCTAGTTTTAAAACTTTTCACCACTCCAGAGAAATACTTTGTACCTATTAAGTAATCACCCTCTATTCTTTATTTCCCCTGCTCCTTGAAGATAATACTAATCTACTTGCTGTCTGTATAGATTTGCCAATTCTGTATATTTTATATTAAATAAATCATATAACATTTGAGCTTTTCTGTCATGCTGTTTTTACCTAGCATTATGTTTTCAAGGTTCATCCAAATTGTAACATGCACTTAACTTCTTTTTATGGCTGAATACTATTTAATATTTCACTTTATGGCTATTATACATTTTGATCATCTTTTCATCAGCTGGTTTGGATTTGAGATGATTTCACCTTTTGGCTTTGATGAGTAATGTTGCTGTAAACATTTTTGTACAAGTTACCATGTGGACATATATTTTCATTTCTCTTGGGTATATACATAAAAGTAGAGTTGCTAAATCATATGGTAATTCTTTAACTGAATTGCTGTCAAACTATTTTCCATGATGGCCACACCATTTTACATTCCCACCAGCAATGTAAAAGGGTTTATCTTTCTCCACATCCTTGTTAATATTTGTTATTTTTAGGGTCGCTTTGTTGTTGTGGTTTTATGTTATTGCAGCCATCTTGGTAGGTATGAGATTATAGCTCATTGTGGTTTTGATTTGCATTTTCCTAATGTCAGCTGAGGTTTAGCATCATTTGTATGTTGGCTATTTGTATATATTCTTTTTTTTTTTTTTTCACTTCTCTTTTTTATTATTATTATACTTCAAGTTCTAGGGTACATGTGCACAATGTGCAGGTTTGTTACATATGAATACATGTGCCATGTTGGTGTGCTGCACCCATTAACTCATCATTTACAGTAGGTATTTCTCTTAATGCCGTCCCTCCCCACTCCCTGCATCCCATGACAGGCCCTGGTGTGTGATGTTCCCCACCCTGTGTGCAAGTGTTCTCATTGTTCAGTTCCCACCTATGAGTGAGAACATGCAGTGTTTGGTTTTCTGTCCGTGCAATAGTTTGCTCAGAATGATAGTTTCCAGCTTCATCCATGTCCCTACAAAGGACATGAACTCATCCTTTTTTATGGCTGCATAGTATTCCGTGGTGTATATGTGCCACATTTTCTTTATTATTATTATTATTATTATTATTATACTTTAGGTTTTATGGTACATGTGCACAATGTGCAGGTAAGTTACATACGTATACATGTGCCATGCTGGTGCACTGCACCCACTAACTCGTGATCTAGCATTAGGCATATCTCCCAATGCTATCCCTCCCCCCTCTCCCCACCCCACAACAGTCCCCAAAGTGTGATGTTCCCCTTCCTGTGTCCATCTGTTCTCATTGTTCAATTCCCACCTATGAGTGAGAATATGCGGTGTTTGGTTTTTTCTTCTTGCGATAGTTTACTGAGAATGATGATTTCCAATTTCATCCATGTCCCTACAAAGGACATGAACTCATCATTTTTTATGGCTACATAGTATTCCATGGTGTATATGTGCCACATTTTCTTAATCCAGTCTATCATTGTTGGACATTTGGGTTGGTTCCAAGTCTTTGCTATTGTGAATAATGCCTCAATAAACATACGTGTGCATGTGTCTTTATAGCAGCATGATTTATAGTCCTTTGGGTATATACCCAGTAATGGGATGGCTGGGTCGAATGGAATTTCTAGTTCTAGATCCCTGAGGAATCGCCACACGGACTTCCACAATGGTTGAACTAGTTTACAGTCCCACCAACAGTGTAAAAGTGTTCCTATTTCTCCACATCCTCTCCAGCACCTGTTGTTTCCTGACTTTTTAATGATTGCCATTCTAACTGGTGTGAGATGGTATCTCATTGTGGTTTTGATTTGCATTTCTCTGATGGCCAGTGATGGTGAGCATTTTTTCATGTGTTTTTTGGCTGCATAAATGTCTTCTTTTGAGAAGTGTCTATTCATGTCTTTCGCCCACTTTTTGATGGGGTTGTTTGTTTTTTTTCTTGTAAATTTGTTGGAGTTCATTGTAGATTCTGGATATTAGCCCTTTGTCAGATGAGTAGGTTGCGAAAATTTTCTCCCATTTTGTAGGTTGCCTGTTCACTCTGATGGTAGTTTCCTTTGCTGTGCAGAAGCTCTTTAGTTTAATTAGATCCCATTTGTCAATTTTGGCTTTTGTTGCCATTGCTTTTGGTGTTTTAGACATGAAGTCCTTGCCCATGCCTATGTCCTGAATGGCAATGCCTAGGTTTTCTTCTAGGGTTTTTATGGTTTTAGGTCTAACATTTAAGTCTTTAATCCATCTTGAATTGATTTTTGTATAAGGTGTAAGGAAGGGATCCAGTTTCAGCTTTCTACATATGGCTAGCCAATTTTCCCAGCACCATTTATTAAATAGGGAATCCTTTCCCCATTTCTTGTTTTTGTCAGGTTTGTCAAAGATCAGATAGTTGTAGATATGTGGCATTATTTCTGACGGCTCTGTTCTGTTCCATTGATCTATATCTCTGTTTTGGTACCAGTACCATGCTGTTTTGGTTACTGTAGCCTTGTAGTATAGTTTGAAGTCAGGTAGTGTGATGCCTCCAGCTTTGTTCTTTTGGCTTAGGATTGACTTGGTGATGCGGGCTCTTTTTTGGTTCCATATGAACTTTAAAGTAGTTTTTTCCAATTCTGTGAAGAAAGTCATTGGTAGCTTGATGGGGATGGCATTGAATCTGTAAATTACCTTGGGAAGGATGGCCATTTTCACGATATTGATTCTTCCTACCCATGAGCATGGAATGTTCTTCCATTTGTTTGTATCCTCTTATTTCCTTGAGCAGTGGTTTGTAGTTCTCCTTGAAGAGGTCCTTCACATCCCTTGTAAGCTGGATTCCTAAGTATTTTATTCTCTTTGAAGCAATTGTGAATGGGAGTTCACTCATGATTTGGCTCTCTGTTTGTCTGTTATTGATGTATAAGAATGCTTGTGATTTTTGCACATTGATTTTGTATCCTGAGACTTTGCTGAAGTTGCTTATCAGCTTAAGGAGATTTTGGGCTGAGACAGTGGGGTTTTCTAGATATACTATCATGTCATCTGCAAACAGGGACAATTTGACTTCCTCTTTTCCTAATTGAATACCCTTGATTTCCTTCTCCTGCCTAATTGCCCTGGCCAGAACTTCCAACACTATGTTGAATAGAAGTGGTGAGAGAGGGCATCCCTGTCTTGTGCCAGTTTTCAAAGGGAATGCTTCCAGTTTTTGCCCATTCAGTATGATATTGGCTGTGGGTTTGTCATAGATGGCTCTTATTATTTTGAGATACGTCCCATCAATACCTAATTTATTGAGAGTTTTTAGCATGAAGGGTTGTTGAATTTTGTCAAAGGCCTTTTCTGCATCTATTGAGATAATGATGTGGTTTTTGTCTTTGGTTCTGTTTATATGCTGGATTACATTTATTGATTTGCGTATGTTGAACCAGCCTTGCATCCCAGGGATGAAGCCCACTTGATCATGGTGGATAAGCTTTTTGATGTGCTGCTGGATTCTGTTTGTCAGTATTTTATTGAGGATTTTTGCATCAATGTTCATCAAGGATATTGGTCTAAAATTCTCTTTTTTTGTTGTGTCTCTGCCAGGCTTTGGTATCAGGATGATGCTGGCCTCATAAAATGAGTTAGGGAGGATTCCCTCTTTTTCTATTGATTGGAATAGTTTCAGAAGGAATGGTACCAGCTCCTCCTTGTACCTCTGGTAGAATTCGGCTGTGAATCCATCTGGTCCTGGACTTTTTTTGGTTGGTAAGCTATTGATTATTGCCACAATTTCAGCTCCTGTTATTGGTCTATTCAGAGATTCAACTTCTTCCTGGTTTAGTCTTGGGAGGGTGTATGTGTTGAAGAATTTATCCATTTCTTCTAGATTTTCTAGTTTATTTGCGTAGAGGTGTTTGTAATATTCTCTGATGGTAGTTTGTATTTCTGTGGGATCGGTGGTGATATCCCCTTTATCATTTTTTATTGCATCTATTTGATTCTTCTCTCTTTTTTTCTTTATTAATCTTGCTAGTGGTCTATCAATTTTGTTGATCCTTTCAAAAAACCAGCTCCTGGATTCATTAATTTTTTGAAGGGTTTTTTGTGTCTCTATTTCCTTCAGTTCTGCTCTGATTTTATTTCTTGCCTTCTGTTAGCTTTTGAATGTGTTTGCTCTTGCTTTTCTAGTTCTTTTAATTGTGATGTTAGGGTGTCAATTTTGGATCTTTCCTGCTTTCTCTTGTGGGCATTTAGTGCTATAAATTTCCCTCTACACACTGCTTTGAATGCATCCCAGAGATTCTGGTATGTTGTGTCTCGGTTCTCGTTGGTTTCAAAGAACATCTTTATTTCTGCCTTCATTTCGTTATGTACCCAGTAGTCATTCAGGAGCAGGTTGTTCAGTTTCCATGTAGTTGAGCGGTTTTGAGTGAGATTCTTAATCCTGAGTTCTAGTTTGATTGCACTGTGATCTGAGAGATAGTTTGTTATAATTTCTGTTCTTTTACATTTATTGAGGAGAGCTTTACTTCCAAGTATGTGGTCAATTTTGGAATAGGTGTGGTGTGGTGCTGAAAAAAATGTATATTCTGTTGATTTGGGGTGGAGAGTTCTGTAGATGTCTATTAGGTCCGCTTGGTGCAGAGCTGAGTTCAATTCCTGGGTATCCTTGTTGACTTTCTGTCTTGTTGATCTGTCTAATGTTGACAGTGGGGTGTTAAAGTCTCCCATTATTAATGTGTGGGAGTCTAAGTCTCTGTGTAGGTCACTCAGGACTTGCTTTATGAATCTGGGTGCTCCTGTATTGGGTGCGTATATATTTAGGATAGTTAGCTCTTCTTGTTGAATTAATCCGTTTACCATTATGTAATGGCCTTCTTTGTCTCTTTTGATCTTTGTTGGTTTAAAGTCTGTTTTATCAGAGACTACGATTGCAACCCCTGCCTTTTTTTGTTTTCCATTTGCTTGGTAGATCTTCCTCCATCCTTTTATTTTGAGCCTGTGTGTGTCTCTGCACGTGAGATGAGTTTCCTGAATACAGCACACTGATGGGTCTTGAGTTTTTATCCAATTTGCCAGTCTGTGTCTTTTAATTGGAGCATTTAGTCCATTTACATTTAAAGTTAATATTGTTATGTGTGAATTTTATCCTGTCATTATGATGTTAGCTGGTTATTTTGCTCGTTAGTTGATGCAGTCTCTTCCTAGTCTCGATGGTCTTTACATTTTGGTATGATTTTGCAGTGGCTGGTACCGGTTGTGCCTTTCCATGTTTAGCGCTTCCTTCAGGAGCTCTTTTAGGGCAGGCCTGGTGGTGACAAAATCTCTCAGCATTTGCTTGTCTGTAAAGTATTTTATTTCTCCTTCACTTATGAAGCTTAATTTGGCTGGATATGAAATTCTGGGTTGAAAATTCTTTCTTTAAGAATGTTGAATATTGGCCCCCACTCTCTTCTGGCTTGTAGGGTTTCTGCCGAGAGATCCGCTGTTAGTCTGATGGGCTTCCCTTTGATGGTAACCCGACCTTTCTCTCTGGCTGCCCTTAACATTTTTTCCTTCATTTCAACTTTGGTGAATGTGACAATTATGTGTCTTGGAGTTGCTCTTCTCGAGGAGTATCTTTGTGGTGTTCTCTGTATTTCCTGAATCTGAATGTTGGCCTGCCTTGCTAGATTGGGGAAGTTCTCCTGGATAATATCCTGCAGAGTGTTTTCCAACTTGTTTCCATTCTCCCTGTCACTTTCAGGTACACCAATCAGACGTAGATTTGGTCTTTTCACATAGTCCCACATTTCTTGGAGGCTTTGCTCGTTTCTTTTTATTCTTTTTTCTCTAATCTTCCCTTCTCGCTTCATTTCATTCATTTCATCTTCCAGGGCTGATACCCTTTCTTCCATTTGATCACATCGGCTCCTGAGGCTTCTACATTCTTCACGTAGTTCTCGAGCCTTAGTTTTCAGCTCCATCAGCTCCTTTAAGCACTTCTCTGTATTGGTTATTCTAGTTATACATTCTTCTAAATTTTTTTCAAAGTTTTCAACTTCTTTGCCTTTGGTTTGAATATCCTCCCGTAGCTCGGAGTAATTTGATCGTCTGAAGCCTTCTTCTCTCAGCTCGTCAAAGTCATTCTCCGTCCAGCTTTGTTCCGTTGCTGGTGAGGAACTGCGTTCCTTTGGAGGAGGAGAGGTACTCTGCTTTTTAGAGTTTCCTGTTTTTCTGCTTTGTTTTTTCCCCATCTTTGTGGTTTTATCTACTTTTGGTCTTTGATGATGGTGATGTACAGATGGGTTTTTGGTGTGGATGTCCTTTCTGTTAGTTTTCCTTCTAACAGACAGGACCCTCAGCTGCAGGTCTGTTGGAGTACCCGTGTGAGGTGTCAGTCTGCCCCTGCTGGGGGAGTGCCTCCCAGTTAGGCTGCTCGGGGGTCAGCGGTCAGGGACCCACTTGAGGAGGCAGTCTGCCCGTTCTCAGATCTCCAGCTGCATGCTGGGAGAACCACTGCTCTCCTCAAAGCTGTCAGACAGGGACATTTAAGTCTGCAGAGGTTACTGCTGTCTTTTTGTTTGTCTGTGCCCTGCCCCCAGAGGTGGAGCCTACAGAGGCAGGCATGCCTCCTTGAGCTGTGGTGGGCTCCACCCAGTTCGAGCTTCCTGGCTGCTTTGTTTACCTAAGCGAGCCTGGGCAATGGCAGGCGCCCCTCCCCCAGCCTGGCTGCCGACTTGCTGTTTGATCTCAGACTGCTGTGCTAGCAATCAGCGAGACTCCGTGGGCATAGGACCCTCTGAGCCAGGTGCGGGCTATACTCTCCTGGGGCACCGTTTCCTAAGCCCGTCGGAAAAGCACAGTGTTCGGGTGGGAGTGGCCTGATTTTCCAGGTGCCGTCTGTCACCCCTGGAAGGGGAACTCCCTGACCCCTTGCGCTTCCCGAGTGAGGCAATGCCTCGCCCCTGCTTCGGCTGGCGCATGGTGCACTTACCCACTGACCTGGGCCCACTGTCTGGCACTCCCTAGTGAGATGAACATGGTACCTCAGATGGAAATGCAGAAATCACCCATCTTCTGCGTCGCTCACGCTGGGAGCTGTAGACCAGAGCTGTTCCTATTCGGCCATCTTGGCTCCTCCTCTGTATATATTCTTTGAAGGAGGATCTAGATTTTTAAATCCTTTGCTCATTTTTAAATTGGGTCATTTGACTTTTTCTTGTTGAACTGTTAGTATTGTTTATATATTCTGGATATGAATCCCTTAGCAAATACGTGATTTGCAAATATGTTCTCCCTTTTTGTAGGTTATCTTTTCACTTTTTTGATGATAATCTTTGAAGCACAAGATTCTTTAATTTTGAGGATGTCTAATTTATCTATTCTTTGGTTGCTTGTGGTTTTTGAGTCAAATCTAAGAATTTAATGACAGTTACAAGGTCATGAAGATTCATCCCTATGTTTTTTCCAAATATTTTATACTTTTAGCTCTTATATTTTGTATATGGTATGAGATTATAGGATCCAACTTCATTCTTTTGCATGTGGTCATCCAGTTGTCCCAGCACCATTTGCTGAAGGTACTATTCTTTCCCCATAAAAATATCTTAGCACCATAGTCAAAAAATCATTTATCCGTAGATTATAGGGTTTACTTCTGGATTCTCAATTTTGTTCCTTTGTTCTGTATGTCTATTCTTAATGCCATTATCACATGGTTTTGGTTACTGTAGCTTTGCAGTAAGTTCTAAAATCAGGAAGTGTGAGATCTCCAACTTTGTTTTTCGGTATTGTTTTGGCTATTCAGGACTCCTTCCAATTGCAAATGAATTTGAACATCAGATATTCTATTTCTGCAAAAATGCCATTGAATTTTGATAGGGATTGTGTTTAATCTGTAGATTATTTTCATAAGTATTGCCATCTTAATAATATTAAGTCTTCTAACCCATGAACATGAAATGTCTTTCTTTTTCTGAGATTGAGTTTCACTGTTGTTGCCCAGGCTGGGGTACTATGGCACGATCTCAGCTCACAGCAACCTCCGCCTCCTGGATTCAAGTGATTATCCTGCCTCAGCCTCCCAAGTAGCTGGGATTACAGGCGTGTGCCACCACACCTGGCTACTTTTGTATTTTTATCAGAGATGGGGTTTCATCCTGTTGGCCAGGCTGGTCTCAAAATCTTAACCTCAGGTGATCCACCTGCCTCAGCATCCCAAAGTGCTGGGATTACAGGTGTGAGCCACCGTGCCCGGCCATGTCTTTCTATTTAGTTAAGCCTTCTTTAATTTCTTTCAACAATTCCTTAGAATTTTTTTCTTTTTTTAAATTAGGCAAGTTCTCTTTTTTCTCAACTTTTATTTTAGGTTCAGGTAGTACATGTGCAGATTTGTTACATGGGTAAATTGTGTGTTGCTGAGTTTCAGTGTACGAATGATCCCATCACTCAGGTAGTGAACATAAAACCTAAGAGGTAGCTTTTCAACTCTTGCTCCCGTACTTCCCTTCTAATAGTCCCCAGTGTCTCTTGTTTTCATTTTTCTGCCCATGTAGAATTTTCATTGTACAAATCTTTCACCTCCCTTGTTAAATTCATTCCTAGATATTGTATCGTTTTGAATGCTATAAATGGAATTTTTAAAATTTTCCTTTTGGATTGTGATTGCTAGTATATAGGAACTTAACAGAATTTTTGTTTGTTGATCATGTTCCCTGCAACTTTGTGGAATTCATTTATTAGCTGTAGTAGATTTTTTGTAGACTTTTGTAGATTTTCTATATATAGAATTATGTCATCTGTAAAGAGGTAGTTTTGTTTTGTTTTGTTTTTTCCCCACTCTGCAATTTGTAAGCCATTTATTTATTTGGCCTAATTGCTCTAGCCAGGACTTCCAGTACAATGTTGAATAGCATTGGTGAAAGTGGTCATCCTCTTGTTACTCATCTTGGGGGAAAGCTTTCAGTCTTTCACCATTGAGTGTGATGTTAGCTTTTTTTCCTTCAAATCCTGTCAGTGTTTGATTCATATATATATATATTATTGCTGTATTTGATGCATATATGCTTATCATTGTTATATATTCTTACTGAAATGACTGTTTTATCAATGTCTTTCTTTGTCTCTTATGATAATTCTCTACTTAAAATCTATGTATTCTGATATTTGAATAGCCATTCTAGCTATCTTTTAGTTACTGTTTGCATAGAATATCCTTTTTTATCCTTTCACTTTCAATTTGTTTGTGTCTTTGGATCTAAAGTGAGTCTCCTATAAGCAGCATGTAGTTGACTGGTTTGGTTTGGTTTTCTTTTTGGGGGTTTTTTGTTCATTTGTTCATTTTTAAAATGAAAGCAAGTTTATTAAGAAAGCAAAGGAATAAAGAATGACTACTCCATTGGCAGAACCAGTGTCTTGGGCTGCTCACTGTAATTACACTTATAGTTATTTCTTGATTATATGCTAAACAAGGGATTGATTATTCATTAGTTTTCTGGAAAAGGGGTGGGCAGTTCTTGGAACTGAGGGTTCCTCCCCCATTTTAGACCATATAGGGTAACTTGCTAACATTGCCATGGCATTTGTAAATTGTCATGGCACTAGTGGGAGTGTTTTTTAGCATCCTAATGCATTATAATTAGCATATAAAGAGCAGTGAGGATGACCAGAGGTCACTTTTATCACCATCTTGGTTTTGGTGCGTTTTGGCCAGCTTCTTTACCACATCCTTTTGTCAGCAAAGACTTTGCGACCTGTACCTTTTGCCAACCTTCTGTCTCATCCTGTGACTTAGAATGCCTAGCCTCCTGAGAATGCAGCCCAGTAGGTCTCAACCTTATTTTACCCAGCCCCTATTCAACATGGAGGTGCTCTGGTTCAGACACCTGTGACATATTTCCCCCCTCCCTTTTACAAGAGAATCCTTAATCTTAAGGGTTGTAGAGGGACAATGATACATCTTCTATAACTTCTTCAGGCTGAATACAGGTGATGGTATACCTGTCTAACTATTAGGGTCTCTTGTATTCAGGGTGGAGAGGTGCTCATTTAGAAAGCATCCATATGCTGAGGGCCATTCATAAGTCTTGAGATCCGACAAAAGGTGATATCTGGAAGACTAATAAGTGTTCAACTTAAGAAAACATTGAGTGAGTTTATCCTGCATATCTACACAAAGAGTACAACAGCAATGTATTCCACAACAGTAAAGAAAAATAAGCAAAGTTATCCCAAGTAAAGAGAGCTTTCCATGAACTGGGCCACTGTCAGAACCAAACTGATATGGGGTTGCTAGCTGATTCCGATATGTGTCCAGAATTAGAATACTGATCCAGATTTTTGCATTACTCATCCCTCTTGTTTCTTGTGAGCAGCAGCCAGAAATCACTGGTTGGTTTACAGGAATAGGCAGGGTTAGACTGAATTGCAGGAAAAAAACGTCAGAAACAACTGATGAAACTAGAATGTACTAACAGGTGTACCATATTTCTTGAAACATAATTTTTCTCTCTCCAGTCTCCCATTTTTACTAAAGACAAATCATGGTATGAGTGATTTGTTCTCAAAATAAGCTGTATTCTTATACTTGGCCTGATTATTTGTATAAAGTTCAGCAAGAATAATTAATTTTCACATACACTTTTTAAATTGGCTTTGATGGAACTTTGTTCTGTAAAAGGAATCTCAGACAAGACTTTTTTTTGTAAAGCTGAGCCCAACCATGGGTTTGTACCATCAAATACCTATGAGTTGAGCAAATTCCTTTCATCTTGAGGTTCCAAGATAACTTGGGGCTTCTGGACCTGTTAGAAAGTGACATTCTTTACTTACCACAGATCAGGAACCCTCTATAGGGACAGTGTAGACAAGGTATGAGGCCAGTTTTCCCAAGGGGCTTTTATTGGCTCTGTAAGTCAAGTTTGATACCTTTAAGAAAAGCATGCTATCCCAGTCAAAGCCTTGGTAAAATAACCAGTTTCTCCAGTTGTGTCTTGTTGCAAAAAAAAAAAACATTCTTATTACACTTGTGCAAGTAACTATGTTGCCATAGATTAAGATTACTCACAAATAGTTTTGAAATTCTGGAGAAATCAGGTAGAGAGAAACAAATATGTTCCAAATTTTGTTTACAGGAAAATACTTTATTCAATTGTTTAAAGTTGTAAATAGCTCAAAAGAAAATTTTCTTGACTCTGAAAACCAAAACAAAGGGTTGGTAACATTTTAAGCAAAAAGCCAAAAAAAAGATTACTTCAGTTTTCTATTAGTTCAGTCCATGCAGTTAACTCCTGTCCTGACTTATCATCACCAACATTTCAGCTCTCCGTAAGTCCTGAAAGTTTTTTCCTCTATTCTAATGCCACAGTCTCCAAAGTTATCAGAAACCTGCATTCAGGAGCACCTGTCAAAGTCTTGTAGCTGACTTATAAACCACCTTTTAAAGAGGATCAAAACAAGATAACAATTGTTTGTGAATGACAACATGTCTTAGGGCAGCCACAGTCAAAAACATGATTGACAAAGAAATTTTGTTATCTTGGTGGCATACAATGATTTTATGTAACAATTATAATTATTACTGATAACATGCACTAAGTCATATCAGAATTACAGGAGTTTCCCATAATTTTGGAACAGATACCAATAACACCAATAACATATTTAAACAAATACAGCCCCAGGAAAGCCAAACACCATTTTATATTTGACAGTGTTTCTTGTGATTTTTATACCAAATAAGCCACATATGTCACTTTTGGACTTTAGGGGACCTAATATCTAGAAGATGAATTAGGTTAGAAAAGACATCATTTATAATTTTACTTTGGAAAGTTTGTCATATATTAAAGGTTTAAAACACTTGATATTGTAAAATCAAATCCCAGGTCACCAGAAGTCATTGATTTAGGCAAAATTATACCTCAAAAATTTTTAAAAGGCAAAAACCTTTACTGATTAAGGGGAAGACAGCTTTCCAGCCAGTCTGTCTCTTTTCTTTCCCTCCTTTTTCCTACAGTTTACTCAGAAGGCAAACAAAAATATTTCATTTTTTTTAATATAACATGAAAATCTTATTCAAGAAAGGAAGCTAGCTTTCACCTTTGCATTAGTGCACTATTGATGTCAAACCTTAACAAAACCCTATAGACAAATCCATCTAGTCTCAATCAGTATGACCTTAAGGTAAGATTCATATAAACCTTTTATAACCTTTTACAACTTTTGTGAAAGAGCAGATCCATGCTGTAAGAAAATTCTGGTGTGCTTTTATTTTAATGTTCAATTTATGGGAAAACTGAGTACCACTTTTACTTTAGCCAATATGTTCACACACAGAATTTCTTTTACAGATTATTTTTTCACAAATCCTCCACAACTTGATTGTTTTCTGGTTTGTGGTTCCTGTGTTCCTTTTTATAGTGACAAACCATTTTATATATTTTTAAATGTTTTCCTTTTGTACAATAAAGTTAACATATTTTATACATATTTATATAATTATGTTTATATATGTGTTTATTGCATTTTGCTTTTTTCACTTAATTATATCTGCTGGAAATCATTCCATTTCAATACATAGAGTTCCTCTTCATTCTGTCTTATAGCTTCATAGTATTCCATTTTGTGTGGATATCATAGGGTATTTACCCCCCAATCTCCATTGCTTTACAATCACAAATGATACTGTACGAATAACTTTGTGATTATGTATTTATTAGTCTTTTTTCAACTATGAAGAAATACCCAAGACTTGATAATTTATAAAGGACAGAGGCTTAATTGATTTACAGTTTTCTGTTGCTGGGGAGGCCTCAGGAAACTTACAGTCATAGCGGAAAGCAAAAGAGAAGGCACCTTCTTCATAGAGTAGCATGATGGAGGGAGTGCAAGCAGGGGTAATGCCAGATGCTTACAAAACCATCAGATCTTGTGAGAACTTACTATCACGAGAACAGCATGGGGGAAACTGCCCCCATGATCCAATTACCTCCACCTGGTCTCGATCTTGACACATGGAGATTATGGGGATTACAATTGGAGGTGAGATTTGGGTGGGGACACAGAGCCAAACCATATCACATGTTTTCATATTGTTGGAGATACATATTTTAGATAAATTCATACAGGGATTTCTGGCTTGAGATTTGGTTATATGTGGTTGGTTAGATATTGACAAATTCCCCTTCATAGGGATTATGAATTTTCTGTATCCATCAACAATATATGGCATTACCTGTTTCTCTCTTAACCTCACTAATAGAATGTATTTTTAAGCTTTTGAATTTGTTGCTAATTTGATGGGTGAAAAAATTAACTTTTATTGTAATTTTAATTTGTATTTCTCTTTTATATGAATGAAATTACATATCTTTTTACATAATTAAGAGGCATTTTTATATCTCTTTTGAGTTTATTCAAATCTTTGCCCATTGGTTTGTTTTTTTGTTTGTTTTGAGACAGGGTTTCACTCTGTTGCCCAGGCTGTAGTACAGTGGCATGATCTTGGCTCACTGCAACCTTCTCCTTCCAGGCTCAAGTGATCCTCCCACTTTAGCCTTCCAAGGAGCTGGGACTACAGGCACATGCCACCATGCCCAAGCACATGCCACCATGCCCGGCTAATTTTTGTATTTTTTTTTCATAGACATGGGGTTTCTCCATGTTGCCTAGGCTGGTGTCGAACTCTTGAGCTCACATGATCTGCCTGCCTCTGCCTCCCAAAGTACTGGGATTACAGACATGAGTCACCATGCCCAGCCTCCCTGCCCATTTTTCTATAGGATTTCTATAGGTTGATTTTCTTCAATTAAAAAAAAAAAATCCTTGATATATTAAGGATGTAACTATTTATCTGCAATATATGCTGTGAATGTTTTTCCCAGTTTTGTCAGTTACCTTTGATTTTGTTAATGAGTTTTCTTTGGCTATGCAAATTTTCCAATGTGTCATCTTATTTTGTTTTTAATTGCATCTAGGATTTTAGTCATAGTTAGGAACCCTTTCCTTACAGATGGGTTTTAGAGGAATTCACTGATTATTTCTTTTGGTGCATATATAGATTTACTTTTTATATTTATATCTCTGATCCATTTGGAGTTTATTCTTGGGTGTAGTGGAAGGAATGAATCTACTTTTACCTTTTTTCAAGTGGCTACCCAGTATTCCCTATACCAACCATCCTCAACCTTTTTGGCATCAGGGACCAAGTTCATGGAAGACAGATTTTCCACAGAATGGGGGTTGGGTGAAGGGGATGGTTTTGGGATAAAACTATTCTACCTCAGACCATCAGGCATCAGTTAGATTCTCATAAGGAGCACACAACCTAGATCCCTCCCATGCACAATTCACAGTAGGGTTCCTGCTCCTTTGATAATCTAATGCTGCTGCTGACCTGAGAGGAGACGGAGCTGTCAGGTGATAATACTGGCTTGCCCTCTGCTCATCTCCTGCTTTGTGACTCCCAGTTCCTAACAGGCTACGGACTGGTACCAGCCCATGGTCCAGGGCTTTGGGATCCCTCCCTGCCCTACACTGTGTATTAACCAGAGCATCTTTGACCCAATGATTTGAGATACCACTTTTATCATGTACTAGATGTTTATATGTAATTGGATCTAATTCTAGAAATTATATTTTATTCCATTGATTTGATAGCTTATTCTTGTGCCAGTACCATACTGTTTAATGAAAGAGGTTTGTAGCATGTTTTTATACCTTGGAGTAGTTCTGCCCTGCCCCTTTTCCCACCTTTCACAGATCTTTATATTCAGTAATTTCTTAGCTATTCTTGTGTTTATTTTTATTATTTTTTGAGACGGAGGCTCACTCTGTCACCCAGACTGGAGTGCAGTGATATGGTCTCGGCACACTGCAGCCTCTGCCTCCTGGGTTCAAGCGATTCTTCTGCCTCAGCCTCCCAAGTAGCTGAGATTACAGACGCCCACCACCATGCCCGGCTAATTTTTTGTATTTTTAGTAGAGACAGGATTTCACCATGTTGATCAGTCTGGTCTCAGACTCCTGACCTCAAGTGATCTGCCTGCCTTGGCCTCCCAAAGTGCTGGGATTACAGTCATGAGCAACTGTGCCCGGCTGTGTTTATTTTTTATTTTCAGTTTGAAATAAAACTAAATTTGTTCCAAGCATGCAATACATGGTTATTAATCATAGTTACCATATTGTACAATAGTTCTCTTGAACTTATTTCTCCTATCCCACTAGAATTTTGTATCCTTTGACCAATCTGTCCCCAACTTCACCTTCCTCCAGTCCCTGGTAACCACTATTCTGCTCTCTACTTTTATGAGGAGTTCAGGGTTTTTTGATTCCACATATAACTGAAATTATGCAGTATTTACCTTTCTGTGGATAGCTTATTTCACTTAACATAATGTCTTCCAAGTTCACTCATGTTGTTGCAAATGACGGGATATCCTTCTTTTTTAAGGCTGAATAGCATTCCACTGTATGTATATACCACATTTTCTTTATCCATTCATCTGTTGTTGGACACTTAGGTTGATTCCATATCTTGTCTGTTCCAAATAATGCTGCAGTGAACATGGGAGTGCAGATATTTCTTCAACGTACCTATTTCATTTCCTTTGGATTTATAGCCAGTAGTGAGATTGCTTGATCATATGGTAATTCTGTTTTTAACTTTTTGAGGAGCCTCCATATTGTTTTCCATAATGGCTGTACTAAGTTACATTCTCACCAAGAGTGTGCAAACGTTACCAGATCTTTTTTAAAAAAAGTTCAAAAGAGAGAAGTTAAGGGTGTCCATCACTAGTAGACCTGTCCGACAAGAAATGCTAAAGAAGTCCTTCAGACTGAAATGAAAGAACCCTACACTGTAATTCAAAGCCATATGAAGAAAGTTTTTTGTTTTGCCCATTGCCTTTTAATTGTTGAGTTTAATCTATTTACATTAAAAATATAAGGTTATTTAAAGTTATTATCAATAATGAACCACTTAGTTGTGCTGTTTTGCTGTTTTTCTATATGCTTTTGTTCCTCAGTTCCTCCTATACTGACTTCTTTGATTGATATTTTTTCTAGTGCCAGTTTTAATTCCCTCTGCAATTCATTTTGTATAATTTTAAAATTATTTTCTTAGTGGTGTCCATGGGGATTACACTAAACATCCTAAATTTATTCTGACTTGATATTAAGATTACTTCAATAGCATACATTAACTCTCCTCGTATCTAGCTCTGTCCCCTCCCCTTTGCATTATTATTGCCACAAATTACATCTGTATACATTGTGTTCTTTTTAACATATATTTACAGTTCTTGCCTTTTTAATCATATTGGAAGCAGAAAGAAGGGTTACAAACCAAAAATACAATAATATTGGCATTTATTTATCTATGTACTTACTTTTATCAGAGATCTCTATTTCTCTGTACGCCTTTGAGTTACAGTATAATGTTTTCTTTCATTTCAACCTGAAGATCTTCCTTTAGCATTGCTTAATAGGGCTAGTCTGCTAGTAATGGGCTTCTTTAGCTTGCTTAAAATTTTTTTTTAATCTAGGAATGTCTTAATTTTTCCTTTATTTTTGAAGGAGAGTATTACTAGATATCAAATGCTTAGTCAACAGTTTTTTTCTTCTTTCAACAGTTAGATGATCCCACTGCCTTCTGGCCTCCATGTTTTCTGATGAGAAACCTGCTGTTAATCTTATTGAGAATCTTTGTATGTGATAACTCAATTCTTACTTACTACTTTCAAGATTTTCTTTTTATTTCAGCAGTTTCTTTATAATGTGTCTTGGTGTGGATCTCTTTTAATTTATTCTGCTTCAATTCACTGAGCTTCTGGGATTTATAGAGTCATATCTTTCAGCAAATTTGGTGTGTTTTTCATTTCATTATTTCTTCTCTTCCTTACTGCTCCTTTCTCCCTCTCTTTTCCTTCTTTAATTCTCATAATGTGTATGTTGGTATGCTTGATCATTTCTCCCAAGTTCCTTCTGGACTGTTTATTTTTCTTCATTCTTTTTCTTTCTGATACTCAGACTGAGTAAATTTCCCTGTTTTCAAGTTCACTGATTCTTTCTTCTGGATGCTCAGATCTGCTTTTGAACTCCTATATTGATTTTTTTTTTTATTTCAGCTATTATCACTTTATTTTCTTTCAGCTATTGTACTTTTCAACTGCAGAATTCCTGCTTGGTTAATTTTATAACTTCTATTTTTTGTTAATATTACCTACTTGTTCACACATTGTTCTCCTGGTTTCCTTTCATTCCTGTTCCATGCTTTCCTTTAACTCTTTGAACATATTTAAAGTCTTTGTCTAGTAAATCCAATGTATGGGCTTCCCTCAGAAATTGTTTTTGTCAGTTTTCTTCCTGTGCATAGCTTATACTTTCCTGGTTTCTCTGTATGCTTTGTCATTTCTAGTTGAGAAGTAGACATTTTGAGTATTATAATGTGGCAACTCTGAAAATTATATTTTTCCTCCCCAGAGAATACTGCTGTTACTTTCCTGTTGTTGTTGTTGTTGTTGAGACAGAGTCTCACTCTATTGCCCAGGTTGGAGTGCAGGGATGTGATCTCAGCTCACTGCAACTTCTGCCTCCCAGATTCAAGTGAGTGTCCTGCCTCAGCCACCCAAGTAGCTGAGATTACAGGCATACACCACCACGCCTGGCTAATTTTTGTTTCTATTTTTAGTAGAGACAGGGTTTCACCGTGTTGGCCAAGGTCAAACTCTTGACCTCAAGTGATCCACTCGCCTCGGCCTCCCAAACTCCTGGGATTATAGGCAGTGAGCCACCACACCCAGCTGGTGCTGATACTTCTCAAAGGCTGCAGTTACTTGTTTATTTAGTAACTTTCCAAACTATGTTTCTGAAAACTATCCTTGTCATGTGTGGTCACTGAGGTCTCTATTTCATATTCTCTACAGCCATCTGGTGACCTGACAGCAGTTTACCTGAATGCCTGGAACCAATAAGAAAAGGAGAAAAAAATAGGTGTTCTGTTTCTTTAAATTATTTCAACAGAGGCCTCCAGGAAATCTACTTCTACTTGAGGGGATTGAAACAGTGCTGGCCAGTCATTGAACCACTAGGCAGATTCAAATATACAGCTCTGATTTTTGTTAGACAGGGTCCTTATTTTCTGCCCTAGCAGCAGGAAGCTGCACCAGGAACTTGGTCCTTTCTCCCCTCACTGCCTTCTGCAGGTCTGGAAGTGATAGTTGCTGTGCAAAATGCTGAAATTTACCAGCTTCTTTCTTCATCAATCAGTCACCTGGATGCCACAAGTATTCAGCTAGAGTCTAGAGTTCTGAAATCATTGATTCTGAGAGTTCTCGCTAGCTCAATGGTTTCAGTGGAGGAATTGATTACTAGAGCTTCTTACCCTGCCATTGTTGTGTCATCATTTAGCCATTATTTCTGAAAATATTATTTCTGCATCATAAATTAAAACCATACTTGGTATCCACATTCTGTTTTTCATTTTCAGTATAGTATTCAATAAATTAATGAGGTATTCAACACTGTGTTATAAAATAGAGTTTGTGTTAGGTGCTTTTGCCCAACTTTAGACTAATTTAAGTGTTCTGATCACGTTTAAGGTAGGCTAGGCTAAGCTATGATGTTCAGTAGATAGATATTTTCAACTCATGATGGGTTTGTCAGGATGTAACCCCATCATAAGTCGAAGGGCATCTGTAAAGACAAAGTACAAAGTACTTTAGAAAAAAATACAGTGATAGGATGACAAGATCAGAAAAGAGATTAAGCATAGGTAGGTAGGTTTGCTGTAGTGCTGTTGAAATCTAACCTTCTAAAAAGGGTCTGCCAAACCTGCATCTGCTCCTCCTTGTAAAAGAAGTGAAAGGTAATATAATATTATCAAGAATATAGAATTAAACAGAGGGGAGCTCTTGTAACTCAGTAGACAAAATTTCTAAAACATGGCCTTAAAGGCTAAGCATGTCTGTATTTTTCCTTTCTGTCTTGACAGAAAAAAATCTAACCTTTCTATGGGTCAGACTAAGCAAGTTCTATTAATTAGCCCAAACTTCAATAGGACAGATTATCTGAGAATGTTCTTACTTGTAGGGCACTTTAATTGAATTAAGACTAATTCTGACTTCTGATTTTATGGGTGAGAAAGTTAAGATCCAACAAAATTAATTACCATAAAGAACAAAAATCTCCTGATTGCCATTTTGTTCCTTTTTCAACATACTTAGTAGCCCTCCCTCCTAATTCAAAAGAAACTTTTAGCACAAAATGTATTCTCTTACTTGGAATTACTTCTGCTGTTTGTTTCTGTATATAATCTGAATAAATGTAATGTTAACACTGGAAAAGTTCCTAGAAATTAGCTGTTCATCTTTTTTGGATCAAAGATCATTTTGAGAATTGGATAAAATGTGCTTGCTATGTCCTATCCATAGACTACTGACTTAGATATGTAATAATTTCTGACATAGATGGAAAAGTCCAAGACCAGGAGACAGTAATTTTTTCAAGATTCAAAAGCAGGTCAATGTTAGAAGAAATTAGAATGGTCTACTCATGCATTACCCCTAATAGTTAAGTTCTTCATATTATAATAATGAGATAGTTTTCTTTCCTGTTTGCCTTCCCCTCCTCTACACTTTACAATACTAGTATCAGTTTTCTGAGTTAATCTGCATGTTCTCTGCTATATGGAGACTTCTTCAGTGTATCCTCATCATAGTTAGAACTTGATTTTTACTCTTTATTTACACATTTAGTTTTGCCTTAATGACTGCATTGTTTTCCATTTTATGAAAGTCCCATTTGTTTAAACTGTCTCCAATATAGAAGCTTAAATTTAAAATATGTATATGTTACATTCAGTACTATGGTAAACATTCTGGTACATAACTGTTCTGCAAGTATATGTGCCAGAAATTCCTAGAAATAAAATTGCTGGGTGAAAGAGGAAACACAAAAAAAAATTTGTATGAATTACTGTTCGCCTTCCAAAAAGATTGAACCAATTTGTACATCACCAGCAAAACATACAGTTCATGTTTCTGTGTAACCTTGCCATTTTTTAACCCTTCTTTTGTGATCTTTGCAAGTCTGGTAATTGGAGGTATCTTACTTTTATTTAATCTGTATGTCATTAAGTATTAGTGCAATTGAGCTCAATATTGTTAAGATGTCAATTTGCCCCAGTGTGACATATAAATTCAGTGTAATCATGATCAAAATCCCAGCATATTTTTTGTAGATATTGACAAGCTAATTCTAAAACTTATGTGGAAAGGCAAGTGAACTAGAAGAGCCCCCAAAATTTGAAATGGAAAAAGAGGAACAAAGTTGAGAATTCATACTACCCAATTTTAATATAAGGCTACATAAGTCAAGCCAGTGGGGTCCCGGCCAAAGGATAAACATGTAATTCAGTGAGACAGAATAGAGAGCTCAGAAATAGACCCACACAAATATTATCAACTGATTGTTGGCAGAAGCTAAAAAGAAATTCCACAGGAAAAGGGTAGTTTTTTCAATAAATGGTACTGGAACAATGAACAGCTTTATGCAAAAAAAAAAAAAAAAAAAAAAAAAAGACCCTCAATACGTCAACATGTACCACACAACTTGTACAAAAATTAACTCAGAATGCATCATAGAACTAAAATGTACAACATAAAACTATAAAACTTCTAGAAGAAAACATTTAAGAAAATCTCCATAATTTTGACTTAGGTGATGAGTACTTAAAATTGACACCAAAAACACAACTCATTAAAACTTTTTTGAGAAATTGGACTTTATTATCAAAGTTTAAACTTTTAAACTTTCACTCTAAGAAAGGCCCTGTTAACAAGAATGAAAAGTCAAGTGCTGAATGGGAGAAAACATTTGGAAATTCCAAGTCCAGCAAGTGACTTGGATTATCCAAAATATACAAAGGACCCTGAAGAACTTGCCAGTAAGTGTGATAGGAAGAATAATGCCCCCACACCCCGATCACCCAAAGATGCCTACATCCTAATCCAAAAGGGAGTGATGATGTAGAAGAGGAAGTCAGAGATATGATGTGAAAAAGACTCAATCCAATGATGTTGGCTTGGAAAATGAAGAAAGAGAAATATGAGCCAAGGGTCATGCATGATTTCTAGAAGCTAGAAAAAGCATGGAAATGGACTTTCCCCTAGAACCTCAAGAAAGGAACACAATCCTACTGACACCTTAATTTTAGGCCAGGGAGACCTCTGCCAAATTTCTAACATACAGAACTGTAAGACCATAAATTTATATTGTTTTAAGACACCATATTTGTGACAATTTGTTACAGCAGTAATAAGAAACTAATACAGGAAGAAAACAAAAAAGCTAACTGAAAAACAAAAAAAAGACAAAAGATCTGAATAGGTACTTCTCCAAAGAAGATATATGGATGCCAAACAAGGATATGAAAAGATACTTAACATCATTTATCATTACAGAATGGAAATTAAAATCACAATTAGATGCTATGTCACAGTTGTTAGAATTGTTACAAACAGACAATAAATAAATAATAGCAAGGATCTGGAGCAGCAGGCATTCTCATTTATTGCCAGTGGGAATGCAAAATGGCATAGCCACTTTGGAAGTCAGTTTGATAGTTTCTTAAATATCACTTCCGGGTATTTACCTAAATATATTGAAGACTTTTGTTCACACAGAAACCTATATGCAAATGTTTATAGCAGCATTATTTATAAATCGCCAAAAACTAGGAACAACCAAGATGTCTTTCAGTAAGTGGTACAGTGGAATACTACTCAACCATAAAGTGGAGTGAGTTGGTTATTCCTGCAACAACATGAATAAATATTACATGCATTTTGCTGAGCAAAGCTAGAACTAAAAGGCAGTGTATAGTATTATTCCATTTACATGACATACTAGAAAAGGCAAAGCTAATAAGAACAGAAAACAGATAGGTGGTTACCAGGAGGTGGGGGAGGGGTCAACTGCAAAAGGGGTGTGATAGAACTGTTGTTCTGTGTGGTAATGGGATGGTAGATGGATTCTATCCATTCATTTGTAGAATGAACTTTCCTGGTGTAAATTAAAAAATCAACCAAAATGTCAGGGTATCCCAGGATGAAATGGAAACTATAACTGATGAATCTAACTATATTATAAATGCATGACATATCTTAATGAAAGTGGTAGGGGGGAAAGGAACTGACCTAAGTAACTTTGGAAAACGGGTAATGTAATGTTTTGACTGGATACTGTAAGACTAAAGACAAAAACATTGAACTCTAGTTGGTAAATTTGTTTCTTACAGGTACAGGTTAGCAGTCCTAAAACTACTCTACCTCTATTCTAGGATTGAACAATAAGTGAACATATTGTGGGTGTTTAGAGCCAAGTTTCTCTCTGTCAGAGTAAGAAGTTACAAGTAAACAACAGGGAAACTAGAATGAACTCTGGCTCTGGAGAGATGTATGAGCAGAGATTCGTGTTTATTTTAATATATATACAGATAAATATATATAGAACTAACCTCAGATATGAGTGGATACATGGCTTAGTATACATGTATGTAAAGGCCTAGAAGCAGTGACACTCCAGTAGCTACAGACTCATTCAGCACCTACCCTAATGTTGGTTTCTGCATACCATTTTTCAATAAAAGGAAGCAGGGCTTCCTGGAGAAATGGCTAATGCTGCATCTGGGACAGGTGAAATACAAGATGAGCCTGGAGTATCTTATGGGGTCAGAAAGTAAGGAGGTACTTTTTTTTTTTTTTTAAAGCACGGAACAGTTTGAGCAACAAAATGGGATGTTATATTTTACTCAGAAAACATCTTTCAGTCCATACTGATATAAACAAATGACTGAATTGATTAATTCTTTGGAGAAAACAGACAAATCTTCCTTAAGGAATAATTTTTAATAATTATATAAATACTATCCCCTTCTGGAGGTGAGCTTTTCTCTCTCCTTGTGGACTGGACTTAGTGATTTGTTTCCAAAGAGGAAAATATGGAAAAGAAAAAAGGAATAACTTCATAGTTAGGAAATCAGTCAGACTCCACCTTAGTCAAGTGTTAAGGGTTAAAATCACCAATGATAACTCATGTGGTAGCACATCTGTGGTATTAGTCCCATAACCCACAATCCCAGCCTAATCATGAGAACACATTAAAACTCAAAATGAAGGAAATTTTACAAAATACGAAATACCTGATTACTACTCTTCACAAGTGTCAAGGACATAAAAAACAAGGAAAAGTCTGAAAAGCTGTCACAGATTGGAGAGACCAAGGAAACACGACGATTAAATGCAGATGGAATCCTAGATTGGATCTTAGAATCAAAAAAAGATATTAGTGGGAAAACTGGTGAAATACACATAAAGTCTGTAATTCAGTTAATAATATTATTGTACCAGTATTAATCATTTAATTTTGACAAATGTACCTTGATTATGGAAGATGCTAATGCTAGGAGAAGCTCAATAGAGGATATCTGGGAACTCTCTGTACTCTCTTTGCAACTTTCCCATAACTTTAAAATTGTTTCAAGACAAAATGTTTATTTAATAAAGGTACATTCTGTCAACAAATATTTATGCAAATGAATGAGCATCTCTTTGTTGATCATCCTTTTATTAATTGCCTATTATAATCTTTGTCCATTTTTTAGGTTAGGTACACTATTACATGTTATTGCTATCTGTGGCTTGTTTTGGGCTCTTTATAAATTATATCAATACCTGAAAAAGCTTGTTTATATTATTTACATACTATTTTTGAGACTTTGTGTTCTAAAAGGAAGGCTTATTTTAAAAGTTGGTTGTTGTCTTCTCTGCTTTAGATGCTGGGAGCTTTTGCACGTTGTCTCAATCCATGTTAAGTATGTGAAGTTTACCCACTTTGCAGATAAGAAGACTGAAACTGGGAGGTTAACCCATTTATGCCGGAGGCTGCAAAATTTTTTTTTGTGAAAAATCAGACCTTGGCGATGACCTTGAACAGCAGGATATAAATAACTCCCACAAGCTTAGCGTTCCAATAATGGAACATTGGGCATAAATGTTAATAACTTGCCAAAAATGAAATTTAGCAGGGACAGGATTTAAATGCAGTTCTTGCTTTAGTCTCCTTTCTAATATGATAATTTGCCTTTCCTGCAATATAATAGGAAAAACTCAGAGAAATTATTTTAGATGATTTAGAATTAAATGACATACATTTACAAAATGTAAAATAAAAGACCATATCTTCTTTTCTGCTTGTAAGTATGCCAACTTGATTAAAGAAATGATAAAAGTAAAGTATTGGCACATGCTACAACATGGGTGAAACTTCAAAAAATGATAAATGAAATAAGTCACAATAACCCACATGTTATATAGATTTCATTTATATGAAATGTCCAAAGTAGGCAATTCTAAGGAACAGAAAGTACATTATTGATTGCCAAGGGCTGGATACAGGGAGGCTTGGAGAATGATGGATAAGGAGAGAGGTGTTTCCTTTGGGGGTGAAAACTGTTCTAAAATTGATTGTGGTGACAGTTGCACAACTCTGTGGATATACTAAAAGTCACTGAATAAACACTTTAGGCCAGGCGTGGTGGCTCAAGCCTGTAATCCCAACACTTTGGGAGGCCAAGGTGGGCGGATTGCTTGAATCCAGGAGTTTGAGACCAGCCTGGCCAAGATGGCGAAACCCCGTCTCTGCTAAAAATACAAAAATGAGCTGGGCATGGTGACACACACCTGTAATCCCAGCTACTTGGGAGGCTGAGGCATGAGAATCACTTGAACCTAGGAGGTGGAGGTTGCAGTGAGCTGAGATCATGCCAGTGCACTGCAGCCTGGGCGTCAGAATGAGACTTGTGAAAAAAAAGAAAAAATTTTAAAAACCCACTTTAAATGGGGAATTATATGGTATGTGGATTATATCTCAATAAAGTTGTTAAAAAATAATTAAATTGCATCAGAAGACAAAAAGATGCACATATGACTATATTTACTGCAGCACTGCTTGTAATGACAAAATACTTGAAACAGTTAATTTGACTCTGGTGTGATATATAACCTAAGGATGAAAACAACTTTTAAAACTGTAAACTGCTTTCTGTAGTGACACTGTGGATAGTAAAAAGCTGAGTTATTCTAAGATTACAAGATTAGTGTTTTGTGATAAGATAATAAGTAATTTTGTTGGTGTAGCAAAACTGGGATTTTGGGTTCTGGGGAAAGAAGAAACAATGAAAGATATCTGAGTTTCAGTCAATATCCTGAAGTGCTAAATTTCTACTGGAAATATCACTATAATTTTATGTTGACTTTGCCTTCAAAACAAGTCATATATTCTAGCTCCATCCACCGAATAGGCCTAGAAATAAGAACCACTTCAGCAATAATGAAATGTGACTACAAAAGTATTTATTTTCCACTTAAATGAACAAGGGCTCCTGGGAGAAATGGCTGATTCAAGATCTATGGCAGGAAATAGATAAGTCTGGAATACCTTGTTATACCAAATAGCAAGAAAGATGTCAAAAACTACTAGGTTTGGGTCAAAAAGATTCAGGATAAGCTGAATCCAACTTGAAGAGACTTCCAAAGGCAAAGAGAGGATGCAGATGATATCATCTTGTATATAGAAAAATCTCTATTGATATTAGAGAGTATCAGTCCTAATATCAAACATGTTTAAATTCATGTGTTTGTGATCATACTAAAGAAAAACTCCCTTGAAAGATATTAGGGAGGGCTGGGCCTTGGGGGGCGTCCCGGAAGGGGAAGAGGTAGGTGGAGAGGGTGGCACGAGAGCCCGACCCTCCCCCCTGGTAGGAGGCAGGCAGGACTGGGGACCTTCCTGTTTCCTCGCCCGCTCGCCGCCGCATTTCCCCCGTGTGCTGGGTTCCCACGTCCCCCGACCCTTCCTGGCTGGGTCAGCTGCCGTTGGGCCGGGGGCCTTCCCCTTCCGGAAGAGCTGGTGGAACCTCTAACTAGCCCGGCCACTCCAGCTTCTCCGCCCCGTCCACAAAGAAAACCAAAACAACCCCAAAAGAAAACATTGCCCGGCGGTGGGGAGCCAAGACCCTGCTCCACGCGGGATCAGCACTTGGGGTTCGGGCTCGCTCTTGGCGCCCCTCGGGCCCATTCGATGTTGCTTTTCTGTTCCTGGTCTGCCTCAGCTTGCTCACTCTCTTCCTCCCGTTGCCAGATGCCTGTCTTGTGCGCCCAAGTTAGCCCCTTTCCACTGACCTTGTCTGAATGTAGGAGCACGAGTTAAAAGCCCAGCTTTGAGCGCTGAGTCCGCCTGCCTCCGCCTCCGCCTCCCTAGCATTCACAGTCGGTCGGAGAAGGGGGCACTTCCCAGGGTGCCCTCCTCCAAAACGACTTATGTATTGCTTTCCCTGTTTTGTTTTGATGGGGTAACCGGGTTTCATTCTGTTTCCTTCTTTCTCTATTTCTGGTGATACTCTTTTCTTTCCTGGTTGTGAGGCTTAAAGCTGGTCTCTTTATGCTTTCTAATGCCACTGCGCGTTTTTCTTTTCTTAGAGGGTTTTTAAAAAGTTTTTTTCTCCCCTCCCCCTTTCTGATAATGAGATATAATTTGGCAGCTCATTGCCAGTAGATTACGGATTTTTTTTTTTTCTGCAAATATACAGCATTGTAGAGGCCTAAATAGTGAGACTGCATTTCTTCCATTTTTGAATATTGAAGCGTAAGAGTGCCTCTTTGAGACCAGGGACCGAGTTTTCTTCATCTTAGTAGCCTCAAAACGCAACATGTAATTGACACTCAAAGTTTTGGTTAAATTCAGGATAAAGATTTTTGTGGTTTCTAGACATCGAATGTGGTAACTCAGGTCTTTTTTTTTTTTAAGTAAGGATAATTTCTTTAGCACATAATCACCGATTGTAGTTTTACAATTATATATGTGTGTGAATGTGTTTCTTTACAGGTGAGACTCTAACTTTGGCACAGACCTTAATGACTTCTATCGCAATTTATGTATTTTAAAAGGATTTTCCATGGCTCCCACCCACCCCCTTATGTTATTAAGAAGTCTATCACATTACTTCTGTGATGAAAACGTTTGTTAGACTTAATTAACTGTACCTGTCTAAAATCTTGGAATCTGCATGGTTTCTGTTTATTGATTTTTCCCTTTCATAGAATGATAAGAGACCTTAGGATAACTGAGTCTAAGCAAGATTTTTGTGGTGTTTCTCAGTTCAATAGGAGATAAATGTTTGCAGTGATGTCATGTGATGACCACGTTATTAACATTTTGCTGTCTTTGAAAAGGGACTTCTTTTTCTGATAATCATACCAGCATTAAAAATGATAGATGTACACCTTAAAAGGCTTCAATGAAGAAATTAAAAAAAAAAAAAGAAAGATATTAGGGAAAAAACATTCACCATTTATATCCAATTTGACTATACCAGTTGTAACTTGAGGTAAGCAAGTAATTGAGTAGAGGAATGTTTTCTCTATGGACATATCTAACAAATGAAGGAGGAAGGAATGAGAATTAGAGTATTACCATTTTTGTAATCTTCAATGAAATAATGATCATTGGCAATGTAGAGACAACCAGCCATTATATGGCTCCTAAAAAAGGTGTACAACATGCCGGGCGCATTGACTCACCCCTGTAATCCCAGCACTTTGGGAGGCCGTGGTAGGTGGATCATGAGGTCAGAAGATAGAGACCATCCTGGCAAACACGGTGAAACCCCGTCTCTACTAAAACTACAAAAAAATTAGCCGGGTGTGGTGGTGGGCACCTGTAGTACCAGCTACTCGGGAGGCTGAGGCAGGAGAATGGCGTGAACCCGGTAGGCGGAGCTTGCAGCGAGCCGAGATCACGGCACTGCACTCCAGCCTGTGCAACAGAGCGAGACTCCATCTCAAAAAAAAAAAAAAAAAAAAAGTGTACAATGTAAGTTATGAAGTAATCTTGCCATAAAACAAAAAGGCAAGCCTGAAGTCTCTAGGTCTTACTAATAAAATACAGGAAATACAGTGCCAAAGGAACACGTTTAAATTTACAGAACAAGACAGGTTGTTCAGTATATATAAATTTAAAATCCCCTTAAAAGAGAAGACACCATAAGCTAAGTTAGAGACAACATGAACATGCATAGAACAGTTCTATAAAAAAACACAACAAATTGATAGCTGTGGTTTCTAAGGGTTAGAATTTGAGGCTGATGGGCAGAAAGGAAAGGGTAATTGCTTTTTAATACACATTTCTCTCTGCGTTTTGCATTTTGTACTATATTACTTTTTTAAAAAACATAAATTTTTAAGTCACAGGAAAAGCACCAAGATATTAAAAGTGCTACTTCAGTGAACATACAAATGATAAGTGAAGTAGCCTTATTGCTGGTATGGAGAAAATTGTACTTGTCTGGATAGAAGATCAAACCAGCCATAACATTCCCTCAAGACAAAGCCTAATCCAGAGCAAAATCCTAACTCTATTCACTTCTATGAAGACTGAGAGAGATGAGGAAGCTACAGAAGAAAAGTTGGAAGCTAGCAGAGGTTGGTTCATGAGGTTTAAGGAAAGAAGCCATGTCCATAACATAAAGGTGCAAGATGGAGCAGCAAGTGCTGGTGGAGAAGTTGCAGCAGGTTGTCCAAAAGAGCTAGCTAAGATAATTGGTGAATGTGGCTTCACTAAACAACAGATTTTCTTTTCTTTTCTTTTTTTTTTCTTTTTTTTTGAGACTGAGTCTCGCTCTACCGCACAGGCTAGAGTGCAGTGACACAATCTGGCTCACTGCAACCTCTGCCTCCTGGGTTCAAGTGATTCTCGAGTCTCACTCAGCCTCCCAAGTGATTCTCATGCCTCAGCCTCCTGAGTAGCTGGGATTACAGGCAGCTGCCACCACACCCAGCTAATTTTTTGGTAGAGATGGAGTTTCACCATGTTGGCAAGGCTGGTCTCAAACTCCTGACATCAATCCACCTGCCTCGGCCTCCCAGAGTGCTGGGATTACAGGCATGAGCCACCATGCCTGACTCAAAACAACAGATTTTCAGTGTAGATGAAACAGTCTGCTGTTGAAGAAAATGCCATCTAGAACTTTCCTAGCTAGAGAAGAGAAGTCAATGCCTGGCTTGAAAGCTTCAAAAGACAGGCTGATTCTCTTAGTACAGGCTAATCCAGCTGGTGACTTTAAGTTGAAGCCATTGCTCACTTACCACCTGAAAATCCTATTAAGAATTATGCTAGATCTATTGGTGCTCTAGAAATGGAACAGCAAAGTCTGGATGACAGGACATCTTTTTACAGCATTGAACATTTTAAGCCCACTGTTGAGACCTACTGGTAAGAAAAAAAGATTAATTTTCAAAAGATTATTGCTCATTGACCACACACTTGGTCACGCAAGAGCTCTGGTGGAGATGTACAAGAATATTGTTGTTTTCATGTCTGCTAACACAACATCCATTCTGCAGCTTGTGGATCAAGGAGTGGTTTTGACTTTCAAGTCTTATCATTTGATAAATACATTTCATAAGACTGCAGCTGCCATAGTGATTTCTCTGATGGATCTGGGCAAAGTAAATTGAAAACCTTCTGGAAAGGTTTCACCATTCTGGATACCAGTAAGAACATTTGTGATTCATGGAAATAGGTCAATATATTAACATTAATATATTGACTCTGAAAGAAGTTGATTCTAACCCTCACGGATGACTCTGAGGGGTTCGAGACTTCAGGATCAGAAATAACTGCAGATGTGGCTGAAACAGCAAGAGACCTATGAGATTAGAAGTGGAGCCTGAAGATGTGACTGAATTACTTTAATCTCATGATAAAAATCGAACAGATGAGTTTCTTCTTATGAATAAACACATAAAACGGTATCTTGAGATGGAATCTACTTGTGGTGAAGATGCCATGAACATTGTTGAAATGACAGAAGATTTAGAAAATTACATAACATTAGTTGATAAAGTGATGGCAAGGTTTGAGAGCATTGACTCCAGTTTTGAAAGTCGTTCTCCTGTGGGTCAAATGCTATCAAACAGCATTGTATGTTGCAGAGGAATTTTTTGTGAAAAGAAGTCAATCAGTGCAGCAAATTTCAATGTTGTTTTATTTTAAGAAATTGCCATAAGCCACACTAACCTTCAGTCACTACCACCCTTATTGGTCAAAAGGCACCAACATCGAGGCTGGACCCTCTGCCAGCAAAAAAATTACAGTTCACTGAAGGCTCAGGTAATTGTTAGCATTTTTTTTTTTTTAGCAATAAAGTATGTTTTAATTAACGTGTATACATTATTTTTTAGACATAGTGTGATTGCACACGTAATAGACTATAGTATCATGTAAACATGTAAATGCAACAATTTTTTTTGCAAACACAAGTATTTGTATGACTTGCTTTATTGCAGTGGTGTGGAACAGAAACTGCATTATCTTTAAGATGTGCCAGTATTTGGGAAGAGAAGTTCTCATTTCACTGAATTTGTAGCTTGGAAAATATAAGTCTTGACTGGTATTTAGGGGCTACCATATTCAAATAGCTAGCTTGAGAGTGAATGAAAAGGGTCAAAAGAAACACTGAGAGATGGAGATAAACAGATCCTGATAACATTTTTTTTACCCTTTGGATCCACTCATGCCTGGAAGAAAACCTGTCATTGTTTTGTTTTGTTTTCTTTTTGAGCAAATACTCCCTCTGCCCACACACTTTATGCTTTAAAACAAAAGGCCATACTGAACTTGTAGAACCAAATGGTTGCTAATTACTTGGGGCGATACAAGTGATATATTGTCTTACACACACACACCACACACACACACACACGGCTTGAGTCCAGCATGGCCTACTGATTTTAAAATAGGAAATGACAGTGTAAATGCCAGGATACAGGACAAAGTGCTCTGACCTGTTGCCAAACCTTTTTTTCCACATCTACAGTGCACCTATATTCTATAATAGTCAGTGCAACTCTTTTTTGTGAATTGTTTACATGTCTGACTTCTTGTTTGGATTTTACTTGGTGATTTGATATGAATTTTTAATGTGAAAGCACTTAGCATTAGGAGTTTGACATTTTGTCTGACCTTAATCACCAGGAGGATCATGTGAGGTTTATTCAGTGGGAAGAGAACTGTTACAGCTCTGACAGAAATGATGGGAAATAAGTAAACAGCCTTTTAAATCTTCACCAGAAATCAATAGGGTTTAAAGATGATGGACGTTGGTGTTTTTTGCTGCTTAAGGACTTCAACCTTTTACGGGAAAATATCTTCTCTACGTGTCAGCAGTTTTTTCCATGCACACAATGAATCACTGCTGCAAATAGAACATTCTGCATAGAACACTCTTCATCATTATTATAAGAAAGAAACTGTGTAAGACTGGCCTTGGTTAATGTACAGCCTTTTGGGGCATTTTTGTATGAAAAGAGAGGACCATATCTTACAATTTTTTTTCGTCTTAAGTGTAATTTATGTGCCAAACTTTTTCCTCAACCAAATAATAACAGTTTTTATATACTGAGAACCTCCTTTGTACTGGGCATTGACTGTGTGATGTTTTAAGGTAGATTATTTGACTCCACTTTATAGATGATGAAATTGGGACCCAGAGGCTCTAAGTTCATCTAACTAGTGATAGAACTGATATTTAAAACCCTAGTCCATCTGAGTTTAAAGCTTATCCTTTTACTACTTTCCAGCTGTGTCTCTGAGGACAGGCACTCAATAGGTGTTCTTGCCCTTGATTCTATTTCTTCAGTAGTGGCATCTCTTATTTTCTTTCTCCTTTTTCCCCTAGTCAGTAAAACTAACATAAGTGATGGCCTTCACATCATTTAATAAGAGGATAAGAGCTACATCATGGTCACTGAATAAAAGAATATGGGTTAAGAACTGCTTCCCAGTATACTCTGCAGATTTGATTTATTATGAATGATTTATGAGATATTAGATTGCTATATAGTAGTTAGCAGTGTATTCACAATCAGCTGCAATCTAATGCCAAGTGTTGAAGTATTAACTGAACGTATCATGTAGTGTCCTTTGTTTATAACATAATAATCTTGACTTTACAAAATAGTTAACTTTCTAGCTGTTTAATTTGTACATATCATTGTGCAACTGTTATCTTTGAGAAAGCAACGTATTTATTTTGTGATTTGGAAATAGTCTTTGTAATTCAAACTAAGAAAATCAACTTAGTTTTGATATAAAATATCATGGAACATATACTGCTAAATAAAAATTTTCACATAAAACCTCCTAATTTGATGTTATTTTACATTTAAAGGCACATTACTTAATTGGAATTTTTATAAAGGAAATAAGATAGCTTCTTACCAGTTTATTGTAATACATGTAATATGTTAGATATGTTGAATGCAATTACTATCAGATGAACAGTTCTTTTCCTACTCTTCCATGAATCTGTTGTGGAGCAGTCACTTAATGTTTGTCATTTTTCATTTCTTTATTAAAACTGAAATAAATGAAATGACCTGAGAATCCTTCTAACTCTAAAATTGTGTAACTTTTTAGGCTTAGAATTTTGACTTGAAATCATTTTTTCCTTCACATACTCCTAATTAATAAAACCTTAAAAATAATTTTTGTTACAGCATTTCTAAATGTTCCTCTTCCTAGCCCTTAAAGGAGATATTTTTCTAATATCCAGTTGCCTTCTTTGAATGGCAATACTGTGTTACACACCTGACTTGCGCTCATCTCAAATAGAATATCTTACCTTTGTTTTTCATTAAAATACACACACACATATAGAATATATGTGGCATTGTTACTCCAGGCACCTTCAGGTGTCAGTAAAGGAATAATGATTAATCAGCCATTTTCTTTTGTTTCTGGGAGCCTGATGTTTCCAGGTGCATGAGGATTAATTCTATATTTGATAAAAGAGCCAGTTGATCAGTTCAAATAGGTAATTAACTGCTAAGCTTGTAAGAAACATTTCAACTTGTGATGAGAGGATAATCCTTAGGCAATCTCAGTGTCGCAGAAGCTATAATCAATGTATGCATCTCAGATAAAATTATAGTCTCATCTACCCTGTGCTCAACATTTTTACACTGACCCAGTACCTCCAAAAAGAGAATGTAGTAGAAATCAGGAAGCCTCTGTTCTAGTGTGACTCTGCCCCTAATTTTCTGGTCACATAAATTGGAAGGTCACATAAATCGGAAGGTCACATAACCTTTTGAGGCCTGAGCTTTCTTGTCTGCAAAATGAGGGTGATAGAACCTATTAAACAGTTATTGTGGGAATTATTTTAGTTAACATATGTGAAAGAATTTGAACTCTTAAATAACTTCTGCTTTGCCAGACAATTTATTTAGGTATCTTATTTGCTAGTACAAGTTTTTGTAACCTGGATTTGGTGTGTAACCTTAGATATACTGTAACATTTTGGGCATGGTCAGATGTAACCTCTTTAAAGAAAAAAAAAGGAACAGCTGAATTTATTTACTTCTTGTTTCAAGGAAGAAAATCATGGTTTTCTTCCTTGCTTCTCTTATCAAGTAAACGTGTCCATTTTTAAAAAGACAGTCAACTCCCCAACAGGGATTATAAATTGAACAAATGAAAGATGGCTTTTCAGAATAAAGTATTCAATTTAATTCATTTTCTTTTCTTGTTTGACTTTGAACTTTTAATCTTCTTGGTAAATATCAAAGGAATTCCCTAGTTACTTTGCATTTATATTTTGCGTTGGTTACTGTCATGGACTGCATATTTGTGTGCCCCCAACATTCATATGTTGAAATCTAATCCCAATATGATGGTATTTGGAGGTGGGAGCTTTAAGAGGTAATTAAGACATGAGAGTGGAGCCTTCATGAAAGACGTAAGTGCCCTTATAAAAAGATGCCAAAAAGCTAGCCCACTCCCTCCACCATGTAAGGAGAGAATGAAAAGTTGGTAGTCTGCAACCCAGAAGAGGGCCCTCACCAGACCTGACTATGTTGGCACCCTTATATTGGACTTCCAATCTCCAGAGCTGTGAGAAATAAATTTCTGTTGTTTATAAGCCACTTGGTCTATGGTATTCTGTTACAGCAGCCTGAACTAAGACAATTACAGTTGACCCTTAAACAACACAAGTTTGAACTGTGCATGTCAACTTCTACATTATTTTTTTTCCATTCAGTCAAGAATGGAAAATACATTATTAATGTAATGCAAAACCTATATATGTGGAGGGCCAGCTGATATGGTGTGGCTGTGTCCCTATCCAGATCTCATCTTGAATTCCCACATGTTGTGGGAGGGACCCAGTGGGAGGTAAGTGAATCATGGGGCAGGTCTTTCCCACGCTGTTCTCATGATAGCGAATAAGTCTCACAAGATCTGATGATATTATAAGGGGGAGTTTCCTTACTTAAGCTCCTCTCTTGCCTGCTGCCATGTGAGATGTGCCTTTCACCTTTTGCCATGATTGTAAGGCCTCCCCAGCCACTTGGAACTGTAAGTCCAATAAACCTCATTCTTTTGTAAATTGCCCAGTTGTGGTTATGTCTTTATCAGCAACGTGAAAATGGACCAGTATAGTAAATTGGTACCAGTAGAGTGGGGCACTGCTGAAAAGAGACCCAAAAATGTGGGAGCAACTTTGGAACTGGGTAACAGGCAGATATTGGAACAGTTTTGAGGGCTCAGAAGAAGACAGGAAAATGTGGAAGAGTTTGGAACTCCCTAGAGACTTGTTGAATGGCTTTGACCAAAATGCTGATGATATGGACAGTAAAATCCAGGCTGAGGTGGTCTCAGATAGAGATGAGGAACTTGTTGGGAACTGGAGCAAAGGTGACTCTTGTTATGTTTTAGCAAAGAGACTGGCAGCATTTTGACCCTGCCCTAGAGATTTGTGGAATTTGAATTCGAGGGAGATGATTTAGGCTATCTGGCAGAATAAATTTCTAAACAGCAAAGCATTCAAGAGGTGATTTGGGTGCTGTTAAAGGCATTTAGTTTTAAAAGGGAAACAGCATAAAAGTTTGGAAAATTTGCAGCCTGACAATGTGTTAGAAAAGAATATCCCATTTTCTGAGGAGAAATTCAAGCTGGCTGCAGAAGTAAGGAGGAGCCAAATGTTAACCACTAAGACAATGGGGAAAGTGTCTCCAGGTCATGTCAGAGAACTTTGCAGCAGCTGCTCGCATCACAAGCCCAGAGGTTTAGGAGAAAAAAAAAATGGTTTCATGGGCAGGGCCCAGGGTCCCACTGCTCTGTGCAGTCTAGGGACTTGGTGCCCTATGTCCCAGTCACTCCAGCTGTGACTAAAAGGGCCCAAGGTACAGCTCAGGCTGTTGCTTCAGAGGGTGGAAGCCCCAAGCCTTGGCAACTTCCACATAGTGTTGAGCCTGCGGGTGCACAGAAGTCAAGAATTGAAGATTGAGAACCTCCGCCTAGACCTCAAAAGATGTATGGAAACATCTGGATGCCCAGGCAAAATTTTGCTGCAGGGGCGGGGCCCTCAGGAGAACCTCTGCTAGGGCAGTGCAGAAGGGAAATGTGGGGTCAGAGCTCCCTCACAGAGTCCCTTCTGGGACACTGCCTAGTGGAGCTGTGAGAAGAGGACCACCATCCTCCATACCCCAGAATGGTAGAACCACCAACAGCTTGCACCATGCATCTGGAAAAGCTGCAGGCATTCAATGCCAGCCCATGAAAGCAGCCAGGAGGGAGTCTACGCTGCAAAGCCACAGAGGTGGAGCTGCCTGAGACCATGGGAACCTACTTCTTGCATCATCATGGCCTGGATGTGAGACATGAAGTCAAAGGAGATCATTTTGGAGCTCTAAGATTTTACTTCCTCACTGGATTTCGGATTTGCATGGGGCCTTTAGCCCCTTTGTTTTGTCTAGTTTCCCCCATTTGGAATGGCTGTATTTATCCAATGCCTATACCCCCATTGTGTCTAGGAAATAACTAACTTGCTTTTGATTTTACAGGCTCATAGGCAGAAGGTACTTGTCTCCTCTTGGATGAGACTTTGGACTGTGGGCTTTTGAGTTAATGTTGAAATGAGTTGACTTTGGGGGACTGTTGGGAAGGTATGATTGGTTTTGAAATGTAAAGGACATGAGATTTGGGAGGGGCCAGGAGTGGAATGATATGGTTTGGCTGTGTCCCCACCCAAATCTCATCTTGAATTCCCACGTGTTGTGGGAGGGACCTAGTGGGAGGTAATTGAATGATTGGGCAGATCTTTCCCATGCTGTTCTCCTGATAGCAAATAAGTCTCATGAGATCTGATGGTATTATAAGGGGAGTTTCCTTACACAAGTTCCTCTCTTGCCTGCTGCCATGTAAGGCATGCCTTTCACCTTTCACCATGATTGTGAGGCCTCCTCAGCCACATGGAACTGTAAGTCCAGTAAACTTCTTTCTTTTGTAAATTGCCCAGTCTCGGGTATGTCTTTATCAATAGCATGAAAACAGACTAATACACCAGCTTTTCATATATGCAGGTTCCACAGGGCCAACTGCAGGACTGGAATATGCACGGATTTTGGTATATATGAGGGATCCTGGAACCAATCCCAGAATACACTGAGGGACAACTGTACTATAGGTTTTTATGTTTAAATATTTTATTTTGATGAAGTGATCTTTAATGGTTCATTCTAGTAACCCAAGGACATGCTTTAAATTTATTGAAGTCAATAGGAAAATGTGATTTAATACTTAACAAATTGCAGTAAAACAAAGGAAAAAAATTTCCTTTCTGAGAATTCTTATTTGCCTTTGATATCTAATTCTTATGCTTAGCATTTGGCATTTAGTGAACCCCTAATAATATATTGAATGGTACTTCAAATTATGTTACAGATCTAAGAATATTTGGCCAAACTGATCTATGACTACAAAAACAAATTTTGTTGCAGTGACTCATACAACAAAAATGTTCCCAGTGTGTGAGTGATGCTCTGTGTCATATTTACTTCCCTAATATATAGTCACCTTTCATAATAGTGTCAGCATAATATACTAAGACAAAGAGGATCTACTGAAACTTCTCTTGCAACCATTAGGACAAACCAGGTATAAGACTATGCCTCCAGTTACCTGGGTGACCTTACCCTGTTAAGGTCTTACTTATAAAATGAGAGCTGACACTGGATTATTGCTAAGGTTCTATCTATCTGGAGAAATTATCAACCAGGAGAGCTTAATGGTATTTGTCACCTATTCTTATTTTTCCTAAGAGATCTTTTTCATATGATAGTGACATGATCATTCTGATGAAGTCCATCCAGCTTCTAATAAAATCTAGGAAACACAGTTGTTATTCACCCCATAGTAATGAAGGAACCTGTCCTGTGCACTACAAGGAGCTTCTTCTTATGTTCTAAGAAGAATTGTTATTCACCTTTGATCTCTAGTCCTTAAACTCTGTAGTTGGCATTTAATGGATGTCCACTAATATTTAGTTTGGTTTGTGTTGCATGTTATGGAAAGCACTCATCTATATTTAATGTCTATGCCACTGCCTTTGAATTTGTGGGAAGACAAGTGTATTGTAAAGTCAAATTCCTGCCACTCCAATTTTCTACCAACATCTAAGTCCTCACAGCTGTGCTTTAGTGCCCCAAATTTGTTATTAAGCCTGTAATCCCAGCTACTTGGGAGACTAAGACTGGAAAATTGCTTGAACCCAGGAGGTAGAGGTTGCAGTGAGCCAGGATCACACCGTTGCACTCCAGACTGGACAATAGCAGTGAAACTCAGTCTCCCCAAAAAAAAAAAAAAAAAAACAGACATTTTTATACATATCATGGACAGGTTTTATATATGATCTTGTCTCTTGTGGACTGTAAGCTACTTGAGGTTAAAAGCTCTACTTTATTTATTTATGTCCCTCCACTGTTTACTACTACTTAGCACATATAGGACAATCAGTTACATTTATTAAGTTGATGATTATAAGGAATCACACACGATATAATAGCTGAGTTGTTAATGAAAAAAAATCAGTTTCTTTGTAATGATTCCTCTCTACCAGAAAAACAATCAAGAACCCATTGTATGTGGTAGCTTATATGAGAGGGAAGCTTCTGGAAAAGCACCTGCCAATTGTCACTGCTATATTTTCAGAGACAAAAGACAAATATAGTCACAATCACTGGTATAATTTTCATGACCTCTAAACAGTTCTGTATTTTTTACTGACTACAGAAATTTATTGGTTATTTTCAGTTTAGTTTTATGCAGTCTGGCAAAGTAATCAGATTAAGTATGTATGTATCACGCACTTTTTCACTTATAGCAGTAATCCTCTATCTGCATCAGTCTAATTTAGTGCTTTGGGCAATAGAGTAATGCAGACTAAATCAAAGCTGGATATGAGCCAAGATGATGAGTTAGAAAGATCCCTGGCTTTGTAATTAGATAGACCTGGATTCCCATTAATTGAGGTAATGAATATAAAATAGTGAACACAGTGCCTGGCTCCTGGTAAGTTGCCCCATAAATGGTAGCTAATGTTATTTTACTTTAAAGAGTGCATAGTTTTTAAAATAATCATTAGGTAGGAAAAACTGTGTTAAAGGAGTGAAGTTTGTTTCCTTGAAAGTACAGTTTACCAGCATGTAATATATCTTGGTAGCTCTGTGGAAACATGCCTACCTAAAAAGGAGACTCAGGTTCTGAAACAGACCAAGAACGAAAGCACCAACTAACTCTTTTGTGAGGCCTTGTGCTTTTTTACTTAATGGAAGATAACAGTCATCAGATTGGGGTAGGGTCTTAATGGTGGCAGCCAACTAGTGTGTGTTTTAATTGTGTGTGTTGCATGATGAGAGGTTTAATGCCTTAGGCAAGTCACTAGATGAGCTCAACTCTAAGAGTACATTTTCTCTAGTAAAAATAAGGCCAATACTATTTGTGTTGTAAAGTTGTGAAGATTGATGATTATGTCAGTAAAATGCCCAGTGCCTGGCATTTTGAAAATGCTTCTATAAATTGAACCTTAATTTTTCTCATTATTATCATTGTTATTTTTATATAATGATCTATGTACTTAAGGTGGGTTTGTCCTTTGAGGATCCTCTTTGCAATATTTTCCTGTTGCTTAGCAACACATCCTTTAAATAACAATAGAAGCTCTCTATGCATCTGAAAGTAAAAATGCTCTTAACTTTTTACTATTCCCACCTAAGCCTGTCTTCTAACATTACTTCTTCTGATCTTTCAGAAGTACGTTCTCTTTGTGTAAAGGAATTGTGGAAGAGTTTGCTATCTGGCTAATCTTGCTATATGGTAGTCTCTGCAATTTTCCCAAGAGGAATGTGTTCATTTTGTGCTATCTAATTGCCAGTCTTCATTTACTCATATTGGCAAGTTTTCAGTATTCTGTCCCTACTTTTTTTCTTTTCCCTGTTGGCTGTGGTTTGACTTTGTTCCCCCAAAGTTTGTGTGTTTGAAACTTCATCCCAGTGCAATAGTGTTAGGAGGTAGGATCTAATAAGAGGTGATTGGGTTGAATAAAGTAAGTCCAATCCCTGGCGCCTCTCTCTTGGTCTCTCTTGGTGTTTGCTTGCCATTCCAACATGTTATGACATAGCACAAAGGCCCTTGTCAGATGCTGGTACCATATTCTTGGACCTCCCAGCCTCCAGAACTGTGAGCCAAATAAATTTCTTTTCTTTATAACTTAACTAGTCTGTGGTATTCTGTGATAGCAACAGAAAACGGACTAAGAGACTTGTGATGATTTGATTTAATTTTACTTTTTCCTGATAGTTTTAAGATTTTATTCTAAGTACATTCTCACTGAAGAATTCGTAATGCCGTCTTATATTATTTTACTCTATATTTTTGTCTTTAGTCTCTATCCCTTTGATGTACTTGTTGTGACAACTTTAATCATGTTTAGACTGGTTTGTGGAGAAGAGAGGATCACAACAGGTACAGAAATAGGCTATAGACTTTATATGGCTGTTGTCAATCTTTTCTATTTTATTTTCTTGGAGTTGAACTTATGTAGGACATTACTGGCTACTGTAAAGAAATCAAATAAAAAGAAAGGACCATTCTTTCAATCTTGTATTAGATTTATAGCCTACCAAAGGAACTTCATTGTTGATGCTGATAAACAAATGAATGGAAATTCAGAATGGTTATAGTAGTCCAGTGAGCTTTGGAAGGTTGTAAGCTTTCTGGGCCTTAGTTTTCTTCAGTACAAAATGGACATATTAACTGCCCTTTCTATTTCCGTGGATTGTATAAAGATCAGATGAAATATAGTTCACCCTTGATCAACACAGGAGTTAGGGGAACTGACACACCCACACAGTCAAAAATCTGAGCGTAACTTTAGACTCCCCAAAAACTTACCTGCTAATAACCTACTGTTGACTGAAAGCCTTACCAATAAAATGAACAATTAACACACATTTTAGTGTTATATGTATTGTGTACTATGTATGCCCTTAAAATAAAGGAAGGTAGGGAAAAAATCATGAAGAGAAAATACATTTACTATTCATTAAGAGCAAGTGGGTCATCACAAAGGTCTTTATTCTCATCATCTTCATGTCAAGGATGCTGGAGGAGGGGGAGGGGCTGGTCTTAGTGTCTCAGAGGTGGCAGAGGCAGAAGGAGTAAGCCGAGAAGGTGGAAGGGGAGGAAGAAGTGGCAGGCACACTTGGTGTAACTTTTATTGAAAAATATCTGCATTTAAGTGTACCCGCACAGTTCAAACTTGCATTATTGAAAGGTCAACTGTAATGTGAAATGCATATAAAAATAATGTGTCTATCATCAAAGCATTATATACTTTATGATTTTAAAGTGTTAGTGACCAAGTAATCCTTTAAGGAAAGAGACTGTGTTGCCATATCATACTTACTAACTTATTGTTGTCTGTCTTCCAAAAAGGATTTGAAGCAAAAGTCGCTAATGAAGTCATTGAATTGAATGTGTTATTGGCGATAGAAGTGAAGTGAGAGGAAATCCAAGGAGAAATGCTTTGTAAGAATGTTGAATTCATTTGCTACATAGGCAGTAAATATTTAGGTAGCACATCCTCATAGAAGGAATAAAATGTGCAAATTTCATTGTTGTTGGCAAAGACTGATTTTTAAAACAACTGTAATACACCGTAGATCTAAAGAGATACTGCCTACCAAAGGGTAAGAGAAAAAGATTAGGATAATAAATTACAAATTAACTTGACTTTGAGAATTTGGGGGAAATGTTGAAACTTACAGAGAAAGAATAAATTTAGGGAAATAATAATGTAACCAGGATAGGGCCTGAATTTTTTATATCTGTATGTAAAGAAGGAGGTAGTTCTTATTAACTTTTCTGAAGATCTGGTATGTACTTTAAAACCTACTTTATCAACAACAACAACAAAAAAAAAAAAACTGTGAAGAAGGGGTGGAGGGATGTTTCTAAGATCTTAGAGAAAATTCTAAGTATATGGTAGAACTTTAAGAAAATCATCTTTAGTACAAGAAGGATTATAATGGTTTTGGTTGAAGTTATTCAGTGTTGATCGTGACCAAGTAACTAAAGTTTGTGATTCTTGAATTTGTGTTTTTTATACTTACGTTTTACAAAAAGATTTTATTTCTTCTTCAAGGAGGTTATAAGAATTTTCCCTCGATTTTCTAAATCTAATGTGGAAATTGTTCCAGGCTATGAGTAAGTAGTGGATGGAAGAAATTTGAGTCATGTTACCTCCATTTTTAGTGTCTCTCTTTAGCTGGTCCCTTCCTTTAGTCAAGGTATCTGTTAGATTTATAAAAATTTAGAATACCATATCCCTATAATTTTTCATCTAATAATCTCATTGAGAAAACATAGGAGAAGTTGGAAAGCAAATAGTGGTCACTGAGTGCTTCTTATGTATCAAATTCTAGATGTTAATATGTAATTTAATCTTCAGAAAGGGCTGTTAGACCATAAGCTCCTTGGAGCACAGCTTTGGGTCTTCATCTATGTAATCTCTCTAATTAGCTGTACGTTTAATAAGTGTATACAGTTAGATAGACAGTGAATGAGTAAACAAGTCTATAAATTATTGTCCTCATTTTAGAGAAAATGAAATGGGTGTCTAAGAAATTAAGTCTATCAATAGTCCCATAGCTACTAAGCGGCAAAACCTTAACCTGTATGCACTCTTTTTATTATTATTATTATTATTATACCTTAAGTTCTGGGATACATGTGCAGAACATGTAGGTTTATTACATAGGTATACATGTGCCATGGTGGTTTGCTGCACCCATCAACCCATTGTCTACATTAGGTATTTCTCCTGATGCTATCCCTCCCCTAGCCCCCCACCCGCCGACAGGCCCTGGTGTGTGATGTTCCCCTCCCTGTGTCCATGTGTTGTCATTGTTCACCTCCCACTTATGAGTGAGAACATGTGGTGTTTGGTTTTCTGTTCCTGTGTTAGTTTGCTGAGAATGATGGTTTCCAGCTTCACCCATGTCCCTGCAAAGGATATGAACTCATCCTTTTTTATGGCTGAATAGTATTCCATGGTGTATACGTGCCACGTTTTCTTTATCCAGTCTATCATTGATGGGCATTTGGGTTGGTTCCAAGTCTCTGCTATTGTGAATAGTGCTGCAATAAACATACATGTGCATGTGTCCTTATACTAGAATGATTTATAATCCTTTGGGTATATACCCAGTAATGGGATTGCTGGGTCAAATGGTATTTCTGATTCTAGATCCTTGAGGAATTGCCACACTGTCTTCCACAATGGTTGAATTAATTTATACTCCCACGAACATTATAAAAGCGTTCCTATTTTTCCACATCCTCTCCAGCATCTGTTGTTTCATGACTTTGTAATGATGGCCATTCTAACTGGCATGAGATGGTATCTCATTGTGGTTTTGATTTGCATTTCTCTAATGACCAGTGATGATGAGCTGTTTTTCATATATTTGTTGGCCACATAAATGTCTTCTTTTGAGAAGTGTCTGTTCATATCCTTTGCCCATTTTTTGATAGCATTGTTCATTTTTTTCTTGTAAATTTGTTTAAGTTCTTTGTAGATTCTGGATATTAGCCCGTTGTCAGATGGATAGATTGCAAAAATTTTCTCCCATTCTGCAGATTGCCTGTTCACTCTGATGATAGTTTCTTTTGGTGTGCAGAAGCTCTTTAGTTTAATTAAATCCCATTTGTCAATTTTGGCTTTTGTTGCAATTGCTTTTGGTGTTTTACTCATGAAGTTATCACCCATGCCTATGTCCTGAAGGGTATTGCCTAGGTTTTCATCTAGGGTTTTTATGGTTTTAGGTCTTATGTTTAAATCTTGAATCCATCTTGAGTTAATTTTTGTATAAGGTGTAAGGAAGGGGTCCAGTTTCAGTTTTCTGCAACACCATTTCTTAAATAGGGAATTCTTTCCCCATTGCTTGTTTTTGGCAGGTTTGTTAAAAATCAGATGGTTGTAGATGTGTGGTGTTATTTCTGAGGCCTCTGTTCTGTTCCATTTGGTCTATGTATCTGTTTTGGTACCAGTACCATCCTGTTTTGGTTACAGTAGCCTTGCAGTATAGTGTGAAGTCAGGTAGCATGATGCCTCCAGCTTTGTTCTTTTTGCTTAGGATTGTCATGGCTATACAGGCTTTTTTTTGGTTCCATATGAAATTTAAAGTAGTTTTTTCCTAATTATGTGGAGAAAGTCAATGGTAGTTTGATGGGAATAGCATTGAATCTATAAATTACTTTGGGCAGTATGATCATTTTCACGATATTGATTCTTCCTATCCATGAGCATGGGATGTTTTCCCATTTTTTTGTGTCGTCTCTTATTTCCTGGAGCAGTGGTTTGTAATTCTCCTTGAAGAGGTCCTTCACATCCCTTGTAAGTTGTATTCCTAGGTGTTCTCTTTGGAGCAATTGTGAATGGGAGTTTGGTGTATAGGAATGCTCATGATTTTCGCACATTGATTTTGTATCCTGAGACTTTGCTGACGTTGCTTTTCAGCTTAAGGAGATTTTGGGCTGAGATGTTGGGGTTTTCTAAATATACAGTCATGTCATCTGCAAACAAAGATAATTTAACTTCCTCTCTTCCTATTCGAATACCCCTTATTTCTTTCTCTTGCCTGGTTGCCCTGGCCAGAACTTCCAACACTGTGTTGAATAGAAGTGGTGAGAGAGGGCATCCTTTTCTTGTGCCAGTTTTCAAAGGGAATGCTTCCAGGTTTTGCCCATTCAGTATGATATTGGCTGTGGGTTTGTCATAAATAGCTCTTATTATTTTGAGATATGTTCCATCAGTTCCTAATTTATTGAGTGTTTTTAGCATGAAGGGGTGTTGAATTTTATCAAAGGCTTTTTCTGCATCTACTGAGATAATCATGTGGTTTTTGTCATTGGTTCTGTTTATGTGATGGATTATGTTTACTGATTTGCATATGTTGAACCAGCCTTGCTTCCCATGGATGAAGCTGACTTGATCGTGGTAGATAAGCTTTTTAATGTGCTGCTGGATTCAGTTTGCCAGTATTTTATTGAGGATTTTTCGCATTGATGTTCATCAGGGATATTGGCCTGAAATTTTATTTTTTTGTTGTGTCTCTGCCAGGTTTTGGTATCAGGATGATGCTGGCCTCATAAAATGAGTTAGGGAGAAGTCCCTCTTTTTCTGTTGTTTGGAATCGTTTCAGAAGGAATGGTACCAGCTCCTTTTTGTACCTCTGGTAGAATTTGGCTGTGAATTTGTCTGGTCCTGTGCTTTTTTTGGTTGATAGGCTATTAATTACTGCCTCAATTTCAGAACTTGTTATTGGTCTATTCAGGGATTCAACTTATTCCTGGTTTAGTCTTGGGAAGGTGTATATGTCCATGAATTTATCCATTGCTTCTAGATTTTCTAGTTTATTTGTGTACAGATGTTTATAGTATTCTCTGATGGTTGATTGTATTTCTGTGAGATCAGTGGTGATAGCCCCTTTATCATTTTTATTGTGTCTATTTGATTCTTCTTTCTTTTCTTCATTAGTCTGGCTAGCAGTCTATCTATTTTGTTAATCTTTTCCAAAAACCAGCTCCTGGATTCATTGATTTTTTTGAAGGGTTTTTTTGTGTCTCTGTCTCCTTCAGTTCTGCTCTGATCTTAGTTATTTCTTGTCTTCTGCTAGCTTTTGAATTTGTTTGCTCTTGCTTCTCTAGTTCTTTTAATTGTGATGTTAGGGTATCAATTTTAGATCTTTCTAGCTTTCTCCTGTGGGCATTTAGTGTTATAAATTTCCCTCTAAACACTGCATTAGCTGTGTCCCAGAGATTCTGGGACATTGTATCTTTGTTCTCACTGGTTTCAAAGAACTTATTTATTTCTGCCTTAATTTCGTTATTTACCCAGTAGTCATTCAGGAGCAGGTTGTTCAGTTTCCATGTAGGTGTGCAGTTTTGAGTGAGTTTCTTAATCCTGAGTTTTAATTTGATTGCACTGTGTTCAGAGAGACCGTTTGTTATGACTTCTGTTTTTTGCATTTGCTGAGGAGTGTTTTACTTCCAATTATGTGATCAATTTTAGAATAAGTGCAGTGTGGTGCTGAGAAGAATGTAGATTCTGTTGATTTGGGGTGGAGAGTTCTTTAGCTATCTATTAGGTCTGCATGGTCCAGAGCTGAGTTCAAGTCCTGAATATCCTTGTTAATTTTCTGTCTCGTTGATCTGTCTAATATTGACAGTGGAGTGTTAAAAGTCTCCCATTATTATTGTGTGGGAGTCTAAGTCTCTTTTTAGGTCTCTCAGGACTTGCTTTATGAATCTGGGTGCTCCTGTATTGGGTGCATATATATTTAAGATAGTTAGCTCTCCTTGTTGCATTGATGCCTTTATTATCATGTGATGCACTTCTTTGTCTTTGTTGATCTTTGTTGGTTTAAAGTCTGTTTTATCAGAGGTGAGGATTGCAATGCCTGCTCTTTTTTTGCTTTCCATTTGCTTGGTAAATCTTCTCCCATCCCTTTATTTTGAGCCTGTGTGTGTCTTTGCACGTGAGATGGGTCTCCTGAATACAGCACACTGATGGGTCTTGACTCTTTATCCAGTTTTCTGTCTGTGACTTTTAATTTGGGCATTTAACCCATTTACATTTAAGGTTAATATTGTTATGTGTGAATATGATCCTGTCATTATGATGCTAGCTGGTTATTTTGCCCATTAGCTGATGCAGTTTCTTCAATGTCAATGGTCTTTACATTTTGGTTTGTTTTTGCAGTGGCTGGTACCAGTTGTTCCTTTCCATATTTAGTGTTTCCTTCAGGAGTTCTTGTAAGGCAGGCCTAGTGGTGACAGAATCCCTCAGCATTTGCTTGTCTGTAAAGAAGTTTATTTCTCCTTTACTTATGAAGCTTAGTTTGGCTGGATATGAAATTCTAGGTTGAAAATTCTTTTCTTTAAGAATGTTAAATGTTGGCCCCCACTCTCTTCTGGCTTTTAGGGTTTCTGCAGAGATCCACTGTTAGCCTGATGGGCTTCCCTTTGTGGGTAACCCAACCTTTCTCTCTGTCTGCCCTTAACATTTTTTCCTTCATTTCAACCTTGGAGAATCTGACGATTGTGTCTTGGGGTTGTTCTTCTCAAGGAGTATCTTTGTGGTGTTCTCTGTATTTTCTGAATTTGAACGTTGGCCTGTCTTGCTTTGTTGGGGAAGTTCTTCTGGATGATATCCTGAAGTGTGTTTTCCAACTTGGTTCCATTCTTCCCGTCACTTTCCAGTACACCAAGCAAACGTAGATTTGGTCTTTTCATATAGTCCCATATTCCTTGGAGGCTTTGTTCGTTCTTTTTCATTCTGTTTTCTCTAATCTTGTCTTCACACTTTATTTGATTAAGTTGATCTTCAGTCTCTGATATCCTTTCTTCCGCTTGATTAATTTGGCTATTGATACTTGTGTGTGCTTCACAAACTTCTCATGCTGTTTTTTTCAGCTCCATCAGGTCATTTATGTTCTTCTCTAATCTAGTTATTCTAGTTAGCAATTCCTCTAACCTTTTATCGAAGTTCTTAGCTTCCTTGCATTGGGTTTGAACATGCTTCTTGAGCTCAAAGGAGTTTGTTATTACCCACCTTCTGAAGCTTCCTTCTGTCAATTCGTCAAACTAATTCTCTGTCCAGTTTAGTTCCTTTGCTGGCAAGGAGTTGTGATCCTTTGGAGGAGAAGAGGCATTCAGGTTTTTGGCATTTTCAGCCTTTTTGTGCTGTTTTTTTCCTCATCTTCGTGGATTTATCTACCTTTGGTCTTTGATGTTGGTGACCTTCGGATGGAGTTTTTGCTTGGTCGTCCTTTTTTTTTATGTTGATGCTACTGCTTTCTGTTTGTTAGTTTTCCTTCTAACAGTCAGGCCCCTCTGCTGCAGGTGTGCTGGAGTTTGCTGGGGGCCCACACCAGACCCTGTTTGCCCGGGTATCACCAGCAGAGGCTACACAACAGCAAAGATTGCTGCCTGTTTGTTCCTCTGGAAGCTTCATCCCAGAGGGGTACCGGCCAGATGCCAACCAGAGCTCTCCTGTATGAGGTGTCTGTCGACCCCTGCTGGGAGGTGTCTCCCAGTCAGGAGGCTCAGGGGTCAGGGACCCACTTGAGGAGACAGTCTGTCCCTTATCAGAGCTCGAGCGCTGTGCTGAGAGATCCGCTGCTCTCTTCTGAGCCAGCAGGCGGGAACATTTAAGTCTGCTGAAGCTGCGCCCACAGCCACCCCTTCCCCCAGGTGCTCTGTCCCAGGGAGATGGGAGCTTTATCTATAAGCCCTGACTGGGGCTGCTGCCCTTCTTTCAGAGATATCCTGCCCAGAGAGGAGGAATCTGGAGAGGCAGTCTGGCTACAGTGGCTTTGCCTAGCTGCAGTGGATTCCACCCAGTTCAAACTTCCTGGCAGCTTTGTTTACACTGTAAGGGGAAAACTGCCTACTCGAGCCTCAGTAATGGTGGATGCCCCTCCCCCCACGAAGCTCAAGCATCCCAGGTCGACTTCAGACTACTGTGCTGGCAGCGAGAATTTCAAGCCAGGGGATCTTAGCTTGCTGGGCTCCGTGGGGGTGAGATCTGCTAAGCTAGACTACTTGGCTCTCTCACTTCAGCCCCCTTTCCAGGGGAGTGAATGATTCTGTCTCACTGGTGTTCCAGGTGCCAGTGGGGTATGAAAAAAAAAAAACCCTGCAGCTAGCTAGGTGTCTGCTCAAATGGCCACCCAGTTTTATGCTTGAAACGTAGGGCCCTGGTGGTGTAGGCACCCGAGAGAATCTCCTGGTCTGCGGGTTGCAAAGACTGTGGAAAATCGTAGTATCTGGGCTGGAGTGCACTGTTCCTCAAGGCACAGTTCCTCAGGGCTTCCCTTGGCTAGGCGAGGGACGTCCCCAACCCCTTGCACATCCTGGGTGAGGTGGTGCCCCACCCTTCTTCGGCTCGCCCTCTGTGGGCTGTCACCACTGTCTAACCAGTCCCAATGAGATGAGCCAGGTACCTCAGCTGGAAATGCAGAAATCACCTGCATTCTGTGTTGGCCTTGCTGGGAGCTTTTTTTTTTTTTAATGAGTTGGAGTTTTGCTGTTTTTGCCCAGGCTGAAGTGCAATGGCACAATCTTGGCTCACTGAAACCTCCACCTCCTGGGTTCAAGTGATTCTCCTGCCTCAGCCTTTCGAGTAGCTGGGATTACAGGCATGCACCACCAGGCCCGGCTAATTTTGTATTTTCAGTAGAGACGGGATTTCTCCATGTTGGTCAGGCTGGTCTCGAACGCCCAACCTCAGGTGATCTGCCCGCCTCAGCCTCCCAAAGTGCTGGGATTACAGGGGTGAGCCACTGCGCCTGGCCTGTCCTCTTTAGTTATCTTACATATGTCAGTTATGAGCTTGATTTTTCAGCATCCTGCAATTCATTCACTCAGAAAGAGAGCAGAAATGTAGTAGTCAAAATAGTTTTTATGTAGAGGATGAAATATAAGACTATCCAGAATGTTGCCTTTTTATTTCTGCTTCATTGCCACATTACATCAATGGTTGAGTAACAGTTATACCTCTGAACTATTTTCCACAGAACAGAAATGACCTGTTAGGAGCATTATCTTTGCTTTTGAGTAATGATAGTGGTCAAGAGCTTGAACTAAGTAGTTAGACAAACTTAGTCTCAGTCATGCTACTAACTGGCTCTTTTTCTTTAGGCAAATTTCTTTTGTCTAAAGAACCTCTCTACGCTTCACTTTGGCCATAAAATGAGAATAATAATACTTACCTTATAGGTCTAATGTGAGGATAGAGATAATATGCTTAGCTTGATAACTTGCATATAGAAGATGCTTGTTAAGAGTTAGTTAAAATTGGATGTTTCTGTTGATGATGTTGTCATTGCTATGACAAATATTATTATCATCTTTGAATACAGTGATTTAATTTTTCCAGTGGTCCCCTAAACTGAGGAAAAGTCATTGGGAAATAATCACAGGGAGTGTATTTATATAAATGATAGCCTTTATTATATATTGTACATTGATAAACTTTGCTTCTTAGCATGTTGTGAGTACCTTTAAATTAAAACTTTTGGAGAGGATTAAACAATTTTCTTTATTTAAAAAATTTTCCTGGGACTGGCATGGTGGCTCACACTTGTAATCCTCAACACTTTGGGAGGCTGTGGCAGGAGGATCACTTAAGCCCAGAGTTCAAGACCAGCCCAGGGAACATAGCAAAATCCTGTCTCTACAAAAAAAAAAAAAAAAATTATTTAAAAGATTAGCTGAGTGGGTATGGTGGCACACACCCTGTAGTACTGGCTACTTAAGAGACTGAAATAAGAGAATCACTTGAGCCCAGGAGTTCGAAGTTCCAGTGAACTGTGATCACACCACTGTACTCCAGCCTGGGTGACAGAGTGAGAACTTGTCTCAAAAAGAAAAAAAAATAAAATTTATTCTATCTTATATCTTTGACTTGCAAAAGCCTATATTTTTAGAATCAGTTTTTTTAGACATTAGTCTGATACAGAAACCAAGGTTCTCTGCAGCAGACCATTCTGAGGTTGTGGGGGTATTGTTGGAAAAAATATGATTAGAATTTATTATACATTCTTACCTGTATTTGTTTTTTGTCAGTGAAGCAGTCACCCCGATTGTTGCTTTAGGCCATCAATTGATGTGCACTGCAAGGGGTAAATTGTTCTACACATTAGTAAGCTGGGTAAGCAAATTGTTGAGCAAACCTAATTTGTTTCCTATAGAAAGTGGCTGACATACAATTTTGAAAATGGAAATATTCATAAATTGGGTGACTGTGGTGGAATAGATCCATTGTGAAATAACCACTACCTTTAAGAATCCTGTACTCATTGGTGAGACTGACAAAAAAACAGTACTGTGACTGAGGTAAACACAAGGTTACAGCAGCCCTTAAGAGAAGTACTTTCCTCAGGCTTGGGGAAGGTAGGACAGACAGGAGAGAGGAATCAGAAGTCTTCACAATATTGATATCTATTCTGGGCCTTGAAGATGAAGTGGGAGCTGGCTAGGTAGATGGAGGGTAGGAGGGGAAGGGGGTAAATTTTTCCAGGTTGAGAGATCAACATGTTTGAGGAACTATGAGATAAGGGAATAGAATGAGAATACTGGGTGTTAGAGAAGAATGAGATTTTTCTAGATGTAACTTTTTTGCACTATATAGCCCATCAGTTAGAGGGTCTGTTTTGTGAAGAAACTAGTCAGTTCAGAGGAGGAAAATGATTGAAGTAGTATTCATTAAACTAAATATTTTATTCTGTTGACTTTGTCAGTCAAGTCAGACTTGGAGCCTGATAATCCATTTGGGCGTTGATTTGTCTTTATTGTTAACTTTGTAACTTGGAAAAATTTTTTCAAAATCTTCACATGGTTCTCAATACTGGTTTTACAATATAATCACATGAGGAAGTTTTGTAAAAATAACACTGTGGATTTGCTGTAAAATGTCCCAGTGGAAATTTTTTTTAATGTTGGGGGGTGGGGAAATAGATAATGTACGATTTGCAAAATATTGCTAATCACTGACACTTGGTAATATATTTCCATTATGTTTGTATATGTTTGAGCATTTACATAACTAAAAGTTTAAAAAGTAAAATTAGAATTTTTTCTGAACAGCCATCAAAAGATACCCATACTTGGGCCCCATCCTAAACCAATTAGGTCAAAATTTCTTGGGGTTTAGGACCCAGGTATCTTTTGTTTGTTGTTGTTGTTGTTGTTGTCATTTTGGAGTTCAACATGTTTATGGTGTGTAGCCATGGTTGAAAGCTTTTGCTTTATAAGATAGACAAAGCAGGAATTATTACTCTCATTTTATAGGAAAAAAACAGAAGGGCTATGTGGTTTGTTAAAAGGCCACACAGATAGTAAAGAACACAGCCATTACATGATCAGCCTCACATTCTAGTACTCATTTTATTACACTGCTCTTCTTCTCTGTTGCCTGGTATCAAAGGAATTAGTTTGTTGCTAGTTAGTATCACATGATATGTTCAGAACTATACTATATTGAAGATCTTAGTCCCTACAACTCTGTTCTAGAGCATCCCTAGTTCCTGTTCTTCCTCAGACTGGCAGTAAGGATTGAGTGCAAGCAACAAAGTTTGTTAAATTGCTCTAATTTGTGAGTGGATGCTTATAGTTCAGACTGCCATTTTTTTTTCTTGGCCTGTGAGTAAGAAAGCAAGCAGTGTAAGTGCTTCTAAAAAGGAAAAGATGCTGATACTTTTCTCATGCCCTCTGTGCTAGGGCAGTAAATCTACATGCAAATTAAAGATTTTGGTGACAAATGAGAACACCCATCATGACTCCAGTCTCTTCTTAACTTTCCTGAGTGTTGTTAATTCATAACATAGTTTGAATTCACTTACTATTATTGATTTCTATATTTATTAGAATGAAAAGGGAAATCTTGCCTTACAAGGGAAATATGGTTATCAGACGCTTTCTTTGTCATAGAATAAAAAGACCTTCTAGGATATAAACTGTGAGAATGACAGTTAAATTGATATGGTGAAGGTTAATGCATGCTTGCTGCATTGATGTTGGAGGTCCCAATCATTTACCACTATGCTCCTATAATACATGCCATACATCTTCATTAGGAAGGCATAGAGCAATCAGTTTCAGGTTTCTGGATGAGCCTGTGGCCAGGCCATAATTAACCTTTTGAACTTGGAATTGTAGCAGAATGTACTATTGGCTTAGGTTATCAATTATGGTTAGGGTCGATTGATATTCAAAGAAGGCTTATTGGTGATAGATATTATAATTTACTCATCTTCCTGTTGTGTGCTTGACAGATAGAAATGTCATGACAAATAATTTCGTTTTTTGCTTTTGGAAAGAAATTCCTTGCCAAACAGTTCTGTAAGCAACAGCTGTTGTTGTTCGGGTTTTTTCTTGGGGTGGAGAGGGGGTCTTAATTTTCAGTATTGTTTTTCAGTTTCCTATGTATGAAGCAGTGCAACTAATAAGGGGACTTTTGGAATTACATATGTCAAATTATACTAGAAAAAAACTCACACATAGCATATCAACATACTTTAAAAATAAGTTTAAAAAATTAAAGTTTAAGTGAAATCGTGTATTTTATTTATTTATTTATTTTGAGACGAGATCTCACTCTGTCACCCAGGCTGGAGTGCAGTGGTACAAACACAGTTCACTGCAGCCTCAAACTCCTCGGTTCAAGCGGTCCTCCTACCTTACCCTCCTAAGTAGCTGGGACCACAGCCATGCATCACCACATCCTGCTGATTTTTTTATATTTTGTAAAGATGGAGACTCCATATGATGTCCAGCTGGTCTCAAACTCCTGGACTCAAGTGATCCACTCACCTCTGCTTCCAAAAATGCTGGAATTACATGCATGAGCCGCCACCCCCAGACGTTAAAATTTTTGTGTCTTCTTTTTCTATACAGTGTTTCACTCAAATAAAATAGTATCAGAAAAATGGCTGACTGAATTTTGCTTATTTTGGAAAAACTTACTAGAAAACTGAAAATATTAATTGCCAGTCCAAATGAAGGGAAATTTGCCTTTTTTATGAATTTCAAATTATCTATTATAGTTTAAAGATAACTGCCCAAACTAAGCAGCTATTTGTTTTTGAGCTACAGTTGATTATTCTGTTAACTTACCCTATTAGTTTTAGAAATAATGTTTTATTAAAATCAAATATGCCTTAGAAGTTATTTCTAGAAAAAGTTGCACTGAGGTTTTATTTATTGAAGTTTTAATTGTAATTTGACTATGCATATTGTTTTGAAATGACAGTCGTCCCTCAGTATCTGTGTAGGATTGGTTCCAAGACACCCTACAGGTACGAAAATCCATAGATGCTTTGGTCACTTATATAGAATGGTGTAGTATTTACATTTAACCAATGCATATCCTCTCACATACTTTAAATCATCTCTAAATTATTTATAATAACTAATACAATGTAAATGCTATACTTGTTATACTGTATTGTTTAGGGAACCATGACAAAGAGAAAGTCCATATATATTCAGTACGGTTGCAACCATCCATTTTTCCCCATATTTTCAATCTGAGATTGGTTGAATCTGTAGAAGGTCCAACTGTATAATGAGAAATTGAGAACATGAATATCCAACACTAAGGCATTGGTTGAGTATATTGTGTACATCACTTTGAAGAAATATTATAGGTATTAACATGATGATAGGGTAGATTTTTAATAACTTGGGAAACTGTTACCTTAAAAGTTAAAAAGCAGGTTAGAAAATTGCATATTTAGGGGTGAGATGAGGGTTATTGAGAAAGACTGGAAGGAAGTATGCTAAAATGTAAACAGTGGTCACCTAGAAGTGGTCGTATTATGTCTTTTTTCTTATTTATATATTTTATCATATAAAATTTTTTTTTCTGATATGTTTATCAGTATCATCATAGCATAGTGTGTAAGGCCTGACTGCCTGGTTCAGATTCCAGCTCTGTTACTTCCAGGCTCTGTGGCTCTGTGACATTGGACAAATATTTATACTCTTTATGCTTTGGTTTCCTCATCTGTAGAATGGGTACAAGAACCTATCTTGTAGGATTGATATGAAGATTAATTATATTTTAATAATAATACATTTGGAGTTTAAGTAAACACATAATCACATAATGCTGTGAGTGCTGTAACCTTGTCCGCTCTCTTCCGAGCATAGCCCTTCTAGTGTTGTAGCATGGTGCGCAGCCTGTTGCTTTACTACTCACCGTTCACTAGCCCTTTAGCCATCGTATCTATCTTCCTTCTCTGTGTCGCCATCTGTATGTCTCATGAGCTTTGTAGGGGAGGCAAAAACTTTTTCCTCTGCTCCTTCTACATTTTCCGACTGTAGCCCTGTACATTATACTACCAAAAGACAGATTACCAAGGGAAAAGCATACAAATTTTATTTAGTAACTTTTACATGTATATAGGAGCCTTGACAAGAAAAGTGAAGATCAAAAAAAACAGGGCCAAAAGGTTATATACTAGGTTAGATATAGAGTATTAAATTGTGGAAACGTGATGAGACAGGGAAGTTCATTTTGGAAAAGTCACTAGGAAGATAAAGGTTAGTTTAACAGAGTTTCTTTATAGATTTTTCTCTACCTGGACTCCCCTCTCTGGTGATGAGAATGTCTTTTCTTCCTACTGGTACAGGGAGAGTTCCTTTCACTTGAGAGTTTGATCTCCTGCTTTCAGGAAGAAAAAGAAAGGTCAGAGTACTCTTCTTGTATCTGCTGTTTTTTAAGTGCCTTTAACTCAAAATATTCTTTATGCCAAAGTGGCATATTTTGGGGTAGCATATTCTGCTACTCATATTTCTTACTCAGTCATTTCTAAGATATAACCATTCACCTTCTCCCCAAACTTCCCTCCCTTTTGCTAAGTCAATGTCATTCTTACCTCAGTCACAAAATGAAAGATGTGGAAGTCATCTGGATGCTTTATCTTCCTATGTTCTTTTGAAAACCTTTGCTTTTTTCTTTCCCTTCTGCCACAATTCAGACCTTTATTTCCCATCTACCTCTTAATGGGTTCCCCTAATTCTAGTCTTGGCTTTCCTCTCCCCAGACACCCTAGACAGAGCTGCTAGTGCAGTGTCTCTGAAGTATCAGTCTTTCAGTGACCCCATTTCTTTCAAAGTGAAACCCAGACCTCCAAGACCTAGCCCAAAACAGGGGGTCTGAGCTATATTCATTCCACCTCTCACTGGCTTCCCTGAATTATTTGTAGCTCTTTGATGTGCTCCTTCACTACTTTTGGGCCCTCCTACATGCTCTTCCTTTTCTCTGGAATGCTCTCTAACTTTCTGTTATTTCTTCTCTGCATTAGGTATTCCTCCAAATTGGCTTAACACATAGAACAAAGCAATCAAAGAATTTATCATACTTTATGGTAATTGTCTATTTCCCTGTCTCTGGTCCCCTTTAGGTTATGAGCCCCTTATACTTAGGAATCATGCCTTATTTATCTCTGTGCATCTAGTGCCCAGAAAAATGGCAGACACCCAGGAAACACTGAATGAAAAAGTAAACTTGATGGAAAAATAGCAAATTACCGGTGATGGGTAATTTTTTTATAAAATAATATGTATTGCTAGTTATTCTTCTGTTCTTATTATACATAGCAAAGTCATCTTGTCCTCACCATCACAACTATCATTATTCTCCTAATAACTTGTTTTTTTATTTATTGTTCTTACTTCTGTTCATAATTGTGAGCCATGGTGGATACATGGAGTCAGAAGAGTTAGTAAGGTTAATGTTTGGTGAGCAGGGATAACAGTTGTCCTCAATATAACTTTGCTTGTGGGCATAGACTTAATACTTGACAAAGCCAAGAAGGGCCTGGATTTTTCCTACTTTGTTTCTTGCACTATCTCTAAAATTTTTCTCAGAGCTTTGTTTAATTCCTTGAAAGTTTTATATCTTCAATAAATGTTTGTAGGATAAAAATGGCATATTGTGTCCAAACAAACAAAAAAAAGGTAAATACTTAAAAGGAAAGTAAGATTATACCATGGAAACAAAGGATATTATGCAGCAAGCAGGTCATTGTCACCACAGACAGACAATACTATTTTGGCTATATGAACTCTTTAAAAGGAGGTTTATAGACTGTCACCAGACTCATGAAAAAAGTAACACTGATTGACGGATCTGGTAAAGGAACAGCAGAACAAGAGATGATTTTGTCTTAACTTCTCTTAAAGAGTTCATATAACCAAATAGTATTGTCTGTCTGTGGTAACAATGACCTGCTTGCAGCATAATATCCTTTGTTTCCATGGTGTAATCTTACTTTCGTTTTAAGTATCTGCCTTTTTTGTTGGGACACAATCTGCCATTTTTATCCTGTAAACATTTATTAAGATATATAATTTGCAAGGAATTAAACAAAGCTCTATAAAAAAATTTTAGAGATAGTGCAAGAAACAAAGCAGGAAAAATCCAGGGCCTTCTTGGCTTTGTCAAGTATTAGCTCTATGCCCCACAAGCAAAGTTATATAAGTTGCCTGAGTCTTGGCTTCCCCTTTAAAACTTGGGGATAAAAATCCCTACTTCAAAATCATGTCTGGCATAGAGTAGATACTTAATAAAAGCTGGTTTTCTTTCTTTCTTCCTGCTTCCCCATATAGCATGTGTACAGCATAATTGTAATCAGGGAACCCACCCAAACTGCAGGTTGCAAATCTATCTGAAGATGTATCACTAAACAGTCTCCTGCTTAAATAGTCACTGTCACATCATCTGCCTTTCATGTGATCACGCGTCTTTTCCCTGCCTACTAAACTACCAATGGTTAATTTTTTAGATTTGAGCACTCTTGGCAATTATTACCCATGCTACTACAACTTACAAATAGAGAAAAATTATGTTACTCTTGGGATGGGAATGCAGTCATTGTGTGTGAACAGCCATTCATCCATTCACTCATTCATTTACTGACAAAAATTTTAGTACCTCCTATGTTCCAGACATGGAACAGACATGCTCCTGACAAATACCATTAACTCTTATAAGGTAATAGATATTTTAATCTTAGCTATCGTATTATTATCCAATATCATTAAATACCAGGCCAAGCTCTTGAAATAAATTATTTAATTTATACAATGGTTCCTCCAAGGTAGGTGCTATAATTAACCCTCATTTTACAGATAAGGAAATTGAGTCCTAGAGAAGTTAAGTGATATCCCGAAGTTCACATAGCTAATAAAAAAAGGAGCTAGGATTCAGACCTTAGGCACTTTGAGTCTAGAATGTGTGATTTTTAACTTGTGTGCCAGGAGGTCTCAAAGTGAGTTTCAGGGACTTATTAGAGATCCCCAAGACCCTTTCAGGGAGTCAGTGAGATCAAAACTACTTTTAAAATAATACTAGAATAATATTTACCTTTTTCACTCTCATGAATGTACAATGGAGTTTTCTAGAAGCTCTGTGCCATTATGATATCACCACAGATTGAATGCAGAAGCAGATATGAAAGAAACTTATAAAATGTAAAACAGCACCACTCTAATTTAAAAAGGTTTTGTTTCAGAAAATACAGCTTTTTCACAAAAATGTATTATTTATATTAACATGCCATACATTTATTTTTTTAAAATAAATTAATATTTTTTAATTCTCAGTTTTAATTTCTAATATGGTAAATATCAGTTGATATAACCTACATAAATAAAAGCTTCCTGGGTTCTTCAGGAATTTTTTTAAATTACGAAAGCGTCCATGTACAAAGAGTTTCAGAACTGCTACTCTACAGTGTTAGAACCTTCCTCATATTTCAGAACCTCGTATTTCAGAATGTTTCTTTTGGCATACATTTTGTATGTTTTAAGTTAACCTCCCAACTTCAGACAATCCAGCCATTCTGTTAAGAAAAGCCTTTCTTACAAGTTGTCAGAATTGTTAGCAGTAATACTTGAGACCTTTGTATATTCTTTGACCCTGTTTACCTGCTCCAAGAGCTTACAGTACATACCAGAATATCATGATTCTGGTGTACTTGAGTCACTTTTAAAGTTAATTTTTATGAAATACATAGAATGATTTTATAATTAAAGCAGATTGGGTGTAAATGTTTATATTTCAGTATATCACTGGTATGACAACTGGTATATCACTATCTCCAAAAGTTTATCCAGCCACAAAGAGGGAATATTCTGTTTTCTTTCTTAGATAATGAAATGGTTGAATGTTTTAATACAGTTTATTGAATAATATATTTGCCAGCATTTTAGAAGCATTATAGAGTATGGCACCCTAGATGGTTTCTAACAGACCTGTTTATTTATTTCATTTAACAAACAGTTGTTAATCATATGCCAGACCCTTTGCTTAAGTACCAGGGACACAGACTAAATGTGGTCTTGGTTTTTAAAAATCTTATGAGTGGCCAGGTATGGTAGCTCAAGCCTGTAATCCTAGCGCTTTGGGAAGCCAAGGCAGGAGGATCAGTTGAGGCCAGGAGTTTGAAACCAGCCATGGCAGTTTAGTGAGACCGTGTCTCTACAAAAAAATTTTGAAAGTGGCTGAACATGGTGGTGTGCGCCTATAGGCCCAACTGCTTGGGAGGATGTTTGCAGCCGGGAGTTCAAGAATGCGGTTAGCTATGATTATGCCGCTGCACTCCAACCTCGGTCACAGAGCAAGACCCTGTCTCTAAAACGAAACAAAACAAAAACTTTATGTTAGGGGAGATAAAAAAAGAAAACAAATGAAAGAGATTTTTGCCAAGCTACTATTAAACTTCTTAAAAATAACATCTTTTTTGTTCTTGATGAATGGTAATTATCATTGATTCTATGTGAATAAAATGTAGCCTATTTGATATGAGTGTAGTATATTAGCAAATTCTACTCCCATTATGAAATGGAAATTATTGAGATCTAATACAATGATAAAGTATTTCATAAAACAATGACTATTCTATTTCTAATCTCTCTCAAGATAAAATGAGATAATATTGTCTATGTATATAGTGGACACAGAGACTGTTCACTCTAAGACAAAGTTAATTGCCATGAGTTTGTACATGTGATCATCAAAAAGAACAGTATCCTAAATTTCCCAGAAAGTTGTGAAACATGTAGGTGTAGATTTTAAATAACTAGACTGCATATCCAAATATTACAGTGGACGTATACCCCTTTTTATGCTGAACAAACTGATCGCAGTTTAAATTTTTGCAGCTAGAAATGCTTTATAGGTCTGCCTTACTTATATACTTACTTAGTGCACAATCTAACGGGATTCTAACAAGTATCACATTACTGGTATTTCACGGGAAAGGGGAAGTGGGACTCCCATGTGGTAAATATCGTTAGCTTAGAATTCATAGATGACAGTTTGTCCAGAAACAAAGTTAAAAATCTAAAACTTGCTAGCAAAATTTTTACTACTAAAAATTTTATTCTAATGAAGTATGAACTTGGTATTACCCTGAATTTAATAACATCTTTTGAGATGCACAGTGTCACGCTAACCTGGAACAGTATCTGAGTCCTAGCCCAGCCATTTAGATTATGTGGAGTTTCTAGGGCCCAGTAAAAATAGACATGAATAAAGAGGTACATTTTAATGAAATTGTGGCTTTGTTTTGAATTTTTAAATGTTGTATAGATTAATGATCAGTTTTACTAACTTCTTGTAGAGAGAATTAAAGACAGGTAAATTTAAGATTTCTTGGCTTGGTATTCCTGTTAGAGGAGGAGGGAGATGTAGTTAGAAAAGTATACAATGTATTGCTAATTTTTGGAAAATAAAAAATGTATTTTCATAACACCAGCTATTACTGAAATAAAACTCAATGAAATATTCCTGACTGGTAAAGATACTGTGATTTTTTTTTTCTGGGGAAGGGGCAAGTTGCCCCTGCCCTCCCATCTTCTACTAAGAGGGACTAGAATCTCTGGTGTGATTTGAGAACTTTATGTTTATCAAAATGATGATGGATGGTAGAAAGATGGGGAGAAGTATTCCAAGAATGGGAATTAAAATATTAATAACACTGGTGTAATGGCCAGAGTCCTGAGCACTGTCTTACTAGCCTGTTGATTTCTTTTTTTAAAATTCTTGTTTTTCCCTGTTTTAAAACATTTTCTAATTGACACATAATAATTGTACATATTTATGGGGCACATAGAGATGTTGTGATACATATAATGTATAGTGATCAGATCAGGATTTTTAGCATATCCATCATCTCAAACATTTGTCATTTCTTGGGAATATACAATATCTTCTATTTAAAATTGTATAATATATTATTGTTAACTATAGCCATTCTACTATAATTAGAATTTATTCCTCCTATCTAGCTGTAATTTTGTGTGTGTGGGTGTGTTTTTAACAAATCTCTCCTTATCTTCCTATTCTCCCTAGCCTTTCCCAGCCTTTAGTATTCTCTATTCTACTTTTTACTTCTATGAGACCAACTCTTTCTTAGCCTCCACATGTGAGTGAGAACATGCAGTGTTTCACTTTCAGTTTGGGCTTATTTCACTTAACATAATGCCTGCAGTTCCATCCATGATTCCGTGAATGATAGGATTTCCTTCTGTTTTATGGATGAATAATATTCCATTGTGTATGTGTACCACATTTTCTTTATCCATTTATCCACGAATGGACATATAGGCTGACTCCATATCTTGGCTGTTATGAATAGTGCTGCAACAAACATGGCGGCATGGGTGGTGGTGCAGATGTCCCTTTGATCTACTGATATCCTTTCATTTGGTAAAGTACCAGTAATAGGATTGTCAAATCATAAGGTAGTTCTATTTGTAGTATTTTGAGGAACCTCCGTATTTTCTCCGTAGTGGCTATACTATCACATTCCCACCAACAGTATATAAACAGTATTTTGTCCACATTCCCACCAGCATTTTTTTTGTTCTTTTTGATAATAGCCATCCTAATGGGATGAAATGATATTTCATTGTGGTTTTGATTTGCATTTCCCTGATGATTAGTGATTAAATATGTTTGTTGGCCATTTGTATGTCTTCTCTTGAGAAATGTCTGTTCAGATTATTTGCCGATTTTCTTTTTTTATTATTATTATTTTTGGGGGATGGAGTCTTGCTCTGTTGCCCAGGCTGGAGTGCAATGGTTTGGCTCACTGCAACCTCCTCCTCCCAGGTTCAAGCGATTCTCTTGCCTCAGCCTCCCGAGTAGCTAGGATTACAGATGCACACCATGAGGCCCAGCTAATCTTTGTATTTTTAGTAGAGATGGGGTTTCACCATGTTGGCCAGGCTAGTCTTGAACTCCTGACCTTGTGATCTACCTGCCTCAGCCTCCCAAAGTGCTGGGATTACAGACGTGAGCCACTGCACCTGGCCTCTTTGCCCATTTTCTAATTGCATTATTTGTGGGGTTTTATTGTTGTTGTTGTTTTGCTGTTGTGATGTTAGAGTTCCTTGTATATTCTAGATATTAATCCCTTGCCAATTAATAGTTTGCCATTATTTTCTCCCATCCTGTAGGTTGTCTGTTCACTCTATTGATTGTTTCCTTTGCTGTGCAGAAGGTATTTAATTTGATATAATCCCATTTATTTACTTTTGTTTCTGTTGCCTGTGATTTTGAGGTCTTACGCATAAAATATTTCCCAGACCAATGTCCTGAAGTGTTTTCGTCTGGTAGTTTTATTGTTTTAGGTCTTACATTTAGGTCTTTGATCTATTTTGAGTTGATTGTCATATAAAGTGAGAGTTGGAGGTCTAGTTTTATACTTCAGCATTAATTTGGATTAATTTGGGGGTTCTCTATTCTGTTTTATTGGTCCATCTTTCTGTTTGTATGCCAGCACCATACCGTTTAGCTTACTACAGCTTTGTATTACATTTTGAAGTCTGGTAGTCTAATGCCTGCAGCTTTATTCTTTTTACTCAATGTCATTTTGGCTATATTTGGGGTCTTTGTGCTTCCATACGAATTTTAGGATTTTTTTTCTATTTCTGTGAAGAATGTCATTGGCATTTTCTTTTTTTTTTTTTTAATTATACTTTAAGTTTTAGGGTACATGTGCACAACGTGCAGGTTAGTTACATACGTATACATGTGCCATGCTGGTGTGCTGCACCCATTAACTCGTCATTTAGCATTAGGTATATCTCCTAATGCTATCCCTCCCCCCTCCCCCCACCCCACAACAGTCCCCAGAGTGTGATGTTCCCCTTCCTGTGTCCATGTGTCTCATTGTTCAATTCCCATCTATGAGTGAGAACATGTGGTGTTTGCTTTTTTGTCCTTGCGATAGTTTACTGAGAGTGATGATTTCCAATTTCATCCATGTCCCTACAAAGGACATGAACTCATCCTTTTTTATGGCTGCATAGTATTCCATGGTGTATATGTGCCACATTTTCTTAATCCAGTCTATCATTGTTGGACATTTGGGTTGGAAATTCTTTCTTCTCCTTGGTCTAGTCTGTGAAGCTGTCAATTGTATTTTTCATTTCACTCATTGACTTCTTTAGCTGTAGTCTGTTCTTTTTATGCTGTCTCTTAATTGAATTTCTCATTCAAATTGGGAATTGTTTTCTTGATTTTCTTGAATTGTCTAGCTGTATTCTCTTGTATCTCACTGAGTTTTCTTAGGAATATTGCTGTGAATTATTTTTCTGGCATTTCATATATTTCCTTGTGATTGGAGTCTGTTACTGGTGAATTATTGTATTCCTTTAGACATGTTATGTTTCCTTACTTTTTCATGTTTGGTGTGTCCCTAGGTTGATTTCTATACATCTGGTTTCAGAATTGCCTCTTCCAATTTTATGAAGTCGGTTTGACAGACAATGATTTACTTGTATGAATTTTTCATTGATAGACAAAGATTTATTCATATGAATGGGTTTGTTATGGTTTGGTGGCTTTGGTTTTATGTGGATGCAGCAGTGACTTCTGTGTTCCTTCTTTAGCTGTAATCCACGCTAGTCGTGTATGCAAGTGTCTCAGTGGCCTAGAATGAGAGACTTTATGGTGGCGGTGGTCCAGCTCTGCTGAGGGTGGGCTCAAAAGGCTGTTTCTCATGTTAGGAGCATATGTGTGCCACAGTGGGTCTGCCAATTTGGAGCTGGTATTGGGGCTATGGGTTGTTACTCTGACCAGGAGCATGTGCACACAGTTCCTCAGCTGTCCTGGGGGTGTGCTTGCCAGGAGTGGCCCTTGGGGCTATTTCTCAGGCTTGGGACATGGGTGCATAACTGCTCTACCAGTCTGAGGGCATGTGTGCCAGGGGCAGCCTGTGGGGCTGCTATTCAGGCCTGGAACGCAAGTGCGAGGCTGCTCTGCCAGACAGGGTTGTATCTTCCAAGAGCACCCGCGGAGCTGTTTCTCAGGACCTGTTGCAGGCACAGGGCCGTTGCGCAGGTCAGGAACTTATCTGCAGAGCTTGGGGTGCTACAGGGCTGCTTCTCAGGTTCTGAGTTGGCTGATTCGCTGTTCTGCTGGCCCAGTAGCATGTTGGCTGTTCAGAGGCTTGAGAGCTCCCACTCAGGGCAGAACATGCAGCAGTTTGTTAGGCTGAAGGGCGGGTTCACACCGGGTGAGACTGCCAGACTGTTGTTCTGGGTAGAAGTGAGGACAGTGGGAGGTGGTTTTCCTACTGCGCAGGACCAGAGTCACAGCCACTCCTGGGACCAGGCTCCATGCAACTAGGTGTGTGGTGTTCAGCCACTGGTGTGGGCTTGCTGAAAAGAAGATGGGAGCTGCAGTGCTGGATAAATGCAGTAGTTACTCACCCCCACCACACCCCCACCCCTGCCTAGAAGGGCACACTCCAGAGGTGCCTCTGATCTCAAGATGGCACTGTGCTACAGCAGCTTGATTTGTGGGGTGAGTAGAGGGTGGGAGAGTTGTATTCCTTACTCAGGGCAGTGCAGCTGCATGAATTTCCAGCAATACTTTAAACTGGGCTCAGGGATTGAGAGGACTGTTGCATTCTCCTGTAGTAAGGACTGCCATTGTTTTTGGTGGCACTGGGGGCTGGTGGGGTTCTTCTGCTTACGTTTTCCCTGCAATAGGACCTCCCTCATGGCTCTAGGCAGATCCAGTCCACACAGGGAAGATAGAGTGCAGAGGTCACTGGTGCCTCAATGCTGCCCTCCTGGACTTCCAGTCCCCACAGGTCTGTCTGCACTCCCCTGCTGTACTCTAGTGCTCTCCTTTCATCACTCCAGTCAAATCATATCTGTTTATTTATTGCCTTGGTTTTTTTCTTTTGGAGTCAACGAGCATCAGGTGTGTCTAGTCAGCTGTCTTGCTGACGTCTTGCCTGTGTATTTCAAGAAAGTTTGAAAGTGTGCTTTGAGTGTGACTTCAAGATGGCTGACTACAGGTGCCCTACACTCGCCTCTTCCACAAATAAGGGACCAAAATAGTAAAGTATAAATACACACTGAATAGAGCTTCTAGGAAAAAACACTGGAGTTTAGCATGGAAGTGACAGGGAACCTCTGAGGCACAGTAGGAGGAAGTGAAGCAGCCAGCCTGGCCAGGATTGGCTCAGAGCCAGGAGGAACACCACACTGCAAATAAAAGGCAAGCAAGAGATCTCTAACAGTCCATGTTCCCACTGCAGACTCCTGCAGTCCTAGCCATAGGAGTGCCCCTTGGCCTTTGGAGGCCCTGAGAGTAGTATAGGAAGCTACTTGTAGTCCACGCAGTGGCATTGTTCTAGAGAGGGAGTTTGTACTGTTTCTCACACCCCTCCCTGCAAAAAGCTGCAGCATAGTGCCATTTTGGGAGCCCAGCCACTGCCAGATTACATTCTGCCCTGGAGCCCAGCAGCCTTTGTATCCCCACATACCTGGAGTCCTACTGGCATCCTCCCATGTCCACTCAGAGGGCTTCAGTGCTGTGATGCTGACTGGACCCAGTGGTGCAGCCAGGTTCCCAAAACTCTAGCTAATGCAGTCCTCTGCACCATATGAAACAGGCAGTGCAGCACACCAGGGGTAGGAGAGTGGCCCTGGGACAAAGGGAGCCAAAGCATGCACTCCCCAGAGCCTGAGAACTGCCTCCCTGGTGTTGCTGCCGTAGACAGTAACCCTGCCCCTGCCACTGGTAGGGGTGCTGGCATACCCGCATGTGCCTTCAGAGGCCCTGGGGATTGACCCACCAGAGCTAGCACCCATGTGCACCACCAATGCACCTGAATACAGGCACATGCCACCTGCTGGTACCCACACATGTCATCCAGGGACCCAAGGACATACCTGCCCTGCTCACCATCACTGCTTCCTATGTGTACCATCCAGGGATTGGCCTGACTTGTACACCAGATGCCAGCACCCACACACAGCTACCAGGACCCAGCTCACCCAAACTGCCAATGCCAACGCTGGCACACATGTATGTCATTTGGGGGATCAAGGGTTTAAGTTAGGTGGTTGCCTTTCCACTGCTACTGCCACTGCTCGTGTCATAGACATTGCCTAGAGGGTTGATAAAATGCCCACCCCACTGCCACTGCTACTTCTAAACACACCACCTGGAGGCCCGAGGACTGGCCTGTCAATACCTGCCCACCATTGGCACCCACATACATTCCCTAGGGGCCCAAGAACTGGCGAACATGGCCTGCTACTGCATGGTTGCCTAAGAGCTAACCCACCTGGTGTCCCCATCTTAAGCAAAGCCTCACCACAGCCTCCACTAACAACGGTGGCCTAAACCACGGAGGAACTTACAGGCACCACTGTAAGGAACAGCCAAAGGAATTGGCTACTGCACCCATGCAGGGAGCACATTACTGCACCTCCCCAGAATCAAAAGCCAAAGCACTCTACTTAACCAACACTACAGAAACTATTTCCCTGTGGAGGGTAGTCTGTATAATTAAAAGGAGCAACTTACCAAGATGCAGAGATATCAACATAAGGACATGAGAAACATGAAAAAGCAGGGAAACATGGTAATTCCAAAGGAGCACATTAATTCTCTAAAGTAACAGATCCCAAAGAAAAGAAAATCTATAAAATGCCTTAAAAAGAATTCAAAATAATGATGATACAAGAAAACACAGATAAACAATAACAAGAAATCAGGAAAACAATTCATGATCTCAATGAGAAATTTATCAAAAAGGTAGATGGCACAACATCATGAAACCAAAGAATTCAGTGAAGGAAATTTTAAAAAAGGCAGTCAAGAGCTTCAGCAATACACTAGATCAAGCAGAAGAAAGAGTATCTGAACTTGAAGACAGGTTGCTTGAAATTATATAGGCAGAGAAAGAAAAGATAAAAGAATAAAAATTAATGAAGAAACCCGGTATACCATATGAGATGCCATAAAGTAACCAGATTTCCTACTTTTGTTAATTTTTAGAAGGGGAAGAGATGGAAAAGTCATAGAAAACCTATTTAACGAAATACTAGCTGAAAACTAATCTTGCAAAATATATGTCTTGCAAAAAGATACAGACTTCCAGATACAGGAAACTCAAAGATCCCCTAATATATTCAACCCAAAAGGTCTTCTCCAGATCACATCATAGTCAAACTGTCAAAAGTCAAAAACGTAAAGATAATTATAAAAAACAACAAAAGTGTTCAGTTAACATATAAGGGAATGTTTATATGGGACAGTATCTACTGTTATGAAGACACATGAAAGTATAAAACTCACTGGTAGAGCAGATACACACAAAAAAGAAGGGAGTCAATCATCACTACAAAAAGAACCACCAAATCATAAATGTAAACAACAAAAGAGGAAGACCAGAACAAAGGATATACAAAACAATCGGAAACTAATAAAGTGGTAGGAGTAAGTCATCACCTGTCAGTTATAACCTTGAATGTAAACTGTTTAAATTTCTCCAATTAAAAGATATAGATTGGCTGAATGGACATAAAAAGTAGGACCCAACTATATGCTGCCTACAAGAAACTCACTTTGCCTGTAGACACATAGATTGAAAGTAAAGGGATGGGCTGGGGGCGGTGGCTCACGCCTGTAATCCCAACACTTTGGGAGGCCAAGGCGGGCAGGGCAGATCACCTGAGGTCAGGAGTTCAAAACCAGCCTGGCCAACATGGCGAAACCCCATCTCTATTGAAAAAATACAAAAATTAGCCAGGTGTGGTGACAGATGCCTATAATCCCAGCTACTCGGGAGGCTGAGGCATGAGAATCACTTGAACCCAGTAGGTGGAGGTTGCAGTGAGCTGAGATCACACCAGTGCACTCCAGCGTGGGTGACAGAGTGAGACTATGTATCAAAAATCAAAAAAAAAAAAAAAAGAAAGAAAGTGAAGGGATGGAAAAAGATATTCCACGCACACAGTAACCAAAAGCTGCCAGAAGGAACTGTATATCAAACAAAGGGGAAAAAAAAAAGAGAGACAAAGAAGGCCATTATAAAATGATAAAGAGATGAGTGCAACAAAAGGATATAATAGTTGTAAATATATATGCACTCAACAATGGAGCACTGAGATATATACAGCAAATACTATTAAGGCTAAAGAGAATGATGAAGTCCCCAGCTATTATTGTATTGGTGTTTAACGCTGCGCTTTCAGCATTCAACAGATTATTTAGGCAAAAAATCCACAAAGAAACATTGGATTTGATCTGCACTGTAGACCAAATGGACCTAACAGACATTTACAGAACATTTAGCCCAATACCTGCAAAGTATACATTCTTTTTATCAGCACTTGGAACACACTCCCAGGATCGCCACATGTTAAGACACACAAAAACAATCTCAGTAAAATTTTTTTTTTTTTTTTGGGACGGAGTCTTGCTCTGTCGCCCAGGCTAGAGTGTAATGGCACAATATCGGCTCACTGCAACCTCTGCCACCTGGGTTCAAGCAATTCTGCCTCAGCCTCCAGAGTAACTGGGACTACAAGCATGCACCACCACACTTGGCTATTTTTTTGTATTTTTAGTAGAGATGGAGTTTCACCGTGTTGGCCAGGCTGGTCTCAAACTCCTGACCTCGTGGTCCGCCCGCCTTGGCCTCCCAAAGTGCTGGGATTGCAGGTGTGAGCCACTGTGCCTGGCCGTAAATTTTTAAAAATTGAAATTATGCCACATATCATAATTGACCACAATGGGATAAAACTAGAAATTAGTAATGAGAAGAACTTTGCAAACTGTACAAATACATGCAGTGTAAACATTATGCTCCTGAATAACCACTGGGTCAATGGATAAATAAAGAAGGAAATTTTTAAAAACTCTTGAGTCAAATGAAAATGGAAACAAAACATACCAAAACCTATGTGATACTGTAGCAGCAGTCTGAGAAGGAATTTTATAGCAATAAACTCCTACATCAAAAAAGTAGAAAGATTTCAAATAAACAACCAAATGATGCACATCAAGGAACTAGAAAAATAAGAACAAACCCCAAATTAGTTGAAGGACAGAAATAATTAAGATCAGAGCAGAATTAAACATAATAGAAACTAAAATAAAAATACAAAATATCAATGAAATAAAAAGTTGGTTTTCTGAAAATATAAATAAAATTGCTAAGCTGCTAGCTAAACTAACCAGGGACCAAAGAGAGAAAACCCAAATAAATAAATCCAGAAACAAAAGAGGAGACATTACACTGATACCACAGAAATACCAAGGATCATTTGAGACCATTATGAACAAAAATACGCTAACAAAATTGGAAAGCCTAGACAAAATTGGATAAATTTCTATACGCATACAACCTACCCAAATTGACCCAAGAAAAAGTAGAAAACCTGAACAGACCAATAACAAGTAACAAGACTGAATCAGTAATAAAAAGTCTCCCAAAAAAGAAGAGCCCAGGACTGCATGGCTTTAGTACTGAATTTTACCAAACTTATAAAGATGATCTAATATCTCACACCAATGCTTTTCAGACTATTTCAGAAAATTGAAATGGAGAGAATTCTTTCTAAGACATTCTGTAAGGTCGGCAATACCTTGATACCAAAACCAGACAAGAACACGAGAAAACATAAAAACTATAGGCCAGTATTTCTGATGAACATAGATGCAAAAACCCTCAACAAAATACTTGCAAACCAAACAGCACATCAAAAGATAATACACCATAATCAAGCAGGATTTATCCCAGGGATGCAAGGATGGTTCATCATATGTAAATAAATGAACGAGATACATCACATCAACAGAATGAAGGGCAAAAGCCATATGATCCTCTCAATAGATGCAGAAAAACATTTGATAAAATTCAACATGCCTTCGTGATAAAAATTCTCAATAAATTTGTTACAGAAGGAATATATCTCAACATAAGAAAAGCTATATATGACAAACCCACAGCTAACATACTGAACTGGGGAAAGTTGAATGTCTTTTCTCTAATAACTGGAACAAGACAAAGATGAGACGACCTGCAGAATGGGAGAAAATATTTGCAAACTATTCATCTGACAAGTTACTTATATCCAGAATATGCAAGGAATGTAAACAACAGGAAAAAAAATAGTTTTATTAAAACATGGGCAAAGGATTTGAATAGACATTTCTCAAGACATACAAATAGCCAAAAAGTATATGAAAAAAATCTTCACTATTACTAATCATCCATGAAATGCAAATCAAAACCACAATGAAATGTCTTCTCATTGCAGTTAGAATGGTTATTATCAAAAAGACAATAAATAACAAATGCTGAAAAAGATGAGGTGAAAAGGGAACTGTCATACACTCTGGGAAAGTTAATTAGTACAACCATTGTAGAAAAATAGTATAGAGGTTTCTCGATAAACAAAAATAGAACTACCATATGATTCAGCAATCTCATTACTGGGAATTTATCTAAAGGAAAGAATATCAGGCCGGGCACGGTGGCTCACACCTGTAATCCCAGCACTTTGGGAGGCCGAGGCAGGCAGATCACGAGCAGGAGATCGAGACCATCCTGGCTAACACAGTGAAACCCCGTCTCTACTAAAAATACAAAAAATTAGCCAGATGTGGTGGCGGGTGCCTGTAGTCCCAGCTACTTGGGAGGCTGAGGCAGGAGAATGGCGTGAACCTGGAAGGCAGAGCTTGCAGTGAGCCGAGATCACGCCACTGCACTCCAGCCTGGGTGACAGTGAGACTCCGTCTCAAAAAAAAAGAATATCAGTATATCAAAGAGACATCTGTACATTCATGTTTATTGTGGCACTGTTAGCAATAGCCAAGATATGGAATCAACCTAAGTATCCATCAATGAATGAATGGATAAAGAAAATGTTGTATATATACACAATGGAATGCCATTCAGCTATGAAAAAAAGAGTGAAATCATGTCATCGAAGCATCCATTCATTCCATTAGATGAAACTGGAGGTCATTATATTAAGTCAAACAAGCAGTCACAGAAAGACAGTTATCTCATGTTGTTCCTCATATGTGAGAGCTAAAAAAATTGATCTCATGGAGATCTAAAGTAGAATGATGACTACCAGAGGCTGAGAATGGAAGGGACGGGATGAACCCCCAGAGGGGTTAATGGGTAGAAACCTAGTTATATAAAGGAATAAGTTCTAGTGTTTGATAGTACAATAAGATGACTATAGCTACCAACAATGTGTCATATATTTCAAGATAGCTACAAGAGAGGATTTGAAATATTCCCATCACAAAGAAGTGACAAATGTTTGAGGTGCTGGATATCCTAAATATCTTGATTTTATCATTACACATTTTATTCATGTATCAAAATATCATGTGTACCTCATAAATATATACAATGATTATTTTATTAATAAAAAAGTAAAAGTCAAGACCTCCCCCAAAAAAAATTTGGACATGAATTGCAATAATGGAAACTCTGCCCTCTACACTTTATATAAATGGCAACTAATATATTTGCCTATTTATTCTTTCAATAGATATTAATGAGTGCTTATAAAGAATACCAGTATAAATAAATTAGTTCTGGCCCTGCCTTTAATGAGCATATAATACAGTTGAAGAGATTAAGTTCCTACTTTAGTTGGTGAACTCCTCAAGGATAGTCACTGTATCCTGTCTCTCTCCCCAACCCCCATCACCATTCTCTATTACAGAGCCTGCCCGGTGTCTTAAAGGTTTTTAAAATCCTTAACCTCACGTTGAAAGGGAAAGAGGGAAGAATGGGTAGAGAGACATAAAGCAACAAGTCTAGCTGTCATTGTTTCTGAAAATCAATCAAAATGAAAATACAATTTTATCAGTTTCTGAAATTACAATGTAGATCAGTAGGAAACAATTTATAGCAATTCTTTTACCACACATTTGTTGCAAAAATGCAATCAGTTTCTACTACCTGACTGGGGTGATATTTCAGATAGCTAAGTTATAATTAATTAAAGCTGTGTGGACTTTTAGCTTAGAAAAGAGCTTCCTCTTCCTTCTGCTCACCCCGTGACCCAACCCATCCCTATATCGCCACCGCTGGCTTCAATCTGACACTGTAGTCAAGCCCAGAGCAACTTCTGTGGGTCAGGGGAGGTGACAGGCATTCTGTGCCGTTTGGCTAGGCATTGCAGCTTCAGAACTCTTCTCACCATTTCTAAATTGTGTCTAATGGGACTGTTAACCAGTGGCCACCAAAGCTACCATTTCCAATGAGCAATTCTGTGAAATTATGTCACAGAAATAAATTAGTATGAAATTTATAGAGAATTTTCTCTTTATGACAATCTAAGAAATCAGAGTCACACCTTATCATGCATAGTTGCCATACTGGCTTTGTCCTAGACTGACCCAGGTCCAATTCCACCCTCTGGGCTTGTAGAGTTTCTCTGTTCCAATGTGCAGAATGCTTAGAACAGGATAGGCCGCCAGAAGTGAGTTATGTTGTTATCTTTCACAATCATATGAATAGTATTAGATGGAGCCAGAAAACAATAAAAATTCTACAAAAATAATGAAACTAATTTGTGCAACGTGAGAAAAGAAAATGGACATTTTGCAAATCTATTTGGTGTCAGGGCTCTACTTTTTAAAAGGAAAATCATGGTCTGTGGTGTACATGTTAAGGGAAGGACTTAAATTCACAATAATAGGTATTCTGGTTACAGCATGGAAGAACTATATCATTGTTGAAGTAAAACTCACCGAAGCTTCAGCATACAACTAAATTGTACTTTGCATAAGAACATTAAAACAATTCTTGGAACACTCTCCTCCCCCATCACTAACCACCCACCAAAATACAAGAAATTATAGTAAGAAATATCACTCTCTTGGAATAAGCACAGGAGAAGAAATTGCAAACAGATTATTAGAAAATGTCATTCATCGTTTTCATTTTCTTTGGAAATTTAGCTTTTCTCCCTGAATATATTATAATATTTTCTTTTTTCTCACAATCTTAAAATATGCTCAATCAGAATACTTTAAAAAGACTTTTTTTTTTTTTTTTTTTGAGACAGAGTTTCGCTCTTCTTGCTCAGGCTGGAGTGCAATGGCATGATCTCGGCTCACTACAACCTCCGCCTCTGGGGTTCAGGTGATTCTCCTGCCTCAGCCTCCCAAGTAGCTGGGACTACAGGCATGCGCCACCATGCCTGGCTAATTTTGTATTTTTAGTAGAGACGGGGTTTCTGCATGTTGGCCAGACTGGCCTCGAAATCCCGACCTCAGGTGATCGGCCCCACACCCGACCAAAAAAATACTTTTTTATATATATGTAGAAACACCATTTTATTTGTAAAATATGTCAGGTGCTTTTTATTAAGAAGTATTTTGAGAATACAGATACACCATCAAATTGACTGTTATCTTTGTATAATTGTATTACAAGTTATGTTGTGAAGATGAAAAGCTAGTTTCCCTTCTAGCTACTTTTGGTGAATAGAAATTAGGAGTGTTATAGCATTTTATTTCTAATAAAACTATAGTATACATGTTTATGATTATTTAAAGAAATTTGTTATGTTTCACATGTTCAGAGACTTTTGTCTTCGGAATTCCTTTGCTAACTCTAGCAATAATAAGGGCATGAACTTTTCAGTTACACAGAATTGGGTTCGCATATGGTTCTGTCACTTAGTAGCCTTTGGGCGAATTTTTCAAACTCAGATCCTCAGCTTTCTTGTCTACAAATTTACAATAGTAATATGTAACTCACAAGGCTGTTACAAGGATTAAAGGAGATTACCTGTAGTAAGCTCTCAAAATATTAGTTATTTTTCCATATAAAATATAAAATTTTCCTTAAAAATATTAAGATTATGTCATAAAGGTTTCTAAGCATTGCAAGTGGTTCCATTTATATCTGCTACTATTGCTTTCCAGATCCAGAAATAGCTTGCAAATAGTGGGATTCCTTTAGATGGAATAATGTTAATTTACCTAGCCCACTGCTACTGTATCGTACAGCTTGGGAAAATGTGCTGTTTTTGCAGTCTGTTCATTCAGATGGCTTATGAATTAAAAGCAGAGGCCTATCATGTTCTAAGATCCAGTAGTTCATTATTGCAAAATAAAATATCCATTTATTAGGCAAGGATTGTCTACAGTGTCTGCAAGAGTAAAGAGACCCACTCATAAGAATAAGTGTTGCTTTCAAATTTGTACTGAAGTATGCTGAAAAACATGTATACTATAGCTGTGATAATGAGCAGTACAGTAGAGAGAGGTGATTTATGATACCTGTTTCTGACAGCTATAGTGCAGAGATTCCCAGGGTAGCTGATCATGGCATTAGCATGCTGACAGCTCAGCATTTAGAACATTATGGTAATTTATCCTGCCTATGCTGTCACCTGCACTGTCAGAGTTTCTTTTTAATGATGGTATAACTATTTTGTTTGTTTGTACTGCATTCTTTTCATTTGGCTAATGCTTTCTCATTAGATTGAACCTAGTAAATGAGAGTAATTAAGTGCTTCCTATAGCTCAGATGCAATGATTAAGTTGCAGAGCTGCTACTGATTATGTTTTGTCATTTATCTCTATTAATCTGAGAATATTCCAGATGATAAACACATGTAATTTTTTGCTAATGTTCAATAGATGAAATTTATAGTTTCTCAATGGAGCCAAGCAGTAAATGTATATTTATATATAAATAATAGATTCTTACATGTGAACTTGCTTTAAATAAACATGTAAGTTACAACTAAAGTTTTTATAAAGGGAAAGACACTTTTAATTATCCTACTAAATTTATTCTATCCTGAAATATCCTTCTTTACTCTTCCAAGCCCTACCCCGCACCCAAGGGAAGGAAGGAGGGAAGGAAGGAAAGAGGAGAGAAAAGAAGGAAGGAGGTAAGGGAAGGAACAAAGGAAGGAAGGCTGGCTTAAATTATTATTATGGAGCAAGTTGTTTTTCTGACTTTAATTTTTTTTTTAATTGTCTGCAGGGAAAAGACTAAAATTTGTTTTGATAATAGTTTATTTGGGCTGAGCAGGATAGCTCATGCATGTAATCCAGACACTTTGGGAGGCTGAGATGGGAGGATCACACAAACCCAGGAGTTCAAGACCAGTCTAGGGAACATAGGGGGACCCCATCTCTACAAAAAGCTTAAAAATTAGCCAGGTATGGTGGTGCATGCCTGCAGTCCCAGCTATTCAGGAGGCTGAGGCAGGAGAATCCTTTCAGCCTTAGAGTTTGAGGCTGCAGTGAACCCTGATCACACCACTGCACTCTAGCCTGGGCAACAGAGCAAGACCCTATCTCAAGAAAAAAAAAAAACTTTGTTTGAAGTCCTTTCATTGACTCTGTACTGACAGTTTTTCAACTCTTTTTGTTTACTCTGATTTTCTAAGCTATAGTAATTTATTATTCCAGAAGAAAATATGTTTCAACTAAATTGTTTGTTAAATAATTCTTGAGATTAGTCAGAATGTTTGTCTTTTCTTTTGAGACGGGGTTTCGCTCTTGTTGCCCAGGCTGGAGTGCAGTGGCATGATCTCGGCTCACTGCAACCTCCGCCTTCTGGTTTCAAGTGATTCTTCTGCCTCAGCCTCCCGAGTAGCTGGGACTACAGGGGCCCGCCACCACAGTTGGCTAATTTTTGTATTTTTAGTAGAGACAGGGTTTCACCATGTTGGCCAGGCTGGTCTCGAACTCCTGACCTTGTGATCCACCCACCTCAGCCTCCCAAAGTGCTGGGATTACAGGCTTGAGCCACCACGCCTGGCCAAATGTTTGTCTTTTAATAAATTAAGCTAACATGTTAAAATAATGTGGAGTTACATTTTTTGAAAAAAATACATTTACACATATTATTTGCTTATATCTGACATAATTTGCTGTAAGGAGATACATAGTTTTCAGAACTCCGATGTGACTATTATGGTTAATAGTTAATTAGCTTTTTAAAGTTTCTATAAAAAATGCCAAATAACTTGATACATTTTGTTTGCAATTAGTGACAAGACAGTATTTGCCAACTTCATGCATTTCAAGTATCATTATGTAAAGATTTTTTCCTAATTCTTCATGTGTAAAGATTTATTCCTAATTCTTTAATTTATTTATAAAATTATAGTTTCAACAAACTTTCCTATATACTAAGAGAAAATAAAAGATTGTTTTTAGGAAATTATATTTTTGCAGAATTTTCATAAATGCCTGAAAAGATCATAGAATTGCTAAACCCATGTGGGCATAGGCTACCCGGAATTTTCAGCTCATATTTAGATGGTAGGAAAATTGACAGAAACCTAGTTACTGTATTTCTTTGTGCTTAAGTGTATGACCAGGAGTCTGGTGAATGTGATTTCCCAAACATTGGAGTAGGAACACTAACAGTTCTTATTTTGAAAAAGAGCATTGTACTTGAGCTTTCAGGTTGTGGCTGTGCGTTGTAATGCATCAGGAGCTGCTTTTACATTTTATTTAAGAGAAAGGTCTTTTAAGTATCTATACATGTACTGCCTTTATTTGCACATTTGGATCATTTAATGAATTTTGTTCTATGAACAAATGGTACCATCTAAGATAAATACTTGAAACATTGATGTTAACCCTACCTCAGTTAATTTTCATGAAATATTATTTTTTGAAAATGAATACTTACTGCATAAGTCCTAAAGTCCTAAATGGAATATGCTATTTTTAATGGTTATTCATATATTCTTTGGATTCCTTTCTAAAATAAACCATTGTTAAAAGATGGACATACATTACCCAGTGGGCTCTTCTTCCCCTTTAGGTGTAGAAATGCCTTCCATGAAGACTAACTGGGAATTGAGATGATCATAAATATTGGGATTTTATTAAGTTTTCTAGTAGTTTGTTCACATTGTTTTTCCAGCAATTTTAGAAGATACAGTATTTAGCCTAATAAGGATTATCATCTTTCAGAGGGATCAAATATCTATCCTGTACTTATGGCTAGATTGAAGAAATTTTTCATTGAAATAATCAGATTATATATGAAGTGATGATTTGTTAATGGTTGGCATAGTCAAAGAATCTGTTTTTGAAATTGTGGGAAATGTCTCTGACAGGCATTATCAGTTAAGTAAGGGACTAAAAGTAGAAAACCCTAAGTTCTAACTCAAACATTTTTCCCTAATAGTTATTTTGTCAAATAAATCTTACTCTTGCACACTGAGGTATTAGGGTGAGTAATAGTGAGCATTAGGCCAGTGTAATGCTCTTTTGAATATTAAATTATAAAATAAGAGGCCCAGGTCGAGGCAGATGGATTGCTTTGAGCTCAGGAGTTCAAGACCAGCCTGGGCAACGTGGCAAAACCCTATCTCTACAAAAAATACAAAAATTGACTGGGCGTTGGTGGCTCACGCCTGTAGTCCCAGCTACAGGGGAGGCTGAGGCTGGAGAACCATTTGACCCTGGGAAGCAGAGGTTGTAGTGAGCTGAGATTGTGCCACTGCACTCCAGCCAGGGTGACAGGGTGAGATCCTGTCTCAAATAAAATAAAAATAAATTAAATTCCCCAAACAGAAAAGTAAGTAAGTAAAGAGAAAAGTTTAAGGCTGGGCGTGGTGGCTCACACCTGTAATCCCAGCACTCTGGGAGGCTGAGATGGGTGGATAACTTGAGGTGAGGAGTTCGAGACCAGCCTGGCCAACATGGTGAAACCTGTCTCTACTAAAAATACAAAAAAAAAAAAAAATTAGCCAGGCATGGTGGTTCACACCTGTAATCCCAGCTACCCGGGAGGCTGAGGGAGGAGAATCAGTTGAACCCGGGAGGTGCAGGTTGCAGTGAGCTGAGATCACGCCACTGCACTCCAGCCTGGGCAACAGAATGAGATTCCGTCTCAAAAAAAAAAAAAAAAAAAAAAAAAAAAAAAGAATAATTTTAAAAAGTTATGATTTCTTATCATTGTTTACTGACTTTTTTAAAAAGCAAAAATTGGATAATGCGTTAGGATGGAATATTCACTAATCTAGAAAATATTTCTTCAGTATTTTAAAAGGTGGAGACAATGGTTTTAATAAACTGGAGCATTTTGGTACCTGAACCTATGGGAATATTTTCAGTATGGAATATTTATTTGCTATTTCTGTATTCCTGCATAGTCAATTCCTAAATACCCTTTCTTAAGATAGCAGTTTTAAAAATTATAATTACTCTCCACCCTGACCCCTTGCCCCACAACAAACAAAAATCACTTTGAGTTGTTAATGTTGAAATCACAAGTTACAAGTCTTCCTTTGTCCTTGGTTAAAAAATAATTATAAAAATAGAGTAAAGAGAAAATTCTTTTTTCTCTTTACTGGTCAGTTCTATAGAAGTAATTTAAAATACCGTATATTGAATTCTTTGATCATTTCTCCTGGGTGGATTGGGAAAGAAGTCCTAGCTGAGGCAATTGCTTCTGGGCTCTCTTTCTGTGTGCCTGGTAAATGAAACACAAGGAACCTCACCAAACTACATGACTAATGGCAACCTCCAGTGCCGCCTGCAATCAAAGATTAATTTGCTTTATCAAGTTTAAAGAATACTGGGTGATAAATCATGTCAAAAAGAAATAATCAGTCAAAGGCTGATGTTCTTTTCTACATGTGAGGACAGGTGCTATGAGGCATGCACTTGTCATATACAGTTAATTTTCTTTTCATGCATTTATGTTCATCTTAATTACTATTTAGTTGATACTTGAATCAAATAATTTCTCTCATTAAGATCAACCAGCATCCCAACTGAAAGGCTGCAGTATTATAGATTCAAAATAACATTTTTTCCTTTTAATTTGTATAAGGGTATTTTCACATGAGTATTATTCACAAATTTTTTTATTCAAACATGAGAATGCCAAGTGGGAAGCGAAATTATTTTCTCCATTTCAAGATACCCAAGAATATCAACTGGATGTTCATGTTTATAATATATGTCTATGTGTGTGTTATACATATTTTATATAAAATTTTCATTTTACTCGGATTTTCTCACCTTTTTTTTTCTTTTTTCTTTTCTTTTCTTGAAAGAGAGAAAGCTAGAGTCTCTAATTCTGTCTCCTGGGTTCATAATGCAGGACTCACTTTAGGTAAGATTATATTATAAAGAGGTCATCTTTCAGGACTTTTAGCAGCAAACACATTTGAGCAGGATCAAAAATGAATCTTGTATCTTTTCAGACGCTGTGCTATCAGGACTCTTTAAAAGCAAGACTCAGATTATTGTCTTAGGAGAGTCTCTTATTTCTAATTATAGTCTTATGAACTGGAGCCTCTTTAAGTGTTTTTGGTGTATGTAGATATGTGTTACTTCCTAGCTTAGGTCTTTTCTATCTCGCTCTGCCTTTGGTGACTAATTAGAGATTTAGAAATTAATTTTCCGCTTGATGTACACAATTAAATAAAAATTCATCATAGACTTGAAACTTGGAACTGTGAAGTTTTGTCGTTTGAGTGGTTGTAGGAAATCTTATCCCTAAAGTAACTCTTCATTTTCTTTTTCTTCATGGTTTCTCTCAGTTTTTGTCTAGATCTTGACCTTTTTCAGTAGTGCAGGAAGACTTGTGGCTGGCTTTTGTTTTCCTTTTCTTCTGCTTCTGATTCCTGAGAATTATTTTAAAATATTTATAAAGTTCTATTTTTGACATCAGTAGCATGTTAAAGAGAGAATATCTTACCTTGGCTGGGTTTTAAGACTTCTTTTTAAACTGGATAGGAATTTAACTTTCCTATACTTAATATATATTTTTCCACTTGAAAGTATATTATGTTCTATTTCATTTCCAAAATGAGATGATGGGACAAGTTGATGAGGTCTCTTCCAATTTGAAAGTTTTGTAACTCCAGACATCCTATTTTGATAGTAACTGAGTTACCAGTGCTCATTAGCAGTTTGCATAATAGACATCTATCCTAGGGAATTGCTGTAGTATAGACTGCATGGTGGGGTAAATAGATTTAGATTTGAAGACTGAACACTTCCATCCAGGGTCTAACTCCAGCATTTGTATAAACTTGGACACTACTTTTGCTACAGGGTTGTCATTGAAAGTATTGCCTCATTATATTTCTTAGTGGCCCCTGCATGAAGCCACATAAGAGAAACTTCTTAATTTAGCACTAGGAAATGCTTCTGTTTACTTGAGATGTGTGTGTGTGTGTGTGTGTGTGTGTGTGTGTATTCCCCTAATTGATAAACTATAAAATAATCTTTCCCTTTTTACTTTGGCCATCTGAAAATTTGCCACCAATTTATGGTTCAACTGTACAATTGCATGTAACATTTATAATCTACTTTCATGAATTTTTATCCTTGTATTCCTCCCACTCTGATTCAACTTTATATTATAACTGGTCGTTGTGTCTCATTTTATTTTATCTCTACTTTTTTAATATCTGGGATTTCCTATATGTCACCCCAAATACTGAGTCACTGTGTAAATAAGTAAATATATATCTACTCTATATCCATAAGTAGTGTGATATATGATATATATATATACACACACACTGAGTCACTTTGTAAATAAGTAGAATTGCCCTGACTCTATCACTAAATATTCAGAAGTCAGTTATTTCTTTTAGAGCTTTAGTATTCTCACTTGTAAAATAAAGAATGAACTAGATTGGCCTTGAGAACTTTTAGACCCAAATTCTAGGATTAAAAACAACATAGGACTTCCAGTTTCCATTTGGAGCCTAGAAAGCTGGAAAGAGCATCACTTTCACCCGCGAAACAACAATAAAGCTGGGAAAACTGCAAGCTTATGACTTTTCTTGAATCTGCCAGAGAACTGAAGTGGAAGGACAACCAAATAGCCAGAAATGTAAGCAGAGATAGATGCTTGCTAGGAAAAAAGGAATATGAGCACTTTCTTACCTAAGGTTGACTCATGAATGCTGTAAGAATAACTGGGCTAGATAGTTAATAAATTGGTAGAGGCCGAGTGTGGGCTGGCAAGAGAAAGTGAAGCCCCAGATGGCCTTAGATATATGGAGATTTTATACCCTCTTGCAGGCTCTTTTATCACAGTCCCACCAGGCAGTTTCTCCTACCCTTCCCTACTGCAAAAAAAAAAGAGTCCTGAGAAAGCATCCTTCATAGTGCAGTCTTGGAGAACGAAAGCAACAGTGAAAGGGACACAAAACTCCACCTGAACGCTTCTTCCTATTTCCCCAACAAAATTTTGATTTTTGACAAATATGCCATGGTTGTATAGGATGTTAACCTTAGGGAAAACTAAATGGATGGTATATAGGAATTCTTTGTACTATATTTGCAACGTTTCTGTATATCTAAAATTATGCCAGGCCAGGTGCAATGGTTCACACTAGTAATCCCAACACTTCGGGAGGCAGAGGCACTCAGGAGGATCACATGAGGCCACGAATTCAAAACTATCCCGGACGACATAATGAGACGTCATCTCTGCAAAAAATGGAAAAATTGGCTGAGAAATGGTGGCATGCACCTGTAGTGCCAGCTACTTGAGACAGCAGAATCACTCGAGCCCAAGAGTTCAAAGCTACGATGAGCTGTGATCATGCCACTTGCACTTCAGCCTGGGCAACACACTGAGACCCTGTCTCTTTAAGAAAAAAGAAAAATAATAAATTTTAAATTTAAAAAAATTGTAAATAACAATTTAAAAATGAAATTATTTCAAATGCAAAGTTTAAAAAAATAGGCAGCAACTGTAGCCCCACCCGCTTTTCGGGTAGCATTCCTTTGAAGTAGAGATAGTTCCCTCATTTGGTAGATTAGGATTCTTTTCTTATTAAAATAATTTTATATAGTTACAAAATCCTGAAAGTCTTCTCCATCCATCTCTTCCCTACCCTACCCCATTGTTGGCATGAGCATCTTTTCTTTCTGTGCTTAGGTTTTTATCCCATTGTATGAGACTTATCTACATACTTATCTTTCTTTCAGAATCCTCAGTGCTTGGCCCATGGTAGGCATTCAGCGATATTTATTGTAATAAACCTGATCTTCTTTAATTGTCGCTTGTCTTGATGGATGGCACCATTCTAGTATAAGCCAGAAACCTAGGAATCATTTTTATTTCATTTCTTCCTTACTCTCTACCAAGTTCTAATATATATATTTTGCCTCATAAATATGTCACCAATCTATCTGTTTCTGTCTCCTCTATAGCCCAACTCCAAGCGACCATCTGTTTTACTTGGGATATTACATTATACCCCTAACTTGAATCCTGACTCTATTCTCACCTTCCCCCTGCTTTCAGCCTACTATTGGGCATTGTACAATTGTAGCCAGGGTAGTCTTCAAAAATATAAACCTGATTTTGCCTTTCTGCCTGTTTAAATAACTTTCTATTGTTTTTAGGATAAAACCCAATTTTACATAGGTATGTGGCCCTTACTGGCCTAGCCTCAATTTTCCTCTTTACCTTCATGTAAACCCCACTCTTCTAGCTAGCCCACTGGTCTTCTTTAAGATCCTCAGCAGCACAAACTCTCTTATAACTCCAGGACTTTACATATATCACTTTTTCAGTCAGGAACATTCTTTTCTGTTTCTCCCAACCTTCCCCTTTCACCGTTATTTCCTGCTTACCCCTCAGCTCTCTGCTTAAGTTTCACCTCCTCATGGAAGCCCTCCCTGATCTCCCAGGCTAGGTTATGTTATCTTTTTATATACTTTCACAGCACCTTGTACTTTTCCATTATAGCAACTCACACAGTTTGTAATAATGTTTGTGTGATTATTAAATTAATATCTGTCTCTTTCACTAGAACTGTAACTTCCATGAGGATAGGGATCATGTTTGATTTTGTCCATTCCAGCATCTGGCACAGTACTCGACACATATTGGAATATTTATCAAGCTCACATTAATCAAATTCAGTTCAATGTTTATTAAAGGAATAAAAGAATAAGCTATACTGTGCTAAGTGATGGAGCTGGAACTACAACTGAGTACATATACCCAACACTAGATTAGCCACCTCTTCTGTTAGCAGAGTTTAGGCTATAAAGAGCAGATATCATGTCATACTCCAGTTTATAAAACCCCACCCCAAGTCCTTTTGATGCTCAGTCTTTTTCTGTTTGAGAACATGTCCTGCCAAACTTAAGAATCCTGAGTACAGGGATGGGAGTGGGCCGAGAGGTTTGTACAACAAGGCACAATGGAGCATTTTGCAGTAATGGAAACTTTTGTTGTGGTGGTAGTTACACATCCATATGCATTTGTCAAAACTCATAAACCTCTGTGCTTTTGAGAAGGTTGAATTTTATTGTATATAAATTATAACCAACTTAAAAAAAGTTCCTGAGTATTTTGAGGTAGACATCTGCTTTGTATCCAAGGACCTCTTCGTCCTACCCCTTACGTTACTGTGAAGGGTAGATCCATGTGTCATGAAGACACGAAAAGCTATTCCAAGTCCAGAATATCCCACACTACCTGTGTCTTACTCCCACCCTTTAATCTAATTAAGTTTTATGAAAACTGAATGAATTAATGAAAAGCAGAAACTATCTTTGGCTGTTTGATCATATCAGGACAGCTCTGAGGCCATTCTCTTCCCATGATAGGCTGTACTTACTCACCTCTACCTGATTCTTCCTCATAACATTCATTTAAGAAACATTTGCAGAATCCCTAAAAATGTTTCTTTTTTCCTTTCCCTACTCTTTACTAAAAATAAATGTGTCAGAGAGGACCTTTCACTATAGCATGATTTCCTAAATCCAGGCCAAGATAAGATCTCTTTCTCAGTGAAAACAAAGTATACTCAGACTTACAAGTTCAACTGAGTTAGTATTTAAATTTGGTTTATTAAGAATGGGAAGTTAAAAATGTAAAGATAGGCTGGGCACGGTGCCTCACACCTGTAATCTCAGCACTTTGGGAGGCTGAGGTGGGCGGATCACAAAGTCAGGAGATCAAGACCATCCTGGCTAACATGGTGAAACCCCATCTCTACTAAAAAAAAAAAAAAAAAATACAAAAAATTAGTCAGGCGTGATGTCGGGCACCTGTAGTCCCAGCTTCTTGGGAGGCTGAGGGAGGAGAATGGCGTGAACCCGGGAGGTGGAGTTTGCAGTGAGCTGAGATCGCACCACTACACTCCAGCCTGGGATGGAGTGTAGACTGAGATAGAGCAAGACTCCATCTCAAAAAAAAAAAAAAAAAAAGTAAAGATATATACTTTGATCAAGCAAAAAGCCTAAACTGGAGAATTGGTTAAATTAATTAAGAGGAGGCTGAAATCACAGTGCTTGTTTGACAGGAGTGCCTATTCTGACTTTTGCTACTGCCAACATTCAACTAAGTCACTCAATTTTTTTATGATTGCATCCTTATTCAAGAGTTCATTTTAAACATTATGGTTGATGACCTAACGCTGAATAATGCCTGTAGCACAGAATACCTGGCATATCTGTCTTGGGTTTTATATACTTTCATTTTTTGGTTAACTCTTTGTTTTCTTTTATACCTATTTAGTATGTCATATAAAAATGCGTAATTTGCATGCCTTCAAAGTAAAATCAAGACTAAGAAATTCAAACTTATTGGTGAAATACCAGCAGATGCAGATTGCTTGAAATATACAAGGTCCTATCATTAGTTTCAAATCTTTTTCATATGCTGTATTGGAAATAGAGGTGTTAAATTTCTACCTGTTATGGCCATGAGTTTACTTTTGGTTTTTAATGATAATAGAGCTTCCATTTTTTTGTCTTCTGTGCTCTATATTTTTAGTAGAATGTTTGTAGAGCCCCTCTCTCAAGATGATAGGTGATTCTTAAAAGTAAGACTCGTCTCTTTTTCATAGAATTTTCTGCCAGAATGTAGTTTCAAATATTTAAACAGTAATTGAAGAAAAAAATATTGTTAGAGTACAACGATACAGCTCTAGATCCCTAACTGGATGTTCAGTAAATAAGTGCTCTTGTTAGATAGTGAGGCCTTGGAACCCAGGCTATTATTGCTGTTGGTGATACAGTCTGAACCAAATGTTCTGCCCTATCCTTTATAGATAAGATTTTATACCCATCACAAATATTAATTATTGCAAATTTGCTTTTACAGTTATAATTCAAGTTTGGGATATATTCAAGCATGGTCTTCTCGTCTTAGTAAATTGCCAGTATCTGTCCAAAACATGACTTTTTTTTCCTTAGAAGAAGAAGCCTTTCTCTTTGCATTTGTTAGCATTCAATAAGGAATGAAGTATAGACTGTATCAAAGGCCTACCATGTACCAGTATGCTGGATACTTTATTTACTTTGGTCATTATAACAACTACGTAAAGCAAGTATCATACCAGTTTTAGGGATGAGGAAATGAAACCTCAGAATAAATGACTGTCAATAATAGCTAATGAATTATAGACAAGTGTTTCAGACCTTGACCTCTTAAGTACAGAGGCACATGAAAATTGAAATTATAGGCATTTACATTATTTTTCTAGGCATAAGTAATAACGACATGGTTTCTTAAAAGATTAATCAACAGTTTGTTTTTTATTTTTAAAATCTATTTTATCCATTGCAGTATTTTGTACCTAAAATTAATGATTGTCACAAATCACCTGCTTTTATCTGGTAAGCTAGTGGGATAAACAGCTCCATAATTACTCACTATTGTGTAGCACAGCTAGTCCAAATTTGATACCTCCACAAAATAATCCACTGTGGGAAAATAAGAGTTCCAAATGGAAGTTTTTGTTCCTAAAGGATGACAGAACAAAGGAATTTTCCACTTAATAATTCTTGTATGTGTTACTATGAAACACTATTGAATAACATCATGGAATCATAGAATACTACAACTGGAAGAGATCATATAATATATAGTCTAGTAGTTTTTCTGTTTGCTCCGTGGTTTGGGCAGGGAGGGGAGGAGGAGGAGCTTGGCAAGTTATCTTCTCCTTCCGTGAAACGGAGCACTTTATTTTAAGTGCTTACTTTCTTTATCACTTACTTTCTCATATTGGCCTTCCAGGTAAGCCCTTATTTAAAGAGATGGTTTCGCATCTTTAAAAAAATTTTTTCACCATTTCCTAATTTTACAGATGGCAGTTTAAGGCCTAGAAATACGAATTACCTTTCCAAGGGCATTCCACTTGCTGGAGTAGGTCTTTCAGTGTTGTAGTTTATTCATTTCTTCGGTAAACATTTATTGAACATCTGCTGTATCCCAGTCACTATGCTTAGAGCTCACGGATGAGTGGAAGAGACAGATGGATGAACAAATAATTGACAGCACAGAATGACAAGGGAAATGTATGAAGTTCCATATGAAAGAGGTCAAGAGAAGCATCCTAAGAGAAATCATGTTTGAACCAGGTCTTAAAGATGGAGATGATTTTGCCAGGTTGGAAAGGAGAGGATGATTATTCCCAGCTGAGGGAACAGTAGACAGAAAGCCATGGGGGTATTAAAGAGCATGCCATGATTAGTCCCTGTCAGAGGGACTGGGGGGGTAACATTCTGGGATGATACAATAGCAATTAGGGGAAGGGTTATTACTATAGTTGGGAAGGGCCAGAACAGGAAAGATGCTCCACAGCAAGCTAAGGAAGGAAGGTTTTACCCTGTAAGAAATAGGCTGCCGTCTGGGCGTGGTGGCTCATGCCTGTAATTTCAACACTTTGGGAGGCCAAAGCGGGTGGATCACTTGAGCACAGGTGTTTGAGACCAGCCTGGGCAACATGATGAAACCCTGTCTCTACCAAAAATACAAAAAATTAGCTAGGAATGGTGATGTGCACTACTCCCAGTTACTCAGGAGGCTGAGGTGAGGTAAGAGGATCGCTTGAGCCCGGGAGGTGGAGGTTACAGTGAACCAAAATCATGCCGCTGCCCTACGGCCTGGGTGACAGAGCAAGACCCTATCTCAAAAAAAAAGAAAGAAAAAGAAATAGGGTGCCATTGAATATTTTTAACTAGGTAAGAGATGTGATTGATCATTTATTTATTTCAAAAAAAGAATTATTCTGGTGGCAGTGGCCTAGTCCTAGAGGGAAAAAAATACCAACTGCAGGTTGCCCTTCAGCCATCTTGCCTCTTTCACTTATTGATGGCTGTGAATGGTGCCCCCATTGCCTTCCCCAATGGCAATAAGTGTTCATTATGTCTTGTTTTGTTAAAGGTGTTTTGTCCTTTATGGTCTCTGCCTGCCACAACAGCATAGATCAGATTTTGGAGGACCTTTTAAAACTGAGTGTTTGACTATCTGTGAAATCCCTTTTTGTGTTTTGCTTCACTTGAAATGACATTATGACTTACTGTGAGACAGGATAATTTGTAGTTTCTTTTGTCATGATCTTCTTTGGATGTCATAGACCATGGACCGCTCTGCATTGGTTCAGAGGAACTGAGAATGGGAAGGACACAAGATTTTTATATTACTATTTCTCTTGAGTATTCTCGCTTGTGATGGATTTTGGCTCCAGGCATAAAGATATATGGAGAAGCAGCCTGTTGGGAGAGAATTTTATATTTCGCTTGGCTATTTTGTGACTAAATACAGTGTTAAATTATTTGTGTGATGCTTGCATGATATTAAATTGAAAGAGCTATTGTTTTATCAAAAAGTGCTTTAGCATATACTATGAAGGCTAGATATTAAATACCAGGGCTTCTGTATATAAAGAAAAGTCAAGCCAGATTTCTTATCTTACGTTACTTTAGTAAGTAACCTTAGCAATGGTTCCTAAGAAACCTAAGGCTCTCTTTCTCATCAAAAGCCCCAAACAGTTGGTCTTTGGGGGCCATTTTTCTTGACATTATGCTCCAGACTCAATCAGAATTCTGGGTAAGCTAGTATCTTAGCATTCTCTGTCTCCAAACCTTAGATCACCTGTGCTTTAAAATAAAATCTGTATTACACTTTCTCCTAAGCAAGATTTATTTGTCTTTTTTTTTTTTTAATGAAATACAGAAGAGAAGCAGAAACTTTTCTTTAGTATAAATTCTTAGAAACAATGCATATTCTAAAGGCCATAGGAGTAGACTTGCCCTTACATCATTCCAAGGTTCCTCTGCTCCCTGGTCCTCCATATTTTTCTCAACAGCTCTTTTGGAGATTTCTGAATGTTTTGATACTAGCAAAAATAATGAAATATTTTTATCAGCGCAATAGAGAAAGATTGCATAACAAGCGAGAACCAATTACACAGCTTCGAGAAGGCCCACACCAAAAGTTGCTCATGACAGTAATGAAATTGTTAATTGAAATAGGCCCAAAGTATATGTCATGTCTCATCTCCTGGAAGCCGCATAATGGGATCCATATTTCATTCCCAAAAAATAGTGTTTCTATGAAGTCGTGTAGTGGATTAACTCTTCTTTAAAAACTAATCCCCCCAAAAGTAAGGGAAAACATATTACTTTAATTAATAATGTGGGTTTTTAGATACTCAAAGGATAACATCTTAGAGGAAACCCCATATTGTGTATAATAGGCCCCAGGAAGAAGAAAAAACATTTGTTAATCACCTATAATGTTCCCCTTCCTGTGTTCTCTTTGTTCTCATTGTGTTCTCGTTGTTCAATTCCCATCTATGAGTGAGAACATGCGGTGTTTGGTTTTTGTCCTTGCGATAGTTTACTCAGAATGATGATTTCCAATTTCATCCTTGTCCCTACAAAGGACATGAACTCATCCTTTTTTATGGCTGCATAGTATTCCATGGTGTATATGTGCCACATTTTCTTAATCCAGTCTATCATTGTTGGACATTTGGGTTGGTTCCAAGTCTTTGCTATTGTGAATAGTGCCACAATAAACATACGTGTGCATGTGTCTTTATAGCAGCATGATTTATAGTCCTTTGGGTATATACCCAGTAATGGGATGGCTGAGTCAAATGGTATTTCTAGTTCTAGATCCCTAAGGAATCGCCACACTGACTTCCACAATGGTTGAACTAGTTTACAGTCCCACCAACAGTGTAAAAGTGTTCCTATTTCTCCACATCCTCTCCAGCACCTGTTGTTTCCTGACTTTTTAATGATTGCCATTCTAACTGGTGTGAGATGGTATCTCATTGTGATTTTGATTTGCATTTCTCTGATGGCCAGTGATGATAAGCATTTTTTCATGTGTCTTTTGGCTGCATAAATGTCTTCCTTTGAGAAGTGTCTGTTCATATCCTTTGCCTACTTTTTGATGGGGTTGTTTGTTTTTTTTCTTGTAAATTTGTTTGAGTTCATTGTTGATTCTGGATATTAGCCCTTTGTCAGATGAGTAGGTTGTGAAAATTTTCTCCCATCACACTCTGGGGACTGTTGTGGGGTGGGGGGAGGTGGGAGGGATAGCATTAGGAGATATACCTAATGCTAAATGACGAGTTAATGGGTGCAGCACACCAGCATGGCACATGTATACGTATGTAACCAACCTGCACATTGTGCACATGTACCCTAAAACTTAAAGTATAATTTAAAAAATCACCTATAATAGGCAATCTCAAACATTTTACATAAAGTTTTTCTATTCCTTGCAACAATCCCATAAAATTCTACTTCTAACATTGGTAAGGAAACACAGCCAAGGAGGAATGCCTTCTTTTCCTTCTTTTTTACCTTAAGCCTTGGGCATTGGGATGAGGTGACCAAATAATATCCTCTAAGCTAACAAATAAGGATAAAGACATAATTTATCTTCTATGCATATAAGAGTTGAAGGAAGACATGGATGATAAGCAGTGTGCCCAAAAATCTCAGAGCATATTGAAAAGTGGATAAGGCTTTCTTTGTAGAAAGGGCAGAACAAGAAAATGTAATTATCAAGAGGAGGAATGCTGTTTATTGTGTAACTTCTACGTGCCAGTATTCTGCTAGGTGTTTCACACATGTAATCATTTTAAGCTTCACAACAATCATATAGGGTAAATGCACTTTTCTTCGTTTCACAGAGGGGACCTTAGAGGTCAACATGGTTAAGTGACTTTTTCAAAGTCATACAGTTGGTAATTGTTGGGACAGAAATTAAACTCAGGTTCTGCAGGTAATATCCTCTAAGACCAAAAAAAAACGGTATGTAATGTATTGTATATTTTTCTGGGAGAGGGTAAATATCTTTGATCATATTCACAAAGAAGTTCTTAACCCCCCCAAAATAGAACAACTTCTATATTATGCCATCTTAAGATAAGCAGTACAGAGCAGGGAACTTGGAGCTATGTGAGCCCAGTCTTTATATCTCCCTTAACTTCTACCCAGGTAATAGTAGCAAGTTAAACCAGAAAATACATACATATATCCTTCATAATCCTTTAGGGCTAAGAAGTCTACTTTTTTATTTTGTTGGAGAAGAAGTATAGTGTGCTAGGTGAATGTACAGTTGCTAGAGTTGAATTGCTTAAATTTAAATTCTGACTCTACCACTTATTCTCTTACGTCAAATCGTACTATCACAGTTTCCTCATTTATAAAAGTAGAATAGTAATAGTACCATCTTATGGTATATGTGACCGTTAAATTAGTAAATATGTGTAAATTACTTAGTGCAGACGGCAGTTTCCAGAGGACATTTGATGATATTTAAAGGTATTTTTGGTTGTCACAATTTGGGAGAGGGGTGCCACTGTCATCTAGTGATAGAGTCCAGGTGCATTTTGCAGTGCACAAGACAGCCCCACAACAAAGAATTATCTGACCTTCAATGTCAGTAGTATTGAAGTTGAGAAGCCCCGGGTTAGCACAATGAGTGGCATATACATTTTTATAAACATTTGCTATTATTTTGTGCTGAAGTCTAAGAAAAACATGGAAGAAAAAGTAGAATTATTATGTAATCATCTTTTCTTGGTGTGTGTGTGTGTGTGTGTGTGTGTGTGTGTGTGTGTGTGTGTGTGTGTGTGTGTGTGTGTGTGTGTGTGTGTGTGTGTGTGTGTGTGTGTGTGTGTGTGTGTGTGTGTGTGTGTGTGTGTGTGTGTGTGTGTGTGTGTGTGTGTGTGTGTGTGTGTGTGTGTGTGTGTGTGTGTGTGTGTGTGTGTGTGTGTGTCAGTCTTGCTCTGTCCCCCAGGCTGGAGGGCAGTGGCGAGATCTCCACTCACTGTAACCTCCGCCTCCCAGGTTCAAGCAATTCTCCTGCCTCAGCCTTCCGAGTAGCTGGGATTACAGGCACCCGCCACCATGCCCAGCTAACTTTTATATTTTTAGTAGAGATGGGGTTTCACCATTTTGGCCAGGCTAGTCTTGAACTCCTGACTTCATGATCCACCCACTTCAGCCTCCCAAAGTACTGAGATTACAGGCATGAGCCACCACACCTGGCCATAATCATCTTTTCTAAACAGCTAAAGAAAGATAAAATTTTTAATCTCAGATATTAAATGACTTTAATTAGTAGAACCTCAATATTATATGGAAAAACCCATTTAAAGTATGAATTTTTGATAGTATAAATGAATATGAAACCACATTTGATGCTATCAGATACTTGTAAATAGTGTATAGTTTAGTCCTTCTAGTATTGAGATACTTGTCTATATATCTATATTGATATAGATATAGATATAGATATAGATAGAGAGAGCATTTCATGTTCATATATATAAAGTAATTGGTTAAGAGTATGGGCTTTGACATTATTCTGACTTGGATTTAAGTCCCAGCCCTGTCACGTACAGATTATGTGACTCAATAGACACATAACTTCTCTGGGTCTCAATTTCTTTTGTGGTAAATTGTGATGTTAATGTGATTGGTGTGATATTAATGTGATTTCTTCAGTGGTAAAATTGTGATATTAACGTCTACCTGCTTCATAGACTTACCATGTTGATTAAATGAGATAAAGTATATAAAGTGCTTAGTATAGTGCTTGCCCATAATGAGCACTCAGTAAACAATAGCTGTTCATATTATCGTCATCATCCCTGTCCCTGAAACTTCAGTACAAGTGATGTGGTAAAAACTAGAATAGCCAACTAAGAGGCTGATTGCTGGTAAAGTAAACCTAACCATAGGTTCTGTAGCTACCACGTACAAGCTATGTAACTTTACCTACTGTCTTCACCCATTCTATAAAATCACCTCAACTTCCCTGGCCACTGTAAAAGGCCCCTTTCCTCATTTGATATCTACCAACATCCACTGTTAGCATCCCTGACCTCTTTTGGAGATACCATGGATCTTTTTTACTGTTCCATTTTTTACTGAGCTCTGGGCTGTGCTCATTTTTCATGTGTCCACTGAAGTCCACATAGTTATATATATTTTCTCCCCAAAATCCCATATCACACAAATAAAAATATCTAAACAGGAGAACTGTTTCCTATCTTGGGTTCTCTTACTACATGACTGTTAATTTTATTCTTTTCACTTACCGTATTTCACTTACTGTATCAGCCTCCTTCTAAATTATATCATAATCTCCTTTAAGTCCCTAGATTAGTTTGTTCAGAGGCAAAACAAAAGTGAAAGATTTTGTGAGAAATGCGTAGTTTCGTTCCACATCTGGTAAAGACACGCTATGATTGCTTTCTTTCAGTGTCTAGAAGCTAATTTATGGTAACTTTCTTTGTTTACTGTACTTGAGCAATATAGAGTATACTCTGTAGACATGGCTTAAGCTTTGAATTAGTTTGCATCTATCTATATTAATGTGTTTTGTAAGCCAGGCCTTAATATCTCTTTATTGTGCTCTTTTGAAAATAATTCTCTTAAATCTACGGAACGTGTCTTACTTGTGAGGAAAGACACATTTTTCCACCTTTCTAAGATTAAAATAGTGAGAGAAACCTCAAAGAAGAGGAAATCCTATTTTAAAATAACAGTGATCTCCTCTGTAGACTCTTGGTTTGCAGGTTGTTAGTCTTCATCCTCTGTGTCAATTTAATGTGTCACGTAAGTACTAGTGAACAGATGTGGGGATAGGGGGAGGCAAGCAGAGTGTTGAAGCAGGAACCAGCAGCATTGGCAAACTGGCAAATGCTTCTGTTTTGCTAAACACCTGCTTTTCTTGTATTCAGATTGTCCGAACCATCTGCTTTTATATTCTGTTTACCTACTGTCAGCCATTTCGGAGTTGTTAAAATGTTTGAAAGTAGTTGGGAATTTTTCACAGTAAGCTGGGAATCTATACCACTCTTTAAAACCTTTGTGTTTTTAGGGTATTCCCATTTAATCCTCCAGAGAATAATTACTTTTTAATTTAGGTGCAATGTGTTAAATGTTATATGATTAAAATGTTTTTCTCCCTTCCCAATTACTTATTCTTAGAAATCAAAGTTTAATTTGTCTAAATAGGTACTTGGCCATAGTGTGATAACACTAATAACAGATTCATAATGATTGAATGTAAATATTAGTTTATATGTCCCCTCTCATTAAAAAAAGAAAGAAAAGAAAAAAGCATGACACAATTTGATGAAAGGTACTAATTTTTTATAAGCTTACCTACTAGATGATAGGCAAGTGATATTCTCAATAAAAATATATAGTATTTATAAATACCTATTTTGCACCAGATACTATGCTAGGCATTTTGTCCACATTATCAGAAATCTTCTCTACAGCCTTGCAAGGTGGATATTATTGTCCTCATTTTATAGATGAAAAAAATGATTCTTCAAGAAGTTGAGGAAATTGTTCATGCTCACATTTGTGACTGGAGATTTGAACTCTGGTTTTTACATTGCTTTTCAAAAATTCTGTCACACCCAAGAGATGATTATGTGATCCAAAGTTTCTGCATAAGGAGTCAGAAGTGGTGCATTTTGTTTAGTTAGAAGTGAACACACTTCATTTGGTTTGTTAAATTCCTAGCTCTTTTCTAATTGTCTGCAGACATTTTGTTCCTTTTGTCATTGAGGAACACTGTTGGAACTTGGTCCGCTGCTTTTGCGTTTTGCAAGGTTTTTCAAAAATGCTTTTACTTTAAAAAGAAAATGAACTAGTTGAGGTCTCTGTAAAAAATTACAGCAGAGAATTTGCTTTTTCCTTAAAGTTTATATCTGTCTACTGGGGCCTCTAGTAACCTTTCAAGATTATAGTCAGAATAGAATGGCTATGTTAACATTTTTTTGACCTTTGTCACTACCCAGAAATGTGATCTGTACAAAATAGACCTTAAAGATGCTATAAGTGGAGGTTCAGTTCAAACAATTTAAAGGCACAGTGTTAGTAGATATAATCCATATTTATATTTCACTTTTCTAGAGCAAAGCTCATAAAGACCATAGAAATCAATATTATGAAAGAGTCAGGCCTCTTTGGCCTAGGAATTTAAACACTTGAAAGGCAAGATCAGGTTTTTGGTTTTTTAGTTAGGATAATGGCAGGACTTGAAAATTTCTGAAATATTTAAATTCAAGAGTCTCCTTAAATATATGTTAATTTCAGGGAAAATAAGCAATTCCACTTTCTCTGGTCAATAATAAAATTTACAGAACTTGTCCCAAGCAATGGCACAAACTAAAAATATAAATAGTCTTAAGTTCATGAATTAAAGATTTTCAACAAGTTATTATGAAAAGGTATAAATATCTGGGCTACATTTCTAACCCTATGAGGTTAATGGTCATTGGTGGAAGGTAGTTCATTGAAGCGTTAATGAGAGAAAGTTATGAACTAGGTGAGCCATTGAGCTGATGCATCGTGTTCTTATATAATTAACCTAGGCAGTGGTAATCGCCTCCTTCAAGTTCCTAGCCTTTCTCGAACCAAGGAAAAAGAGCCAAAATTGTTGCCGTTTTGCCACCTTGACATTTCTTTTCAATTCCCAAACCTAACTACCTTTCTTCAGTAATACAACTAAACCAGAGAGGGCTGGTTTTTCTGCATTCAGAACTGTGGATTTAGGGTCATTTTGGTATATATTTAATTGAACTCTTGGGAGCAGATGAACTCCCCCAAGGAACTGGGTATATGAGGGCGGAGGGCAGTCTCAATTCAAGAATGTGAAGAATAGAAATTTCTAACTGAAAATAATTAGAAAAGTGAGAAACCAGAGTAAGATGTCCATGAAACTCAGAATATGAAGGAGAAAGAACACATGGTAACAGAGGCAATAAAGGGCCCCAGAAGCTGGGCGCGGTAGCTCACTCATGCCTGTAATCCCAGCACTTTGGGAGGCCGAGGCAGGAGGATCACTTGAGGTCAGGAGTTCGAGACCAGCCTGGCCAACATGGTGAAACCTTGTCTCTACTAAAAAAAAAAGTACAAAATTAGCCAGGCATGGTGGCACGTGCCTGCAATCCCAGCTACTCGAGAGGCTGAGGTAAAGAATCGCTTGAACCCGGGAGGCGGAGGTTGCAGTGAGCTGAGATCGCTATTGCACTCCAGCCTGGGCGACAGAATGAGACTCTATCTCAAAAAAAAAAAAAAAAAAAAAAAAAAAGGCCCCAGAAAGATACAAGCTTTACCCCTCTGATTCTGAACTATCATGCACAATGTAGTCAGACAAATCTTAAACGTCACTCTTGTCCTAGGGTTCTTCCCACTTAGAAATCTCCCTGTTGCTCATGACATCAAGCCAGTACTCTGGCTTTTAAGGTTCTCCATAATCTAGCTCCATCTACTGTCCAGTTTTTAGTTTCCACAGCTCCCCTCTGTCAGGCTGACTCCCATTTTTAACTTGAATCATACTGTTCTCTTCCTCCTTCTGCCCACACTCATACAATCCCCATCCTTTAAAGTTCTATTTAGTCATACACACAGTTTTTAGTACCTGGATCATATATGCTGTTAAAACTTAAAAAT